>NC_090934.1:1022435724-1022738754 GCF_040938575.1 Ambystoma mexicanum
TCTCTCGGCATCATGCTCCTGGCCACCCTTTGTCCTTCGGCCCAGGTACCTGCTCATCCTCCTGCACTGCCTACTTAGCCACCCCTTGCACTGGGATCTGTATCTGTACCCATACAGTCCCACATTTTTCTTCTGCACTTATCAGATATACAAATTAGGGTCTTGCCTCTGCCTGTATTTATTTAATTTTTTGTATTATTTATTTACTGCACTTATTATTTATTCTGTTCTTTCCTTTGTGCCGCGCTTTCCACTCCTCCCCCTTCCTCGCACTTTCCCCCTTTTTCCCTTTTCCTTGCACTTGCATGTTCTTACTGTCACTGGGCCTAGTAAGATTGTTGTTTTTATTCTCCCTTGTTCGCCTCCCTTTGCTTGGTCGTCCTCTGAAACACTTGTGTATTGAGCGCAATAAAAATAAAACATCATATCATAAGGTCTACATCAAGGCCATCAGACCCCTGGTGGAAGAAAAGAAACACACCCTCCTTACCTTGTCTATGGGCCCCAATGTGCGTGACATTGTGGACGAACTGCCGACAGGAACCACAGACACTTGCAGTCTAAAAACAGCGCTGACTGACTATTTTACACCTCACACAAACGTTCATTATGAATTACATGTGTTCCACACAACTAAACAGCAAAAAGGGGAAACAATGAACTCCTACGTCATGCGTCTACGCATTCACCTAAAACACTGAGATTTCAACAATTACTCAAATAATGAGGCACTATGTTCCCAAATCATCGCAGGGTGTGAATGTGCCGAGTTTAGAAAGATTACAGAAACCCCGATCCCTGGACAAGATCCTACGCCTGGCAAGATCGAACACTGCCCTCACACTCCAGGGCGAAGGTCTGAGTGACATAAAAATCTTGCATGGGAAGACCGAAATCGTCCACAAGCTTGAGACGATGCAACCCAGTAAAGGCAATGGAGAACCTTTCTGTTATAGATGTGGATTCAAATTTCTTCATGAAGGCACCTGCCCTGCCATCGGACAACAATGCTCAGCCTGTGGAGGCGACAACCACTTTAAAGCAGTATGTTGCATGTACCGCAGCCAAGCTGGAGGTGAAGGCAATGGCAGGAGGTTACCACAAGCCAGAGAAAGACGCATGTAGAGTAGAGCCAATCATACAAGCTGCCTAAAAGGAGACAGAGAGGGAGGACGGAAAAGCACAAGACAAACCATCAGCAGAGTGGCAATCAAACACGACGAAAGGTTCTAGATTAAGGATAAGACCCAAAAGATATGTTTGCTATCTAGTTGAACAGACAGACAGTAGATCAAGTGAATCCTCGGGAGAAGGATCAAGAAGAAAAGAAATGCCCCGGGAAGAGCCAAGGAAAAGGCGTTACACCCCTACTCACTGGGAAACCCCGATAGCGAAAGAACAAAGTCAGATACTGCTTCTCCAAGTAAATGACATAGCGGCTGAATTTCTAGTTCACACAGGAGCTACAGTAAATGTCATAAGCAAAGAAGTGTACAACAACCTCCCAAAAGCTCCTCGCCTACGACAAGTAGAAGTAAACATTTATCCATATGGTTCAAAAAGTCTGCTACCCTGCAAAGGTTACTTCATGGCACAGTGCAGATACAAAACGCAGACACAACAGATACCCATGAACCTACTGGAAGCTGCCACGGACATTGGGTGCATACTAAGCTTTAAAGCTGCCATAGATTTGGGCCTCGCACACGTGCTGTACAGATTCATGGCACACAAATATTTGGACCCATCAGCCAAGATAGAGCACCTTTTCCCAACACTGTTCAAGGGCCTCAGAAAACTAAAATACCGACAAATCAATGTACACATAGGCACAAATACCGCCAGTGGCCCAACACTATTGTAGCATCCTAGTGAACATCCAACGGCAAGTAGAAGGAAGAATTACACAAACTCATGGACGCCGATATCATTAAGCCAGCAGTAGGCTCAACTCTGTGGGCGTCACCAATAGTTCCAGTGCCCAGAAAATACTTGCAGGACATTAGGATGTGTGTAGACATGCGCCAACCAAACAAGGCCATATTGAAAGGGTCCCTAATCACTGGGGAAGGAGAAAGGAGAGCAGTGACTCAAAATTCGTCACATTTCAAGAATGTGCCTGGTGTCATGACGAAAGCATCGGCAGAGGCGTCCGGTCTGCAAGAGTGGGATGCCCCATACAAGGGTGATTATTTAGACTCCAGTGAAGACCAGGTCAATTCACCCCTGCTGGAGAATGTTGGTCACCCACAATCCAATCAAACGGAGAGGCCCCCTGCTAGCGAGGAATAGACCTCAGACACTGATTGGAGAAATGAACTGAGTATAATGTGGTGTTAAGAAAGGGGGGAGTTGTGATGTCCTTGTGATGCCAGCACTCATGTCATGTGCGAGGGTAGCCCGGATCACGTGTTGGGGATGGGGGAGGAGTCGGGGAGTGAATAGAGGGACACAGCAGAATAAAGGCGTGTTTGAACCCTCTCCTTGTGTTCGTTCCTCTTTGGCAGTGCATGCATTGGGGAACCGTGTGGGTAAGGGTGTGGAATTGAAGCTCACCCTAGGGGACATCCAAGGAACTAAGCCAGAACCAGGGAAATATTACCAAATGATGCATTCACAAATAATAATGAAAACAAAAACAGACAGGAAGTACAAATAGGCCAGTGAAAACTAATAGAGTTTCAAGGCTTTCCAAAAAGCTAAAAGGCTAGGAAGTGAATGGGTGCAAGGCAATCCAAACAAGGGAGCAGCACTTGAAAAGGCATGAGCAGATGGGCACTACTTAAACAGGGGATGAAAAGCCAAAGAACGTTGGGTCTCTGGGTGGGCCGAAACCAAGTGATGTGAATTTTAGCCACAAGATTAGTAGGTTAACCTAAAACCACAGTCTTGCAGCAGATTTTGAAAAATGAGCAGAAGTGAATTAGGAGTCAATGAAGACAAAATAAAATGGAGCTAATGTGCTCATATGTTTGCAAGCCAGTGATCAAGCCGGAAGCGGATTACAAGGTAGACCTTCAAGATACTAATGAGGAGGCTGGCAGTGACAAAGCACAACATTTCCACCGTTCAGGTGAGCCAGAACGAGAACCTGCACAGAGGTGCGAGAATCCAAGGGAGATACCAAAGAAGAGATCTGAAACAAACGACACGTGGGCAGAGGAAGGGGTATGACATTTGAAGTTCTGGTTTGGCTCAAGATAAAGAGCTAAGTCTTTAACAGAGGTCACACGTGTAGGAGTATTATCTAAAGAAGCAAGCAGTGAGTGCAGTTCTTGGACCCAGGCACAAAAAGAAGGGTGGGTGAAAAGAAACACATTTTTCGAAAGATGAAACTAAGGTGAGTGTAGACATTAAGTCCTCGATTGCACCAAGTCAGTCCCCGAGGAGTACGATATCGGCTGTGGATTAGATCCTAAAATGAATTGGAGTATCTTTTTTTATTGTATGTGGTTTATTCAAACCATAGGAAAAAGACAGACAGCATAAAACACATCGTTAAATACAAAAACAAAGTTCAAAATTGATTCATAAAAACATTAGAATCATTAATACATTACTAAAAATGAGCAGTTCTTAATAATGTATAAGTAGGTAGCCTTTTACTGTGTCAATTCCCCATGGTTTTATAAAAGCTGCCACAGCTATACCTTCAGAAGGCAAAACAGGATACAGACATCTTTCCCAGTATTCGTTCACGTCCAACCAGCTAAGCACACCTAATACTTTTTTAAAGTATGATACTCTTTTGGAGTGCATGGCTGGGCAATACATAAACAAGTGTATGGCAGATTCTAATACCTCTGCGTTTTTACAGAACTAGCAAACAGATTTGGATAGGTCAATCTGCCCTTTCCTTAGAAGTATCTCTTTCATAGGAAGTAGATTCCAGCATATACGCATTATGAGAGAACGATAATACAAGTCTGGAAACAATAATAAATAAAGTTCAATGGTGCCCCTAGGTTTATACTCATGGGAAAGATGCGGGAGAGATGGGTAGCCATGAAGCGAATCAAGTGTTAGGCTAGATGTGCCTACTAAAGTTATTTTAAGCTGCCACGAACGGAACCTTCGTTTCCTCCCCTGCGATAGCTCCAGGACTTTTGTTTTAGAAGGGTTGATTGTCAAACAGTTTTCTTTCGCATGGTTGGAAAAAGCACAGAGAAGCCACTCCGTTCCAATCCTGGAGCCATTGAAGAGGAAGAAATCATCAGCATAGGCCTTCCACAATGTTTTAATTGATCCAAATTTTGGGGCAATAAGAGCAGCTGGATTCCAAGTATACCCTATGTTGGAAACAGAGATTGAAAAGGCAGGGAGCTAATACACATCCCTGCTTTAATCCTGAGTCAGTGCTTATGCGACGGGAGAGATCCCCGACTTGGTTTAGACGGACATAGATTCCAGAATGTAGGCCAATGATCAGCCAAAGGAGACCCTGCAGGAGTCCCCATTTCTCTACAGTCTGCATCAGTCAACCCTGTCAAAAGCCACAGAGAGATCTATCGAGGCCACGTATGTGCGTGAATTACACTCCGCATGGGACCTCTCCTAAAACTCTTGGATGACTGCACCACTGATGTTCTTTGAGTGCCCACTATGAAAACTAGCTTGGAATCCATTCAACCTCCCAGTAGAAGTGGTCCAGTCCTCCAACTGTCGTAGCTGGATTGCTGAGAAGATTTTACTTTCCGCGTCTAGGAGTGCTAGAGGCTTATAATTTTTGGGGACCAGCTTATCCCCTTTTTTAAAAATTTGGACCAGGTAGGCAGATCTCCATGACTCTGGAAAGCACTCTATCACACTGGAAAATAGGAGAGAGAGAATTGCGGGCCAACTATTAGGATCTTTCTTCAGGACATCATTCGTAAGGCCATTTGGGCCGGGTGTCCCCGAAGCCTTCGACTTCTTTATCAAGCCACAAATTGCTTCAGAATCGGGTTTTGGGATCGGGTTACCACATTTTGTTTCCGCTTGGAATCTCTGTCTCAACAGGAAAAAGAGGGTTTCTAGAGTACAATTCCTCAAAGTGCTTCACCTACACACTCTCTGAGACCGCGTTCAGTTGACAAAGGGGTTGTGGGGGTTCGGTGAATTTACTGCCAAGAAGCACAGGTATCTCTTTTAATCAAGATTGTAAGAACTACTTCTGCGTCCCCCTGTAAGAGGATAGTTCTATAGTTGTTGCAAAAATTCTTAATTTTGCTTAAGTAGTTTGCGTTTACAATTGATCTTCTGAAGCGCGCTCTATAGCCCTGATCACCCTTCTAAAGGCCCTTCTCCTAATAACTACATTTTCACCATACTTATGTGCATGGGTTGCTTTTCTGTTCTTCCCTTTTGCTAAACTATAAATTAAAATATTATGCATACAGTTTGCAATTGTTTGATTGAAATTGCACGAGTAAAAGCAGTCTAGTTTCCATTTGTATGTGTTGGTTTGTAAGAGGTCTAACAAGTCTCTGTTTAGTTTGGATACGTTCCTGGGTGACAATATCAGCCTATTCCCCCCACCATTCAAGTCCAGATTAAATAAATCACTATGTGTAATTTTGCTAAACTGTAGTGCAAAGTTTACGGACACCATAATACTAAAATCACTCCAATTGTTCTCCAAAATAGATAGGTCTGAACAAGCCCAGAATAATTTGTGATGAACAAAAACATAGTAGAGTTAGAATAGCGGTTTCCCCTGTGGCAAGTAGGAATTTGTCTACCCAGATTCATGTCCAGGTGGCCAAGCATATGCAAGCCCAATGAGGACATCGTAGTTACCCATTTTAGGCCTGGTAGGGCTTTTGGATTTGACAGAACGGATTCTGGGATTACTTCCCCATAATCCTCACCAGGGAAGGTATCTGGACAGTCAGCATTTTAATCCCCAGCAAACAAAACCCACCTGCTCTCGGGTAACAGTCTTCCATTCAATTATACATCCTTGAATGCACTGCAAGAAGGCATACAGATCAGCCACGCCCTTATGCCAGTATATGTTAATCAAGAGCACTGCAGACAAAGGATCATTGCTGACTGGCTGAACAGCCAACATCCCATAAGGGAGATTGCGTATTGTGGCCGCTTTCAGGCCGTGACCAGTATGGACTGCCGTGATTAACCCACCTGCTGGTCTATCTGTCCCACTTGTTAAAGCTGCAAGTTGAAATACCTCAACCATCCAAAACTGGGCCAGTGACTAACCATGTCTCTTGCAAAAATATACAGCTATTTTCCTTTAGGCATATCCAAGTGTCTGTGTTGTTGCACAAATGAGCAGAACCCCGAGAATTTCAGGAGACTAATTTTAACACAATGCTCTCCAACACAGCGCTGTTACATTGATTATTTATACCCCTTGGGGCATTCTGTTTGCCTGCTCAAGAGGCCCGGGATTGAATTAAACTTTTAAACCACTGCAAGTGTTGCTCCCGATATATATATATTTTCATTCTGGGAAACTTGTCTCTCTATTTGGAAGCTGTGAGAAACCAGAAGGTGTCTCGCTCACTAATCCGCGGGGATCTGTCATCCAGGTGGCCAGGACACGGCCATTGCTTTTGGATCCAGTTCCTGTGGGTGTACCAGTGCGGGAAGATCACCTGGATGAGGGGTCTTCGGGGAGTGGGACACTGAACAGTGAGATGCAGTATCCCCTTCCTTGTAACACCTTTACCCCATCCTGCCCGGTACGATATTTAGGAACTCTACCCCACCACCCTTTTACAACCCGAACACTTTCTGACAGCCCTCTCAAAGGGAAAACAGACTAACACCTGAGCCGTATACCTGACATGTCCCAATACCATGGTCAGACGAGGTCAGGCAATTATCGACAATCACTCACACCTGACTTCCATTACATTCCCCCACACGGATGAAAGGCAGAGCACAAGAGCACACTCGGAGCGAGGCAAAAAATACCAGGAAACAGCAGCTCCAAGATGGCAGTTTAACGAGAGAAGACAGATGGCAAAACAGAAAGGGATCGCAAGGAGGGAAGTACCCTTGACGCTTTCGACAAGGAACCGTTGCTTTCAGGAGTCTTAGAGATTAGAAAATATAAGACCAGGTAAACAGGCTGCATTTGTGTGTCAGAGATACCCGGTGCCGTCCCGCGTCAATAAGCAAGGCGGGGAGAATCACCAGCCACCGTGGTACTGTCCTTGGCTCCAAGAACAAAGCTGCATCAGTGAAATCAACACAGGCGGTGAGTTGGGGTGACCGATACAAGACCGGTCTATGTTGAAGCCAAGGTTGCAAGCAGCAACATTGTATGGCGAGCGCTGGAACGAACATTGTTAAAACGGGTGTGATAAGAGACTCAAGTGAAGTTAAACTGCTGATGAGTGATTGAACTTTAAAGCTAGCTACAATACCTTTTGACAGAGTGGTCGAGCACAGCGTTGGTGGTCAATCAAAGGTCTCTGTAAGGCATCCAGCTAAGGAATAACGAAAGTAGATACATTTGAAGCGAGCCCAGCAGAAGGAGGTCATTTGAAAGTGAACGAATAAACGTGAATCGAAGTGGTCCTGCAACGGGTCAAGCACAATCTGGCGCAGCATCGAAAGACTTTGATTTTGATGAAATAGAGAACATTTGGAAAAATACATGAATCTGGATCGAGCCTGGCAGAGGGAGACCAATTGAAGATTTTGTGTTAAAGTGGATCTGAGCCGCAGAGAGGGACCCGGGGTGAATCGAAAATCACCCAAGAAGTTGTACATGAGAATCCTGAGGAGAAAGGAACTTTTTAATGTTTGTCTTATCAGGCCCTCTGAAGTAAGCGACTTTAAATGGCAAAGAGACTTTGCTACAGAAGGCCACGATACTGAGATTTGAACTGCATCCTCGTGCTAGAGAAGCCAGAGACTGTGCTAAACTCGAGTATGCCGCCTTGTCCCGTGCTGAAAATGTGGTGAAGTTAAGCCAACGGCTTGAATATCCTGACATTTCCTGAACAGTTTTCTTTTGCATAACATTGTTTCCCACACTATTTGTATTTAGAAGTAAGGATTGGCAATAGGTTTATTAGTGCAGGCCCTTTTATTTTGACACGACACCACTAGGACTGCATTATTATTATTTGATGGTAGTAGCTTGCTCCCATCTTTAGATTTAGAATTAGATAGGCGTTTTTCAAACCCAGTTGAAGTTCAATGAACAACCTTGAACTGTGATCACTTGTGTCTGTCTTACTGTTTGATACCATGCCTTCCTTACAAAGCCCAAGATGTTTAATTTAGGGGCTTCAGCTAGGACAAGACCCAGGACTAGGTGAGAATGGAAGTAAAAGATAAACTTATCAGCCTGTAGTCTATTTGGAAAATGGATTCTCTCTATGTCAAACAAAGAGATCGCTCTCATGTTCGGAATTTCTGAAAAAATGGTTAGCACATTTGATCTATTTAAGCAAATTTCTGCACTCTGCATCACATGCTAACATGCAGGACATTACCAAAGAATGACTTTCATTATTCAAATTGTGGGGTAAAATGTCCTGTTGCCGGTCACTAGTAGGCTGCTCACGGTTGGATGCAGGGCTTTGAAGATTTAAATCACCTCCAGCTCCGTGCAGCACACTTCGGACCATAGATGCTGGACCATAGGAGGCTGCAAAGTGGAGCCTGACCGGCATATTGATGACTTCACTCCAAGCATTTCCATAGTTGTTAGCAGGCATAACTGATGCCACGACAAGCTTCCCTGTCTCTCTCAACGACCCCGGCCTATAAAGTCTTCCCAGTAGTCCATCCAGCTCCACATTTATATCCACCTTTGGTGCACTGTTATAGTTACTTTGCCCATCATCCCCCGCAAATGCGAGGCAACTTGTTGTTTTGGATAAATAAAGTAAATTGGCGCAAGGGATCCTCAACCCAGGATTTTGATCCTTGTTAGAGTTTACCCCAAATTCCATACATGAAGGGGAAGGATTTACACAGGCGGTCCCGATCAGACTGTTAGTTTGTACAATCACGTCCGCCTGTAACCTCACAGCTCCATCAGTATGGCTTGCATGTCGACCAAGTCCTTAGTCTGTGGTCATGGAATAGGTCAATTTGGGTGGTGGGTAGGTAGTGGTAATTTGTGCACCTACAGCCATCCTTCCTTCAATGAGCTAGGCGCCCAGCTGTGGGATAGCCTCCTCCTTTTCCATGGCATTAACATTCTCAGACACAGATGCTACTTGCAGCTGCACCTCCCGGGATTGGGCCAGTCCACTAACCATCTCTGTGTTCATAAGTTGGTTCTGACTGGAACTTCCAAACATTGATTCCAAGATTGTTAGGTTTCTCAAGAACTTCCTTGATTATACGTTTTTCCTTTTTAGCTGCTTTTCATTTTTGGAGCTCTTGTGGGAAAAAAGCACAGAGGGGCAACATTCTACAGAGATTGGGAGTTATAACCTCCAAGCCCCCCAATGGAAGAGTGGGGGATGCATCATACTCTACTGGACCTCAATGACAGAATCTGTTTAACCTTACCAACTATTTCTGCCCTAAATATGGTGCTTAGTTCTTTTGTGGTTCTATATGATACCACATATGAAGAGGTTAAAACTCATTCCAACTTTTTGGAGTCTATAGCACGGAGGTTAGATCTCATAGTGGTCATATTAACAGAGACTCCCCATGATCTGTAAAAGTCTTCCTAGCAAATTGTTGTTGGGGACTCTGTGGAAGATGAAGGACCCTCGAGTGCAGGGGCTATGGTTCAGGAATAGAGGGCACAGTCTCCGGTAGACCAAGTTGAGATCCACGATAGTGTTACCGAACATAGTGATGTGTTGGAAATGTACACCATCACTGCACCCCGGAAGGGAGTAAGTTTGTGTGACTCCAAAAAGAAGTCTAAAAATAAAATCGGATTAACATCTGACCTACCCAATCACTAGATCTCCCAGAGGGTGCCTGTAGATTTTAAACAACGTGTGTGATAAAACTGACCCAAAGGAATACCACTCCACATGGACAAGAGGGAGGTCATGCCCGACTGATCACACCTGTATAAGCTTCCTGCATTTATGCATAAAGGAAGAACAACAGGCCAGGACAGGTACAGCTAATCCTTACAAGTTGATAACATTTCAAAGAGAACCATGTGATCAATATTATCAAACACTACTGAGATACCTAAAAAATATAGCAAATAGGCACCACTGGTATCCAGTATATTAAGAGAGTAGCTATCTGAACGGTAGTGTGGTCTCCATGCTACCCAAGGATCGAAGCCAGATTGATAGTTCCTTGACAACTCGAGATTTGAAGGTGATATTTACAGTGAGAATAGACTGAGTTAAACAATAAAATAAAAATATCCATATTCAAACTCTTTTGTGAAGTAGTTCCTCCATGTTCCCTCTCTGAAGCCAATGCAAATCTTTCCCTTGAAGCACATCCACATTGTTACTTCCCAGCAAACAATATGATGAAGCCTTGTGATGACTTGGAGACACCCAACTCTTATTCAGATCTGCCAGAGTGCATGCAAACGTCAGTGCTATGCGGTACTAACAAAACATGACACAGTCAGTTTATCTTTACTTCTGGGGAAAGCCTCCCATAAAAGTAAAAACTGTTACATTCCTACCAGCACAACACATACAAATAAAATCATACACAGTACACTTAGTCCACATTTCCAGCTTAATTCCTGGTTTTACATCCAAAAAATAAAGATTGCTTTAATGCTCAGGAATCTTTCGAGTTAACTGACAAGAAGTATACAAGGGCAGGATGACAGACG
This sequence comes from Ambystoma mexicanum, assembly GCF_040938575.1. Classification (NCBI taxonomy): domain Eukaryota; kingdom Metazoa; phylum Chordata; class Amphibia; order Caudata; family Ambystomatidae; genus Ambystoma; species Ambystoma mexicanum. The sequence goes on from NC_090934.1 coordinate 1,022,446,472, forward strand.
AATACCAGATTCCATTAAAACTGGACAGATCTTCCTAAATTTCAAATATTTAGGCAAATACAGAGTTTAAATGTAAAAGTACAACGACATGTGCTCGAGGGATTACATTTTCGTCTTTTTTTCATATGGTGACAAGCTCAAATAAGGTTGCATAGAATTGGAAAAAAGCAGTAGACCAAACTGCCTATTTTGAATTTTTCTCAACTCACAATCTTCTTGCATGCTTTCCAGTTACATCGAGGGAAACCCAGTGACTTTTTAACATCCACCCTAGATTGTGGTGACATCACAGCAGACAAAATTGTGGTATTAAAATATTCACTTGATTTGCAACGTAGCTAAGCCGGGGTGTCTAATGCTTTTTCGCTGACGTTAATGGACCACAAGCTCTTATGGGATAGAAAGGCCTTTTGATTGTTATAAATAGATTAAAATAATGCAACAGGACTACTTGATAAGCATCATCCGAAAAGTCAATTCCCAATTCTGAGTGCACATCAAAATTTGAAACGGAGTCAGGAAGGCCCAACAGCCTTTTGCTAAATCTATTTTGTGTAGATTGCAACAGAGGGCGCTTCTAAAACCCCAAGTGCTAGATCCATATCGTGCAACTGATCAAACTTTATAGCAAGAAAGACTGTAATCATTTGGTCAACAAGTTGCAGCTTAAATTGCTTGCCAAATTGCAAGATCACTCCAATAAGCTAATTCATTTGTAGCAATTGTTTTCAGCATGTTGTTAAGGGCATAAAAGATGGTATAAATTGCATGCCAAGAAATCATACTACTTAGAAAAAGAAATGTGATTACCATCAACACAAAGGTTTGTACGAACAATCCTTTGAGTAGTATGAAAAACCAGGACTACTGATTCACTAACTTGATCTAAAAGACAAGGCTCATTCATATAGAATGTAACTATCTATAAGGGATTGAAACGCATGAGAAGAGCACCCCAAGAGCACTGTCGTCGTCATAGGACAGGTAAGGTATTTGTATCCCTTCAACAGATAGTACACAAAGCTTGCTGTCACAAAGCGTGGAGTACAATGAATTTGTGTATACGCTCAAAAGGAGGGATGCTAAAATGCACCCCTAACGGACACCACATCTGATGTTAAAGGGAGATGTAATGCACCCATTGGGACCATAGCAGACTGACTTGGTGTTACAAAAGGGAAGAGAGACCAGTATGTTGAGTAACTCCTACGGCATTACAAAGGGCTCTTAAGTGAACAAAAGTTAATCTCTTAATAGCATCAAAAATAGGCCTCAGTTCCATGAATGCTGTGTAGACTAGGCCCCATAAGTTATACTCGCTACTAGCCATTGGCGAGTGATAATTGACTCTTGGTGAGAAAGAAATGGTGTGCTCTGTGCATGCTGGAGACTGAGTGGGAGAGCGATTTTCTTATTTTTGTATGCCTGGCTAGCTGCTACTTGGTGATAGCTTGGTCTTCACAAAGCAAGCAATCAAGGGGGCTAGTTTTAGTTTGTTAAACATGTTAAAGGAAGTGTCCAACATGCAGGATCTGCTCGGTGCCCCTTTTTAAACAATGGCAAGATGATCTCTTTTTCCCACGTGATGTAATGATTAGCATCTGAGCTTGTCCTCTCAAAGAGATTACAGAAACAGGCTGTACTTGAAAGCAACATTTGGACATTTATCAACCAAAACAGCCCCTTCATCGACACATACCACCACCATTTTTTCGTCATATTTTCACGGAAATATCTATTGCTTTACCACAAAGTACTCTACTGTCATTCAGGAGGGGGTTCATCAAGCCTGCACATGCATGCACTGCCTCATAATATAAATATTCCTACCCTATTATTAAAATATAATTCTGTTCACTGTAATACGCCGTTTACTTTTTCATTATGTCTCAATTATTTTTAATGATCTGGTTGGCAAAGAAAATCCCAAAACACCCACGGCATTCTATCAACGCAAAAAAAGAAAATATATATGATTGAAATGCTACTTCTAGTTCAATCTGTTAAAAAGATATAAAATAAATCTTCCACTACAGTGAGTGCTATATGTTAATGCTATTTATTCAAGTATAAACATAATACAGTAGGCTCTTCAATTAGACAGACTGATTCTGGCAGGGCACTTATAGAATAGGGGAATTGGTTAAGGACTAAACCTTACATTTATCCAGTTAGATCGCTCCTAGGTGACCAATTTTCATGAAGGAATTACAAACTCGGGCACTGCAATCCCTCTAGCTAGGGCTCCTGATCGAAGTTTGATGTTTGAGTATTTCATTACCCAATTTTAAAGTTGTGAGTAAAAAGGAATTCCCTACCGAATGGGTGTACTTGTAAGGCGAGTCTAAATATACTCCAAAACTAAAAGATACATTTGCACCTCATAGTGGGGGCTGGGGGCGAGCGACGGGTCCGTGTGTATAAGCAGAGGAGAGGTGAGGAGTGTGTGTAGACAGAGGGTAGTATTGTCTGAGTACCTACTTAATAAAGTGCCAGCATAACAGTTGTGAAGAAGAAAAGAAAAATGCTATCTATACCATACCAACTAAACCTTGACTATTCATCACAGGACAATAAGAGCAGGCTGGCATAGTAGGGTGCTGTACCGTCTCTTACTTTTCATTAATTATCTACGCACAGAACCAGTGCTGGGCCAATACACCAGCCCAGTTGCTGTTTTCCAGTAAAACCAGTAACTCAAACTACACTATCTCAAATATGATTTGAAAAAACGCATTAACCAGCTTGACTGACTCGCCCACTCATTTTGGTTGAGATATTCAATTTTATTGTGTACAACTCAGCCAAAGAGCACATATTTTACATTATTCTGCTGATTTTAGATTTATTTTTTAATTACCGCAACAATAAAACCTATATTTTAATTTCACCCTTTGTTTTGGTAGCCCGGGGTATCTGGTGCAAAGAGTGGTGGGGATAGTCACTAGTCACAGTTAATTCTGAAGTTTTGTGGTCTCCCAGGACAACAAACGCTGTTAATTTATGTTGTTTTTCCTCTTTTCCATTTGCTGTTCAAATGTCCTTTTGTGTTTTAACCAAATGTTTTTTTGTCATGTTGTGGACTAACTGAAGTAGCATGAGGCAGGGTCAGTGCCGAAGACACAAACTGGTCCCTTGACTGTTAATCAATAGCTTTGCACAGTCTCAGCAACTTGACAGGTGGTCACTTTGCATTCATAAAGCGAAGAGAAAAAAGTAAAGCACTAGCAGAAATGTTTAAACCCGAGCGCCCATGACTGCTTCCTCTATCTTCAATGTCCCAGTCTTAGTTCCTTGTTTAAGATGTAAAATGTATATTATACAATTGTTCACATTATTATGCTTTGTTTAATTGTAGAGCTCTGTAGGTCAGAACAGTTAACATTACGAGGTTGGGGTAGCTTGGTTGTTATCTTGGCTTTTCTTGCAAGCAGAGGAAGGGACCCAGGAGTGACATACTGCAAGTGGGCTAGACCTGGGGAGGCAAAGGTCTAAAGGTTTTACAATTCTGGTTACTCAATTTTGGAAAAGTGTTTTGGGTATTTTGTGGGTATCATGCCGTTCCTGGCCTATGCCTACCTATTTGCAATGCATTATGGGCCAGGATGGTATTTTTGACCATTGTTCAATGTGATGAGATGTCAGGACATTGCAATATGAATGGGGGTTTCTCCTTGAACGAGGATGAGCACCTTGGCCTACAAGCTTTGCACAGTATTTTATGCATAGTAATACAAACAGGAACGGGTATCTGAAGGTAATCACTCCTGGCTCTCTTGGCCTTACCCTGTGGGGGACCAAAGCAGCGCAGAGAGGAGAGCCAACCTGTCTGGACCACCCGTTGGACTTCTTAGCAGTTTTTTATTTCCTATTTCTGACAGTCTTGCACCTCTCTCTACTGGTTGCCTGCCTTCTTCCCTTTAACAGTCTCTTTGTTAGGTCTCACTGGAGGTAGGCTTGCCATTCACTCCCGCCCCCACTTCCTGGATCCTAGGGAGATGGAACACTCCCCAGTTTCCTGCTCTTGTCCTTCATTTGAACCGATGCTTCTTGCTGTGGTTGCAATGTAACACTTGGATGGTTTTAATGGTCCTGTTAGGTTGAATAGTTCTAAAGCAGTTATGCCCCTAATTCACTGAACTCCTTATGGTGTAATTTGAATGGGATGTCCAGGAACTCCTAAAGAAACCAATATTATCCATGGAGTAACTACATGGTGGCCACATCTAATCCTAGGTATGCAAAATATAGCCCAGTTTCTGGGAAGCACAGGAACTGCACATCTTAAGCATTGATTTCCTTTAAAGTGTATCTTTAGGGTCTTTGATTGGTTGATGACCAAGGCAATTTCACCTAGGTGAGCATGTTAGGCCTCAGAATAGTCATCTTATATGATGAACGGCAACATGGAAATGGCCTATTATATTCCTGTATGAGCCAGTGAATCATTTCATTTTCCAAGATTCCTTTTAAGAACGTTCTCTATCGACCACAACTGGGGCATTACTGCCCTGCGTAAAAGAAATCTCGCTGGGTGTATCCATGCAAATGAGTACTTTGTGGCATTCGCAAGATCTGGTGGGAGGGGCACTTTGGGTGTCCCATTCCCAGCAAATCTCAGCAATACTGGTTTTGAATCCAATCTTATACATTTGGATCACAACACAGAAACACTTATAATTCTCACGCTATTAATTTAAAGAGATCTTACACAAGGATCATTATTTAATGGTATTTATTTTACTCACGTGATCTGTATTTATCCATATTTATTTTTGCATCTGTATTTATCTGTAATTATTTTTTGCTACATAAAAGAAATGCGTTGCAACAAGTATTTTAGCATACTGCTTGACACCCACAGAGCTGACCTACTGAAAATCAAGGCAAGTTCAGTTTTCCCCTTTAAAACAACTCGGGTGAATTTGCTTAAATATTACGTCACACAAACAAAAACACACCACTGGACGCCTCCAAATCATAACAAGTTTAATTCACACCATTACTGCAGATGGCAATACTTTCAGGCAAACATTTCATTTCGTGCTTGCAAACTGAGGCTCTTCTGGACTGCAACAGATCAAATTGACATCCTGGGCGGGAGGATAGCTCAGGGTCAATACACTCGTCTTAGATGCAAGCGAATTCAGAGCCGTATGGGTTCGATACCTTGTCCCACGCTTAGCATAAAACAATATGTAAACCCACATGTTCTGTTTTTTTTTGTTTTGTTTAGCATGTTATAGGTGCCACTTGGTTTTGACAATAAGTGTGTGTACATTTTCGTTTCATGGCACGTTTCTATCAGAGTTTCTGTGTTTGTTTTGGCACGCTGAGAGAGGTTAGAACCAGAATGGTAGGTTCCACCAGCAGGGGGGAGCATGGTTGCATCTGAGGTTTTGTTTACCTGAGGACGGGAGCAGGCTCCCCTGCTGGCGGTCTGAGTAGGTGGGTCCCCGCTTGGCCTAAGGGGTGGATGGGATAGACAGAGTGAGAACAGGGGGAGAGGAACAGAGAAAGGTATTTGGAGCTGCCGCTGAGGGCACCCAGGCCCCTCTGGTCCCAGAGAAGATTCCTTCAGCTATCGGGCAGTCCGCCTGACGGAAACCATGTTTAAAGATGTAAAGGCAGGCGCTCTGTTACCAGTCTTTAGCTTCTCCTCCTAACGCACATTTTCATGACTCAATCAATCTTCAGGGAGGCTGAGTTTCTTAGTTATTTCAGGCAGTTCTGCATTTCTTTTTCAGGTGTGGCAAGTTAATTAGCTCTGAGGATTCTGGTACTTGTATTTTTCGCACTTGATTTAGCTGACAGAAACCAGGCGCTCTCCCCCACCTGGAGTCGAGAAAGAGTGCCGGACTGCGCGCTTGCCGTGTGTTTTCTGCCAGCTGGTGTCCGTAAATGAGGAAGAGAGAGAGCAAGTATAGAATAAGGAAGCAGGTAGGAAAGCGGCACACAGAACAGGATCCCTGGCCCTGCGTGTCCGGGCTACCGAGTCACTGAGGAGCGTAGGAGTGGCCCGTATGTCTATATGTTTTCTTCATTCCCCATACCACGGGACGGAGAGAGGAAATTGAAATGTAACCAGCGCTACGGCGGTAGGAGGCTGGGCCTACTTTGCGAAACATTTGAAAAAAAATACGCAGAGGTGCCTGGCGAGAGTGAGACCACGGCGGCACCTTAAGTGTTCCTCTTATTCTTTCCAGGGCCCGGTCAGACCTAGGCTGGGGTAGTGGGACCTTTATTTAACACCTCATTCATCCTGGGAGGGGCATTTGCTTTATAAAACCCCACGGGATATGTTGTCGGAGGAGGCCCGCTTCATGGTGTGTGTATAGGGCAGTTATGGCCCGCTCCAAATTAAATATTAAGTACCTGAAGTGAATGCGCACTGCTTATGTAATCCACATGATATGTTGAGCAAATAGTTAACCAAGGTGAATGCGCACGTTTTATGTGATGCCACAACATATTTAAATATTAATTACCTCAAGTGAATGCGCACTTCTCATGTAATGCACATGGTATATTGAACAAATATTTAACCAAGGTGAATGCGCTCGTTTCATGTGATGCCACAACTTATTGAAATGTTAAGCACCTCTGGTGAATGCGCACTTGCTCATGTAATCTACATGGTATGTTGAACAAATATTTAACCAAGGTGAAAGAGAACGTTTCGGGCAACCTACAGGATTAGAGTTGAACAGAGATTTAATGAATGTAAATGCTCACTTGCTCTGGGGATTGATTGGAGGTATATGCAAACAAAGGTGTGGGCACATGGTTAACAGTTGCCAACACTCACTCATATAAAGAAGTAATCAACAAAAGTGAATTAGTTGGGTCCAGGTCGGCCCCAATGGATTTGCTAGGGCCACTCTACGAAAGAACATGCAAGACTAAATAGGTGTATAATGGATGTAATGAAAGGATTAAACACTGTTGCCATTTTGTGTTAAAAGAGAAAGACTCATTTAAGGGTTCAACAAGGCATATGGCACAAGTGTATCAATGTTTGATTTAAGGTATACAATTATATAAAGGAAAGCGGGTGCCGCTTATTTAAAAAAAAAAAAAAAAACACTGTTTATTTAACCAGGAGCACTGTTTTAGCTTGCTTCCCTGTGAGGGACCATCCTTGGGTTTCTACTGGGGCCATGCATTTGTCCCCCTTGGGTAATACTACGAAGCACATGCATGCAGTGAGGTGTTAGACTCCCTACTCAGGTCTCATACAGGTTGCAGCCCACCCATACAGATACTTCAAACAGTTACACAAGGGAGAAACACCTTACAGATATATAAAAAAAAAGCTATTCAATTAATGATCTTCTCCTTCAGCATACACATAGTACAACTATAAACACACACACACCGGCACATAAACTTGCACATCAAACTCTGTTTTCACATACAAAATAAACAGATGCTATTTAAAACAGGTGATTCCGTGAGACATCTCTGCAGGCATTTAAACTGCTTCAATGAAAAATCATTTTATTTGTGTAAAAGCCATTGGCCTACAGTGCATGACTGATGACAAATGGAAACATACTAGATGGCTACGTGTCCGTTTTTTTCTCCATTTTTATATATAAATGCTGCCAGGGACCAGACACATTTCCGTCTCCATTTATGTGTACATTAACCACTATATGCTCATTTATAGACCGTCACATTTTCGTGTAATTGTCCGAAGTTTCTCCCACGCATCTTAAATCGGTCCTGCCACAGCCAGTATATGAGAATTTGCCCTCATTGAACAGGCCAACGCTGGTATGGTTCTCAGAAGGTGGAGTCCATTCTTTCCCTGTCGGCCACCGTGGCTCCCGACCTTCCCCTTTTCATACAGCCAATGCTTGGCTTTGTTACTTCTGGCAGTCTGGCCTGATTGTTCCAGATTATATCCCTGGGGAGTTGCATACAGACTCTAAAATGTTGGCCTACACACTGAAAGGGTCGGCCCATCACACAACCAAGCTTTGACTAACTCTAGTACTTCCCTCTAAGGTTCTGGAAACTGCAATCGTGAGCGACTTTATCATGAGGCCGTCTTATGCTACCTTCTATAGATCAGCATGTCGTTGGATAAACTGCATTCCAAAATGCCGGCACTGATCCCTACGGATAAGGGGTGTATCGACCATCTTTACTCCCTACAAATACTCCCCAAAAATTAAAACAGGCAGTAAAAATACTCCCAATACAAATAGTAAACAGACACGCAGGACATTGTGCTCCTGCTTTCACCCATACAGCTACATGGAAATGTTTGGACCTGAAGTGAACATAGTACCACAGGAAGAAACTACTATTATTACTGCCGGATTGGAAGAAGTAAACTTGTATATTTTTTAGTGGGTAGGTGCAAAGGAATAATTATTACAAAAACATCAGTTTTCTAGTTCACATTTTATATCTTGCATTTAAAATACTCCCATTGGGAATTGGACTTACATTTTTACATTTTTACTCCTTAAAAAAATAATTTTACTCCCAACTTTAAAAAACAGGAGTAACTGCCCGCACCCCAATTATACAATCATTCTCCTCCTGTCCCAACTGCTTGTATCCACTCAATTTGTTTTGTTGACCCCTTTTCACTTTTTTCTGTACAGACTGCAGTCCGGTTTTACCCCAGGCCGTGGCACAATATGCCTTTTCTCAGACAAGGTAACAAGGCCCCAACACCACTATGGTGGTTTTGGTACAGTATAAATGATAAATAGCATAACATATTCCACATAAAACACTGGGTACTGGCAATGAGGTTCAAATGCAGCTCTCAAGTATGATCCCTTTGTTTTCAAATACCCTGTCCCTTACCATGTGATGCACTACCAATGCAATGGCTATGAATCTTGAATAAGAAAGTTACTCCCGTAGTGGCTACTGTACTCCAAGTCCATAGTCCCACTTCCTCAATACCCATTAGAGTTCTTGCTGAAGAAGTAGGCGACAAGAGCATTTTAGTGCACAGCACAAAATCTATCAATTGTGATTAGTCTCCGCCGTCCTATCCAGGTAAAATGTAAGTGCTCGAAGAACTTCGAGATCGTGGTGCACCCTTTCCTCCTTTCAAAGAAGTATTTGGAAAGAACACTGGTAAAGAAATTCCCAGATTAATAGGGAAATCAGGCACAACCTTGGATGGAAAGCAAGGGTGCATACGCAGCACCACTTTGTCTTTTGGAATGCTGTGAAGATTTCAAAAGATAAAAGGGCCTGCAGCTCGGCGAGCCGACATGACAGCAACCAAATAAAGCAATTCTCCAGACCACCAAACCTAGATCTGCCATGGCCATACACAAAGTGTTTATGAGCCAGGGCTGTGAGGGCACTATCATTATGAATGGAGTTTTTATTTAGTGTGGACAGAGTTTCAGGAAGCAGCAGAAACTTACAAGTGAAATGAGGAAGAATACTATTAGGGAAGAGGATCCCAAGGGATCATTAGGAAGCAGTGAGCTGGCACCGGGTGGGCAATTTCACAGCAATGAATCTACAAACAACCAGGGAAGGAAATGGGGGAGCAGATTGCAGTCTCTCATCTTAGGCGGGTAATGGAGTATGTGTGGACCAATGTGTTCCAGAAGAGCCATTCCTTGAAGAGAAGGGTCTTGAGCTACTTCCTGAGATGTAGTAGCGAAGGAGCGAGTCTGGTGTTGAGAAGGCGATTCTAGAGTCTGGGGGCCAATTCTTTCCTTACTGCACTGGTGGTGTTCAAGTCTGCATGTGTCCTTGCTTCTGTGGACTGTAGACCTCTGGAGATGCTGAGCTTCTCAGCAATATACCTTGGGGATATGAGGGTGACAGCCTTGTTGATGATGCATCAGGATTTGAAGGTGATACGTGCTGACAGCGGGAGCCAGTAGAGTTCGATGAGGGTCAGGGTAATGTAGTCGAATTGGCAAAGTCCATTGAATCATGCTGCAGAATGCAGGGCACATCTTAGCAGTACCAGAGTTGTCATCTCAAGTCCTTCCAGAAGACATTGCAACATCCAGTTGGAAGAGGAACAAGGCTTGGACAGCAGATCTGAAGTGATTTGGTGGGCGAAAGGGATGGTCTTTCCACAGAATGTGAACGCTGGCACTAAGCCACTTCTGTCTTTGTTATTAAGCGCTCCTTAAAGGGGACATGTTTGTTGATGCAGAACCAAACTGACTTGTCGCAGGTGATCAGCTGGGGGATGAAGACCGCTAGTTTCATAGTAGATAGCGAAGTCTGGCCAAGTCTGGATGTCAGGGTGTTCAGTGTTGTTGGTTAGCAGTAGGAATTCGGTCTTGAAGAGGTTTGGCTTCAGATAAGCACTGAACATCCAGCACAGTGAGTTTCCAGACAGGATAAGGACTAACTCAACAGATAAGAAATTGCCGGAGTCCCTCAAATTGTCACTTCAATACCACATTAGATAAGAAGAATGATACCCCTTCCACACTTTGTAGGCCACAATCGCTGGGAGGTAGGTTCGGCAGGACTCAACAGAGACCCCTGATGAAGCCAAATCAGAAATGAAGGAAAGAACAGAATCTAATCCACAGAAAACCAAATCCACTTGCCTGTCAAGGCACACGTGACACATACCTGACAATTTTCCCCTCGTACAGGGCCCTCATGGATGGATGGCAAGTGACCATGATGGCCCTGGACAAGCCCAAATATCCCAGAGCCACTTCTTCAGGAACTAAGCTCACAACTGAGTCTAGGGATGAATGCCAAATTCTCCTGTCCTTCTGAGACTAAAGTTCAGTTGCTGGGAAAACCTGATCAGCGATAACTGGGCCAGGAGCTAAAGGTCCAAAAACCAGAATCTGTCTGGGCCCACAGGTTCCAACAGAATGATCAAAACGACCCTGCACTCCCTAAACTTCGAGATTAACCTGTGTGTGAGGGGGGGGAAAAGAGGAAGCATATTGTCAGAATAACGCTGCGCTTTTCTTGGAGACACCCCTCCCAATAGCGCAGAGATGATGGCAGCTGCCCTGGCGCCTGTACCCGAGGGAGATACGGGTATGCACTACATCTCCTCGAAACCCTACGTGCAGACCACTTCATCACGCCTCACGCGCAACACGGAAGCAGCAGTTCAAAGCTTCCTCGATGTTGCCGGGCAGCGCTCCTTAACCATCGCGTTCGCCCGGCAAGGTTGCTGTGTATTTGCCTAGTGCTTTTCATCCCGTCCATTGACTTCCTGGATTTTTTGACCTTGTTCTGTTCCTAGGATTTGCTATTTGTTCTTTGCCCTTTTGCTTCGACGCCCAGAACAGACTGCTTACTTGCCTAACGTTCTATCTTCAGGCGCCTGCTCTTGTACACGGATCAGTACGAAGCCGCCTGCATCCGTGGACTCGCACATTGTTCTGGTGCTCCTCCTCTCTATCACAACTTGGGCTCCCCGTGCCACCAGCTGCTCAACATTTCTTACGGCATTTAGCGTTGTGTTTTCTTTAGCTTAATACGCTTTTTGCAACGCCTTATTCCTCGCACGTTTACCACTACCCACGTTTACCCACTTCTGCTTCCTCCTTACTCCCTAGTGCTCTGGGTAATTCTCCCCTGCTTCCAACCCAGTCCTCTCTTCCTCATCAGCACACCGGATTCTTTTGCATAGACTGTACACAGCGGAGTACATCGTGGTTCTTCATTTTGGATTCACTGGATTTTTGTGACTTTTCCCATTTCAGACAGATTGCACCGGGAATTTTCTACACCTCACTTGAGATTGTTGTGAACTGACACTGACTTTGGTGTTTCTAGTTTGCGCCCTCGTGCCGCCTGGGTCAGGTCATCACCACCAGCACTTCCTCCAAAAGAGATCCTGCACTGCATCTGGCGTGTCCTGTATGCCAGTCAAGGCCTTGCGCAGCTTACGTAGGTTTCTGACCAGCCCTTTTTGGACCACAGGTAAGAGTTGGCAGTGTGTCATGGAAGGAGTGTTATCTGTTATTTCATAACATGACCAGTGTACCTATGTGTTTCCTCCCATTTTAGCTGTTGCTGCCCGGCCTTTTCACCTGAGCCCCCGGTCTGACAGGTTGTTTCTATCCTGCAGACCGCGCTCTCTGGGGAATATTCTCTCCCTGAAGGAGCCCCCTGATGTTTTTCGGACATCAGGGGATACATCGTGGGATCCGGTTCCTGACACATATACAGTGTCACCACCCTCCCACGAAACCGGCAGCCCATCCCCAAGAGAGGTCTGGTGCCTGTCGTGCTGGGAGGCAAAGAGGGGACGCTTGGCATTCGAAGGAGTCACAAAGGAGTACACAAAGGGGAGAATCCACCTCGCAAACAGGTCCTGAACCACCTCTGAATGGAGCTCCCACTAATGAACTGAAGTGGCTAATCTGCTGATGACATCTGCTTCAGAGTTTTTTCCCATGGGAAGGTGGCGTGCCTGTCATGTATGTTCTGTTGAATGGTATTGGTTGTAAGAACATGGATGGAGGAGGTTCTGATTATTAAAATGAAGGTTTCCAAGGCATTCAAGATAGTCTGGAGTTCCAGAACACTGATGTGAAGCATCTGTTCTAAATCAAAATACTTTGCACCCTCAGGTCGTCTAGGATGGCTCCCCATCCCACCAAATAGGAGTACATAGTTATGATCCAAGTTACGAGAGGATCTGAAAAATGTACTCCCCTCTCAAGGTTGGAGCGGTTCTCCTCCACCTCAGATCTAGGTGTAAAGAGAGCAGGATCTAAAGCACAGCTGACTGTAGATGTTCTACCTGAGACCAGTCTAAAGTCAAATAAAGCTGGGTCCTGCTCATCTTGAACTTGGCTTGACGCACAAGGCCATAAATCCAAGCAGTCTCTAGAACCACCATGCCACGGTCAAAGAGTTGGTCAGACGAAGAGAACAAGTCAAAAGTTATGTCTTGAATCCTCTCCTCCTTTGGAAAAACTCTGGCCAATCGAGCGTCTCAGATGAAGCCAACGAAGGTCAGCCTTTGAGTAGGCGTCAGAGGACTTTACCGGTTTCACTGACAGATCAAGGTGAAACAGTAGATCGAATAGGACTTGAAGAGCAGCCTCGACCTCAGACAAGTTGGTGGCCCAAACCAAGGCTATGTCAGCTTAAGGATCGATGTGGATGCCCCCTTACCAGAAGAAGAGTGCACAGCAGACGTTTTGGTGAAGACCTGTCAGACTGCATGAACCCCGAAGGGCAGCAATGTGTATTGGAATTGATGCCTTCCAAGGGAGAAGCATTGAAAACGCTGATGTGTTTCCCATATTGGGACATGCAGGTGTGGGACGTTAGAATTAGATCCACTGGGGATATCGAATCTCCCTGGCCAAGCACAAACTGTATCTTTACCAATGCGATCATCTTGAACAATTCCAAAGGGAGAATGGTGTTGAAGGAGGACAGATCCAGGATGGTGCGCAGGCCCACTCGGCTCTTCTTCAGCACAGAAAAAAAGCCTGGCGAAGAACCCTCTCCCACTCTGGGATGGGGGATCCTCCTCTAAAGCCCTGATGTCCAAATGCTGCAGGACCTCAGAAGCTAAAGCCAGCATCCTCGGCTAATAAGAGGAGGCTGAGAGTGAGTGGGCCAGAGGGAGGGAAAGGTGGCCCTAGAGGACCCAAGGGGCCGAGGTAATTGCCCTCCATTCTTCCAGATGCAAACAGATCATCCCTCCAAACTGGGGTGGAGTAAGGGCAAACCAGCAGGTAATTGTTTTGGCCCTGAGGAGAGGAAGGGAGACCTTTCCTTGAAGAACCCTAAAAATTCGGAGGTGAGGGGGAGGAATCAACCTGTCTGGCCCGCTACTCCAAGAAACCTTTGAACACCCCCAAAGGAGCGGGACCTGCTCTCTGCAGATCTTTGTGTAGGAGAAAGCCTTCAGAGCTGGCTTAGCCAACACTACTAGGCACTAGGCCATTTGAGTACTTGCCTTCTTATGTGGCTCCTTGTGGAGTGGCACAAATCTGAGCCCTTGAAAGTTGGGTCCATGAGCTTGTTGAGTACACACAATATAAACTTAGTGGCCAGCAATATGCTTGGCTCCTCATGTCACCCCCCACTGCCATAACTCTGGATGATGTCCCTATACATGGTCAGCCATCAGATGTAAAAAGGTCCTGGGCAAACTGTTTGGCCTCAGAGAAGCTGGTGTGGACGACCTCGAGCTTGTTTCGCTGGGATGCACCTGTGAAAGTCAGCAAGCTCTGGCCAAAACCATTTTTTGCTGTAGCTAACAAGGCCACACCGCTGGCCTGGTGAAGTGACCTGGCGAAGTGAGACACACCCTCCGAGGGCAAAGCCCAGTATCTCATGTCAATCCGCCTTTTCATCACTGGTCCCGATTGAGATTTGAGCCAGAATCCGCCACAATGTCTTTCTGCAGCGACACGCCCGACTTCTCACTTAGATTATGCCAAAACCCTGCTAGCATGCCAGTCTCCACCAGAGGACTTTCCAACGTCAGGAACTCAAGCAACCCCAAGATTTGTTTGTGAAATACCTCGTCGAAAAGGAATCTCCTTCTGCTCGCCCCATGTCCACCAAATCTGTGTCCCCTAAATGTGCCATTTCCCATGTGAAAGGGCCAGAAATGCCTATTACAATAAAACAAAACCATAAAACCATCCATCCATTATTGCGCTTGTAGCACTGCAGCTCCTGCTCCGACGCTCCCTGTACCCACATCCCTTGACCAAGCTTCTCAACCTCATCCCCCCCCCTCCTGCCTTCCTCCCTCCCTCCGCCACCGCTCTCCCGTTGGTGAACGGGCCCGTGGACAAGAGTCTACACCCTATGGGCTCCGTTCACCTAATTTCACCGATGTCAGCCAGGAAAGTGAGAAGCCTGCAGTGACAAATCAGGAAAGTTGCATCTGGGTGAGTTGTATTATGCTCTGCTCAGAAAACGTCTTGTTCCCCCTTCTAAGAACCTTGCATCTGGGTGTGTTGTATTGTGTTGTGGGTGTGTTGTATTGTGCTGTGCTAAATTGTTTGCATTTTTTCCCCTTCTAGGAAAGTTGCATCTGGGTGTGTTGTATTCCCGAATCTGCTCGCCCGCCTAGAGCCCCCTGCAAGGCATGCTCAGAAAACGCTCAGAAAACGTCTTGTTCCCCCTTCTAAGAACCTTGCATCTGGGTGTGTTGTATTGTGTTGTGGGTGTGTTGTATTGTGCTGTGCTAAATTGTTTGCATTTTTTCCCCTTCTAGGAAAGTTGCATCTGGGTGTGTTGTATTCCCGAATCTGCTCGCCCGTCTAGAGCCCCCTGCAAGGCATGCCGTTCATTATTGTGAGTTACCTGTTCCCTCCTGTGTTTCCCTTGTTGTGACCCCGACTCCCCCACAACCCCCTTGCGCATTCTGGGTTGTGTGGAACTGGGCTGTGCGTCGGACCCTCTTCTCTCAGACCCTTTTCCTCCACCTACCCCCCTCAAACCCCCTATGGTGCTCTTGTTTTCTCCCATCTTCTCTAACTACTACTCCATCTCCTACCCTATCCCTCTCACGAAGTCTGGAAGCAAGAAGTAAAAGAGGGACATCCTGGTCTCCAACCCGGGCCCGCCCTATCGCTGATACCTACACCCGTGTTTCCTCCAGACAGACTCACTGACATCCTCTTTGTTCCCTCTCCAGACCTATGGGTCCCTCATATGGTCTCTGTTCTCTCTCCATATTCCTCCTCCCATTAATGGTGGCATAGGTGGGAGGTCCTGTTGGCCTCCAATACCTGTCTATCTGAATGGCACCGTCTTGGTTCAGGGCCCTCAGCCCAATCTCCTCTTTTCCTGTGTCTCATCAACTTCTTCTCCTGCTACTCTTTCTGCCACCTCTATGGCACCCTCCTCTGCCCACTCTCGGGCCACTCTACCAACTCTGCAGGGCGTACCTCAAGCCTGTACCCCTCCACTGAAGTCTTTACAAATGCGGCAACCTGCTCCACATCGCTACTCAAATCGGTCAAGTCCTTGAAGAACTCTACCTAGATGTGCTTGCTCTCAATGAGACATGGTTCATAGCCAGTTCTGTCACGAGTTTTGAGACTCTCCTCCCTGAGGGCTACACAATCCTCTCTGAACACAGAAACAACCGTCCTGGAGGTGGAGTAGTCCTGATCTTTCCGGAGATGGCCCATGCCTCGGTCATCCCTACTCAGGCCTTCTCTTCCTTTGAATGCCTGGTCTGCAGGATCTCTATCCCTCCTCGCCTCCCTCTCCAACTGTGGCCACCATCTACAGGCCGCCTGGCCAGGTCGCCCTCTTCCTCTCTGAATGGGCAGACCTCTCAACTTCTCCTACTTGGAGACCTCAACATCCATCTGGATGCTTCCATACTCTCCTCGGGGCTCTTCGGCAATCTCTGCGACACTCTCTCTATTCTACCCTCTCGCCGACACACTCTTCTGGGCACACCTTGGATGTCCTCATCTCCTCTGACATCCCCCTCTCTAACCCTCTCACCACTCCTCTCTTGGACTGACCACTTTCTGCTCTCCTCCCACCCGACACTCGCTCTCCCCCAGGTAAAGCCTACCCCAGCACTGCCACCAACCTTCTCGGTCATCTGGCCCATGAAGCGTGCGTCAGTGGAGGCCTTTGCTGCTATTTTCTCTCCTCCTCCTACTCCTACTCCTGTGGCTGACTCACACTCTGACACAGCCTTCTCTAGCCTGCATCTTTCTATCACTTACACTTTCGATGTCCTGTCATGAGAATCCGCCTGAAGCCTACCTCCAAGTGCAACTCTTGGTATGACCCGAAGCTCGCCACCCTAAAACGCAAGTGTAGGGTGGCCGAGAGGAAGAGGAGGGCAACTGGTAAAACCTCTGACAAACGGGTCGGTCGCCTACCCCAAAGGCAATATATACTCTCTGTACTGTCCAAGAAGAGAGCCTACATCCAAGCCTGCATCTCTGCGGCCTCTAACAATATGGCCAAACTCTTAAAAATCTGAAAGCAGCTGCCCAATCCTGATGTAGTCTCCACCTCTCTGGTTCCCTCCCAGGCCCTCTACACAGCGCTAGCCTCCCACTTCTCTACTAAAACCTCTCTCATGCTCATCTCTTTCCTCTTGAGCTCCTTCTACCTCTCCTGGCCCTCTTCTGACTGCCTCCCCCTCTCCCCCTCCCTTCTCTTTTTCTGTAATCACTCCTGATGCTTCTAGACAAGCCTGATCTATGAAAGCGTCATCCAAGCAGGTGCTCCCCCACTCCTCCAGAACCATCAAGGACCACATTGCCACCCTTGCTCCAACTTTGGCTTATTTCTGAAATCATTCTTTTGCCACTGGAACTTTCCCCTCCCACTTTAAGCACTCCCTTGTGCATCCCCTCCTGAAGAAACCTTCCGCCGATCCTTCCTTTCCGGCAAACTACTGCCCTATCTCTATCACTCCTTTCTTGGGCAAGCTCTTGGAAAACCTGGCAATCTCCCAGCTCACTCTCCAGAGTGAATTTGTTGGTTGTCTCCATGACCACCAGTATGGCTTCAGAGCAGCCAGAGGCACGTACGCTGCTCTCCTCAACACCTGTGAAAACCTGCCTACTAATCTTCATTGTAACCATCCTTCTGTCATTCTCCTTGATCTTTCCTCTGCTTTCGACACAGTCAACAATGCCATCCTGATCAATTGTCTGTGAGAACCTGGGCATCACAGATCAGGCCCTTGCCAGTTTGACTTCCTTCCTGCTGGACCATTCCTCTCAGGTCCTACTGGGGTCATTGCTCTCCACCAACTCTCTCTCCACATGTGGTGTTCCTCAGGGCTCCAACCTCTCTCCCTGGATTTTCAACCTCTACGTGGCCCCTTTGGCTCACCTCATCTCCACCTTCTCCTCTAACTTTCAGTGTTATGCGTATGACAATTAGCTCTCCTTCAGGCTCCCCTCTGCCTCCTCTCCTCTCTCGCTCATTCCTGACTGTCTATCCGCAATTCAGGAACGTTGCATGTGCAATGATCTCTGCCTCAATGCCAGCAATACAGAGATTCTCTTCATTGGGAACCCTGCTCCTGCTTTCCCTCTTTCACTCTGGCCAACCTCCATGGGCCCGCACTCTGCGCCTTTCTGTGAGTCAAAAAACCTTGGGGGTCATCTTTGACTCCAATCTCTCTCCTTCTCCCCTCACATCATGGACCTCTCAAAGAAGTCCCACTATCAGTTGCACCTTCTCCAAGGTATTCTTTCTCTTCTCACTTTCCCCCAGAAGCTCAACATTTCCAGAGCCCTGATTCTCTCTATGCTGGACTACTGCAACAGCCTCTATCTCAACCTGTCTTCCTCTACTCTCCACCCTCTGCAACTAATGCAGAACAGGACTGTGAGACTTGTCCTTGGCCTCAAGCCCAGGGATCGTATCTCTCCAGCCCTGAAATCTCTCCACTGGCTCCCGGTGGCTGCTAGGATCAAGTTCAACACCCTCTGCATTGTCCACAAGGACGTGTGGGGCAAGGGCCCGCATTACATCCAACTCTCTTCCTAAACCTCTTCCTTCTCGAGCCCTTCGCTCAGCTACCTCTAACTCTAAGGAAGGTCAGACGCTTCTCCAGGCAGAGAGCTAGAGGTAGATCCTTCTCTGCAGGGACCTCACTCTAGAATGGCATCCCTGCCCCTCAAACTCGGGCAGGAGCACCTCAGTTCTCTAAGCAGCTCAAGACCTTCCTTTTCGCTTTCACTTTCTCTTGCTCTGCCTTGCTGACCACCTGTCTACTGCGCTAGCTGGTCGCCTGGCTACCCTCTGAACTCAACGGGCACCAGGCTTCCTCCATGACCTGCAAGCACCTGCATAGCCTCTGGGCTTCTGTGCACTTAGGGGCTGTATCTGCAACCCTACAGCCTCCCTCCCAGCCTCTCCCCCTTGCACTTCCCATAGCTTGCTCCCCTGGCCACACTTACTCAGAGCAACTGCTGCCCTGACCGCACTTCCCTTTCCCCCTCCCAGTTGCACTTATCCCCCCCCCCCATGCACTTGCATGATCTGAATGACACAAGCCTTGGTAAGATAGTTGTTACGTCCTCCCTATATCTCTCTACCTTGTCTTGTCGCGCCTAGAAACACGTGTGTACAGGCATGCTATACATGACTCATCATATCCTAACCATCTATAACCCCCTTGGGATAGACACCGTTTTTAAAGGCCTCTTTAACGAGACACAAGACAAGACTTGGCAATTAAAAGAAACCCAGATTTCCATCAAATACACTGAAAGCAGCCATGTTCACCTCATAATTCCCAAAACACTTGAACAGATTCACAGTGGGGATATTCTACTCTGAAATTCTCAGACTCAAGGTTTCAGTTTCTGGTTTATAATCTAATGAAAACTACTACATGAAGCACCGACCACTGGGTTTAAATTGTGTATTTTATTTATTGGGGAGGGGTTTTGCTACAAAGGGAGAGAGAAGAAACAGTGTTGAACGGTATAGGTACTTTTTCAGGATGGGAGAGGGCGACCCTGGTTTGAACACATTGCCTCACTATGCATATTCCACCCAGTTTATAATCACAGTACTAATCGTTAACAAGTCCTGATATACATATAAACGTGAAACCAAGAGGCTGTCAATACATAACATTTTAGTCTGAGGGATGGGGGCATTGAATTATATATTACCAATACCAATAGAAATGTATTCATAATGTACAACTGAGCATATCATAAGCACAAGGACTAAAACGTTTGCGGTCGCAAGTCTATTATGAGAGGTGCTATAGAGATTACCCAGAGGAAGCAACTATAGACCATTCCTATACTGAGGAACCCAATGGCTGGAAGTGAAGGGGTTGAATGCATATGTGGAGAGAGGGCAAAGAAGAGTATAGAATCATTGTGGGTGCTATCTAGCAGCGAGGAATAAAGTGTGAATGGTGCCAGTGAAGTGGATATCTAGTTTAGGAGAGGTTGATTCAGAAGATAGTTGATGAGACAGGTTTTTAGGGCTTTCTTGAAGCTGACCGGGATTTATTTTTTTCTGTGTTTCTTAGGACTAGAGTTCCTTTACTTGCCATGCACCGAAATTGTGGAACCCCCCATATTATTTTTTTATATGTACATAGCTGTAGTTAACTTTTCAAGTGCTGAACACAGAGCTCTCCCTAGCCGGTACTTTTTCAGGAAGGGGGAAAAGGTATTTGGGCCCTGACTTGAATACATTGCCTATGTATATTGCTTTAAACTTGATCCTGGAAACCAGTTTAATATTTGGAGTAAGAGCAATTATTCCTGACATATAATTATGTTGATTTGGTATACATATTGGCTTTCCACTATTTGTGAACTGGACACACGTGGTAAAAAAGAAAATACAGAAGTATGTAAACTGGCAACTGTAAAGAGAGGGATCATGGGAAATCTTGGTCTTTGGTCCCCCCAATAGAGCCAGATGTGCGACTGCCCTTCATTTTCGTGGCCAAAGCACACAAAAATCAATCTTGCTCCCAGAAGTTTGGATTGGCCTCAATGATTAGCAGACAATTGATGAAGCAAAGACCCAGTTCTACAAGAGGCAGAGAGAGTACCAAGGGGGATGTTCAATAGCGATTTCCCCCACAAATCCATGCCATGTTAGTTATAAAGTATTATCAGACTAAAATTGTATTATATATATATGGGATACATTACTCACCGTAATCGTATTTCTGATGCTTGTATCTGCTTAGATTCACATGCTGTGCATAGGCCGACATCTAGTGGAAGCTGCGGAGTATTACAGTTTGTTTTTCGAAACTCGAAAATGGGCGTCGACACAGGCGTGCCAGTAATACTATCCCTAGTGTGACGTCCACTGTACCCAAGATCCCTCACGCGTCTAGGATCCTCAGATTGTATTTTTTCTGACATGAGGAAGCATGAGGAGTAGCGTGAGTACAGATAATCCAAGCAGATAGACAGAAAGGTAAGACTACAAGCAATCATGCGCCTTCTCTCGGAGGGGAGGAAGGGTGGGTCGCATGTGAATCTAAGCAGATACAAGCATCAGAAATACGATTACGGTGAGTAATGTATCCCTTCTGAGGCTTGTGGAATCTGCTTAGATCACATGCTGTGCATAGATTAGCGAGCAGTACCAGAAGAAGGAGGTGGGATGTGAGAAGGGTCATGAGCAAACAGGTGTCTTAGAACCGCTTGTCCCACTTGTGTATCTGTCTTGGAATGAGTGTCAATGCAGTAATGCTGAGTAAAAGTGTGAATAGAGCTCCAAGTAGCTGCTTTGCAAATGGTGTCGAGGGGAACATTTGCAATGAAAGCCAGAGTGGCACCAATGCCTCTAGTAGAGTGGGCCCTTGGCGTAAAAGGCAGAGTCTTTTCAGAGAGAGAGTAACACAGCTGTATACAGTTGATAATCCACTTCGAGATAGCGCCCTTAGAGACGCGATCCCCCTCTCTGCCTGTAGCTACGGAAACAAACAGTTGATCTGTTTCCCTTAGCGGTCTGGTTTTATTTACATAGTATAGGACCGCCCTACGCACATCTAGGGTGTGTAGTTTCACCTCAGCCGAGCTTTGCGGGTTTTGGAAGAAAGCCGGAAGCTCGATGGACTGGTTTACATGGAACTTGGATATGAATTTAGGTGAGAACCTAGGGTGTGTGCGTAAAACCAGTTTGTCCTTGTGGATAGTAAAGAAAGGATCCTGCACTGACTGAGCCTGAATTTCACTGACCCTTCTTATGGAGGTAATGGCTACTAAGAAGGCCGTTTTATAAGTCAGGTGTTTGAGACTACTTTTATGCATGGGTTCGAATGGGGGTCCCATGAGCTTAGCTAGCACCACGTTGAGGTCCCATCCTGGCGGTGGGTTCGAAATAGGAGGGTGAAGTCTCTTTACTCCTTCCATGAAGGCTTTAACCACTGGTACTTTCCACCACGAGACCTTGTTATGGGATGTGGTGTAAGCCGAGAGGGCTGCCAGGTGTACTTTCAGCGAGTTAAAAACCAACCCTGCATCCAGCAGGTGGAGCATGTATGTCACAACGTTGGAAGGAGTGCAATCAACCGGGTTGATTTGTTTATTCTGGCACCAGATAACGAATCTTTTCCACTTATCAAAGTAACAGTGCCTTGTATTTGGTTTCCTGGACTCTTTTAGAATGTCCATACACCTCTGTGGTAATTTGAGATGTCCAAACTCTATGACTTCAGGAGCCATGCTGCTAGGTTCATAGAGTTGGGTTCCTGATGCACTGTTTGACCCTGTTGCTGGGACAGTAGGTTGTACCAGGCTGGGAGTCTGATGGGCTCGCACACCGCCATCCTGCGTAGGTGTGGAAACCATGGTTGTCTCGCCCACATGGGAGCAACTAGGATGAGCGTCATCGATTCCTTGTTCATTTTGTACACCACTTTCCTGATCAGAGGAGTTGGTGGAAAAGCGTACGCAAACATCCCTGACCAGTTCATCCACAGGGCATTCCCTTGGGAGTCTGGCTGGGGAAACCTGGATGCAAATCCTGGGCATTGTTTGTTTTCGCTTGTGGCGAATAGGTCTATAGTGGGGAAACCCCACTGAGAGAAGAGATCTTCTACTACGTTTCTGTGAAGGACCCATTCGTGTTCTTCTGGGAGGGAGTCTCTGCTTAGAGCATCCGCTAGGGAATTGAGCTCCCCTGGAACATGTTGTGATGACAGGAAGATGTTCTGTCTGAGTGCCCATATCCATATTTTCTGGGCAAGCTTGGACAGATTTGGCGAACGAGTCCCCCCTTGCTTGTTCAGATAGAACATGGCTGTCGTGCTGTCCGTCCTGATTTGCACCGACAAGTTCAGTAGATGGGGCTCGAACGCCTTTAGCGCTCGGAATACTGCCAGAAGCTCTAGCAGATTGATGTGGTTCTTGGCTACTGAGTGAGACCAGAGACCCTGAGCTGTGTGGTGGAGATGGTGAGCTCCCCACCCAGTCAGGCATGCATCTGTAGTCACCACGGCTTGTACTTCGGGATCGTAAAAGGGTTTCCCCTTTGCGAGATTCTCTCTTGTCCACCAGTGTAGGCTCTGTACGAGTGTTGGCGAAACGACCACTAGATCGTCCCACTGACCACTTGCCTGAGACCACTGTTTCGCCAACCATTCTTGCATGGGACGCATGCGCAGACGCGCGTGGGGGACCAGGTAAATGCATGACGCCATCATGCCCAGTAACCGCCTAGCTTTGCGTACTGTTATCTGTTGACCTGACTGATAATGCGGAATTTGCAGAAGTATATTCCGAATTCTCTCTTCCGAGGGGAAGGTCAATCCTTTCTGAGTATCTAGGATAGCTCCTAGAAACTGTTTTGAGGTGCTTGGCACCAGACTTGACTTTTTCTCGTTGATAGAGAAGCCTAATTCGTGGAGGAGGTCGATAGTCCTCTGAATGTTCGACCTGCAAATTCCTGGGGTTTCCCCCGTTATGAGCCAGTCGTCCAGATAAGGGTACACCGGGATTGCCTCCCTGCGTAGGTGTGCAGCTGCCACCGCCAGTACCTTGGTGAATACCCTTGGTGCTGAAGCTATCCCGAAGGGCAGTACCTTGAATTGGTAGTGGCGACTGTCCACCTTGAAGCGTAAGTACTTTCTGTGCGCTGGGAGCATGGAAATATGAAAATAAGCATCTTTCATATCCAAGGTTGCCATGTAATCCCCCTTTTTTAGGAGGGGGATCACCTCTTGTAGCGTGGTCATACGGAATTTTTGGGGCTTGACATACTTGTTGGCAGGCCGTAAGTCCAATACTGGGCGCATTGTCAAATCTTTCTTTGGCACAAGGAAGTAAGTTGAATATATACCCTTGTTTACCTGGTGTCCTGGGACGAGTTCTATCGCGTCCTTTTCTAGCAGAATGGCGATCTCCTCGAGAAGGATCCTTTGATGCTCTAGGGAGTGCACTCTTTGTCGTGGAGGATGGTTCCGGGGACGCTGCAGTAGTTCTATACAATATCCTGCGGATACTGTTGACAGCACCCATCTGTCTGAGGTGATCCCTTCCCAAGCTTGGGTGAAGGTGGAAATGCGTCCCCCTACTGGGGTTGCGTGACAAGGGACCCTGAACTGAGCGTCACTGTTTTGGTGGAGGCGTGCCACCTCCCTTGTTGGGGCTGCCTCTGCCTCTTCCACGACCTCTCTTGTTACCCCTGCCGTAACTCTGGGTAGACTGCTGGTTGTTATTCCATTGTGTACCCTGTCCCTGGGCATAGTTGCCTCTTTGTGAATTTTGGCCGCGTGGGCGACGAAAATTACTGTTCCCCCTCTGGTTAGGGGGTTTGTTGGTAAGCTGGCCAAGGGATTTGAGAGTCTCATATTCATCTTTGGCATTTTTAAGTGCGTCTTCGACCGCTTTCCCAAACAATAGGTCGGGTTCCACTGGCTTGTCTATTAAAGAAGCCTGGGTTTCTGTCTTGAATCCCGACTGCCGTAACCACGCATGTCTCTTGATAACAGTACCCTCTGCTATCAATCTCCCTGCGTTGTCAGCGGCGTCGAAAGTTGCTTTTAAAATGCAACCAGACACGGCTCTCCCCTCTGCCGAGATCCGAGCCAGCTGGCCCTTTAACGGTTCTGGAGCAGAGGCAATGAGCGCCGCGACTTCTTCCCATTGATGGCAATTGTAACTAGCCAACAGGGTGGTGGAATTCGCAATCCTTGCTTGGTAGGCGGACGTTGAGGCTACCTTCCTGCCAAACCCGTAAAGTTTTTTGCTCTCCTTGTCGGGAGGAGCTTCTGATGAAGATAAGGGCGTGCCAGCCCTTTTTCTAGTGTTGGTAACCACTAGGGAATCTGGTTTAAGATGTCCCCTTATATACAGAGGGTCAGACTGGGCTGCCCGGAAAATCTTTTCAATTCTGGGGTTGACAGCTCTGGTGAGGTTAGGATTCACCAGGGAAGGATCTATTCTTCGTTGAATGGATTTGAGGATAGGGATGGTCTGAGCGACCGGTCTCCTTTCTCCTACAAACTCCTCCGCGAAGTTCCTTTCCTCCTGTACACCGTGGGTGTCGATGTGGAAATGTTCCGCTGCTCGAGCGAGAACCTCGTTGAGGAGGGGCTGGTTATCAACTGGAGAGTCGGTAACTGGGGCTTCGCTTTGTACTGGGGAATCTACTCTGTAAATTTCCTGCTCATTTTCTCCCTCCTCCAGGTCCTCATCCTCTGCAAGGTAATCTGTCCCGGTTTGTTCTTCCATAAATTCAAACTCCTGGTCCTCTTCAGGGAAAACTTGTCCCTGGAAACTGGGGAGTGGAGTAGAATATGGAATGGAGTAAGGCTGAACCTCGAGGGGTTCAGGTCTTTCGAACCGGGGCTTTTTACTTAGCGGGATAGGATCGGAGGAGCCTGAGGGTGTGGCCCCTTGAGGGTTATATGAAAGAAAATGTTCTGGGTTCTTATCATAAAAATCAGCCAAGGAAGACTATAACCCTGTCTATGTCTTCACTGGACCATTCCCTGGAACAGGGTATTACTTTAGTAGGTGATGATTTATGGGACTTTCCAAGGGTAGACTTGTGTTTGCTTGTCTGCCTAGGGTGAGAGGATGGCTTTACAGGAGTGGAAGGCTGTGCTTTCCGCTGTTTCCCCCCCTCCCCGTGCGTGGAAAAATGTTTTCCCTGTCCCTTGGAGGCCCCAGAGACTTTCGACGCCTGGCGCCGAGGGTCTGGAGAGGTATCTGTGTGCTTTCGTGGGGCCTCACTGGTGTTAACCGCGGTCTCGGTATCTTGGAGCGCGGCCTGGGGGTGGAAGTCGTCTTCGTCTCCCGACGATCGAACTTCCGTTAATGTGTGTAGCGAGGCACTCTTGGCAAGAGTGGATGATTGCCTTGCGTCGTGAGGTGATCTCGATCGAGAACGCCCAGAGGACACCGAGTCGGACCGTTCTTTTTGTGCCTCTTTCCGTGAAGTCGACGTCGTCGAGGTCCGGTTGGTCTTAGTGTGTTTAGTGTGTGTTAGGTGTGTAGCGCTTGCGTCGCCGGGGGTCTTCCCCATAGCCGCCCTGCCGGACGACCTTCCGAGGTCGGGGACCTGCGCTCGCCGGCTGTCTTTCGACACCGTAATGCCCTCGCCGTCCGAAAGTACGGCGTCGCTGCCATCGCTGAAGGCGCCCTCCGCTGCCATGGCCTCCTGCCTGGCGTGGTGGGCCCAACGCTTTGTGGAACGGTCCTTAAGTGTCTTAGGTTTAAACCTACTACACGCTCTGCAGTTCGCTTCGGGGTGATCCCTTGGCAAGCAGAGATTGCACGTGGCGTGCCTGTCGACCCAAGGGTATTTGCGATTGCACTTGGGGCAGAATTGAAAAGGGGTACCCTCCATACCCACCTTAAGGCAGCAGGCTGCTAAGTGTAGGAATATATAAAATGTAACTATATATCAAGAGTGAAGAGTATGTACCACCCCCCACTCTCCCTACTTGTAAGGGCCGAGGCCAGCGGCCTACTAGGCCCGGGCCGAGGCCAGCGGCCTTCCGAGGCCCAGATCCGTCGTGCAGCAGTCGACGGTCGATGACTTCTCCAGCCGTCGTCGAGGTTCGACGTTGGGGTGGGGAAGGGAATGAATAAGAATTATAATTATAATAACAGCAAAAGTATGGCTAAGGCCAGGGAACTCCGCAAGATGCTTCCGACCAGTATGGCGGAAAAAAACAATCTGAGGATCCTAGACGCGTGAGGGATCTTGGGTACAGTGGACGTCACACTAGGGATAGTATTACTGGCACGCCTGTGTCGACGCCCATTTTCGAGTTTCGAAAAACAAACTGTAATACTCCGCAGCTTCCACTAGATGTCGGCCTATGCACAGCATGTGATCTAAGCAGATTCCACAAGCCTCAGAAATATATATATATATATATATGATACATTACTCACCGTAATCGTACTTCTGATGCTTGTATCTGCTTAGATTCACATGCTGTGCATAGGCCGACATCTAGTGGAAGCTGTGGAGTATTACAGTTTGTTTTTCGAAACTCGAAAATGGGCGTCGACACAGGCGTGCCAGTAATACTATCCCTAGTGTGACGTCCACTGTACCCAAGATCCCTCACGCGTCTAGGATCCTCAGATTGTATTTTTTCTGACATGAGGAAGCATGAGGAGTAGCGTGAGTACAGATAATCCAAGCAGATAGACAGAAAGGTAAGACTACAAGCAATCATGCGCCTTCTCTCGGAGGGGAGGAAGGGTGGGTCGCATGTGAATCTAAGCAGATACAAGCATCAGAAATACGATTACGGTGAGTAATGTATCCCTTCTGAGGCTTGTGGAATCTGCTTAGATCACATGCTGTGCATAGATTAGCGAGCAGTACCAGAAGAAGGAGGTGGGATGTGAGAAGGGTCATGAGCAAACAGGTGTCTTAGAACCGCTTGTCCCACTTGTGTATCTGTCTTGGAATGAGTGTCAATGCAGTAATGCTGAGTAAAAGTGTGAATAGAGCTCCAAGTAGCTGCTTTGCAAATGGTGTTGAGGGGAACATTTGCAATGAAAGCCAGAGTGGCCCCAATGCCTCTTGTAGAATGGGCCCTTGGCGTAAAAGGCAGAGTTTTTTCAGAAAGAGAGTAACACAGCTGTATACAGTTGATAATCCACTTCGAGATCGAGCCTTTAGAGACGCGATCCCCCTCTCTGCCTGTAGCTACGGAGACAAACAGTTGATCTGTTTTCCTTAGCGGTCTGGTTTTATTTACATAGTAGAGGACCGCCCTACGCACATCAAGGGTGTGTAGTTTCACCTCAGCTGAGCTTTGCGGGTTCTGGAAGAAAGCCGGAAGCTCGATGGACTGGTTTACATGGAACTTAGATATAAATTTAGGTGAAAACCTAGGGTGTGTGCGTAAAACCAGTTTGTCTTTGTGGATAGTAAAGAAAGGATCCTGCACTGACAGAGCCTGAATTTCACTGACCCTTCTTATAGAGGTAATGGCTACTAAGAAGGCCGTTTTATAAGTCAGGTGTTTGAGACTACTTTTATGCATGGGTTTGAAAGGGGGGCCCATGAGCTTAGCTAGCACCACATTGAGGTCCCATCCTGGCGGTGGGTTCGAAATAGGAGGGTGAAGTCTCTTTTCTCCTTCCATGAAGGCTTTAACTACTGGTACTTTCCACCACGATACTTTGTTATGGGATGTGGTGTAAGCCGAGAGGGCTGCCAGGTGTACCTTCAGAGAGTTAAAAACCAAACCTGCGTCCAGCAGGTGGAGCATGTATGTTACAACGTTGGAAGGAGTGCAATCAACTGGGTTGATTTGTTTATTCTGGCACCAAATAACGAATCTCTTCCACTTGTCAAAGTAACAGTGCCTTGTGTTTGGTTTCCTGGATTCTTTTAGGATGTCCATACACCTCTGTGGTAAATTGAGATGCCCAAACTCTATGACCTCAGGAGCCATGCTGCCAGGTTCATTGAGTTGGGTTCCTGGTGCACTGTTTGACCTTGTTGCTGGGACAGTAGGTTGTACCAGGCTGGGAGTTTGATGGGCTCGCACACCGCCATCCTGCGTAGGTGTGGAAACCATGGTTGTCTCGCCCACATGGGAGCAACTAGGATGAGCGTCATCGATTCCTTGTTCATCTTGTACACCACCTTCCTGATGAGAGGAGTTGGTGGAAAAGCGTACGCAAACATCCCTGACCAGTTCATCCACAGGGCGTTCCCTTGGGAGTCTGGCTGGGGGAACCTGGATGCAAATCCTGGGCATTGTTTGTTTTCGCTTGTGGCGAATAGGTCTATAGTGGGGAAACCCCACTGAGAGAAGAGATCTTCTACGATATCTCTGTGAAGGACCCATTCGTGTTCTTTTGGGAGGGAGACTCTGCTTAGGGCATCCGCTAGGGAATTGAGCTCCCCTGGAACATGTTGTGATGACAGGAAGATGTTCCGTCTGAGTGCCCATATCCAGATTTTCTGGGCAAGCTTGGACAGATTTGGCGAACGAGTCCCTCCTTGTTTGTTCAGATAGAACATGGCTGTCGTGCTGTCCGTCCGGATCTGCACCGACAAGTTTAGCAGATGGGGCTCGAACGCCCGAAGCGCTCGGAATACTGCCAGAAGCTCTAGCAGGTTGATGTGGTTCTTGGCTACTGAGTGAGACCAGAGACCCTGAGCTGTGTGGTGGAGATGGTGAGCTCCCCACCCAGTCAGGCATGCATCTGTAGTCACCACTGCCTGTACTTCGGGATCGTAAAAAGGTTTTCCCCTTGCGAGATTCTCTCTTGTCCACCAGTGTAAGCTCTGTACGAGTGTTGGCGAAACGACCACTAGATCGTCCCACTGACCACTTGCCTTAGACCACTGTTTCGCCAACCATTCCTGCATGGGACGCATGCGCAGACGCGCCTGGGGGACCAGGTAAATGCATGACGCCATCATGCCCAGTAACCGCATAGCTTTGCGTACCGTTATTTGTTGACCTGACTGATAATGTGGAATTTGCAGTAGTATATTCCAAATTCTCTCTTCTGAAGGGAAGGTCAACCCTTTTTGAGTATCTAGGATTGCTCCTAGGAACTGTTTTGAGGTGCTTGGCACCAGACTGGACTTCTTCTCGTTGATAGAGAAGCCTAATTCGTGGAGGAGGTCGATAGTCCTCTGAATGTTTGACCTGCAAATTCCTGGGGTTTCCCCCGTTATGAGCCAGTCGTCCAGATAAGGGTACACTGGGATTGCCTCCCTGCGTAGGTGTGCAGCTGCCACCGCCAGTACCTTGGTGAATACCCTTGGTGCTGAAGCTATCCCGAAGGGCAGTACCTTGAATTGGTAGGGCGACTGTCCACCTTGAAGCGCAAGTATTTTCTGTGCGCTGGGAGCATGGAAATATGAAAATAAGCATCTTTCATATCCAAGGTTGCCATGTAATCCCCCCTTTTTTAGGAGGGGGATTACCTCTTGTAGCGTAGTCATACAAAACTTTTGGGGCTTGACATACTTGTTGGCAGGCCGTAAATCCAATACTGGGCGCATTGTCAAATCTTTTTTTGGCACAAGGAAGTAGGTTGAATAAATACCCTTGTTTACCTGGTGTCCCGGGATGAGTTCTATCGCGTCCTTTTCTAGCAGAATGGCGATCTCCTTGAGGAGAATCTTCTGATGTTCTAAAGAGTGTACTCTTTGTCGTGGAGGATGGTTCCGGGAACGCTGCAGTAGTTCTATACAGTACCCTGTGGATACTGTTGACAGCACCCATCTGTCTGATGTGATCCCTTCCTAAGCCTGGGTGAAGTTGGAAATGCGTCCCCCTACTGGGGTTGCGTGAGAAGGGACCCTGAACTGAGCTTCACTGCTTTGGTGGAGGCGTGTCGCCTCCTTTACTGGGGCTGCCTCTGCCTTTAGCACGACCTCTCTTGTTACCCCTGCCGTAATTTTGGGTAGACTGCTGGTTGTTGTTCCATTGTGTACCCTGTCCTTGGGCATAGTTGCCTCTTTGTGAATTTTGGCCGCGTGGGCGACGAAAATTACTGTTCCCCCTCTGGTTAGGGGGTTTGTTGGTAAGCTGGCCAAGGGATTTGAGAGTCTCGTATTCGTCCTTGGCATTCTTAAGTGCGTCTTCGACCGCTTTCCCAAACAATAGATCGGGTTCCACCGGTTTGTCTATTAATGAAGCCTGGGTTTCTGTTTTGAACCCCGACTGCCGTAACCACGCATGTCTCTTGATAACAGTACCTTCTGCTATCAATCTTCCTGCGTTGTCCGCGGCATCGAAAGTTGCTTTTAATATGCAACCAGACACGGCTCTCCCTTCTGCCGAGATCCGAGCCAACTGGCCCTTTAACGGTTCAGGAGCAGAGGCTATGAGCGCCGCGACCTCTTCCCATTGATGGCAGTTGTAACTTGCCAGCAGGGTGGTGGAGTTTGCAATCCTTGCTTGGTAGGCGGACGTTGAGGCTACCTTCCTGCCAAACCCGTACAGTTTTTTGCTCTCCTTGTCGGGAGGAGCTTCTGACGACGATAAGGGTGTCCCAGCCCTCTTCCGAGTGTTGGTAACCACTAGGGAGTCTGGTTTAAGATGTCCTCTTATATAAAGAGGGTCAGACTGGGCTGCCCGAAAAAGTTTTTCGACTCTGGGGTTGACGGCTCTGGTGAGGTTAGGATTCACCAGGGATGGATCTATTCTACGTTGGATGGATTTAAGGATAGGGATGGTCTGAGCGACCGGCCTCCTCTCTCCCACCAACTCTTCCGCGAAGTCCCTTTCCTCCTGTACACCGTGGGTGTCGATGTGAAAATGTTCTGCTGCGCGAGCGAGAACTTCATTAAGGAGGGGCTGGTTATCAACTGGCGAGTCGGTAACTGGGGCTTCGCTCTCTACCGGGGAATCTACTCTGTAAATTTCCTGCTCATCTTCTACCTCCTCCAGGTCCTCATCATCCGCATAGTAATCTGTCCCGGTTTGTTCCTCCATAATTTCAAACTCCTGGTCCCCTTCAGGGAAAGGCTGTCCTTGGTATCTGGGGTGTGGAGTAGAGTATGGAGTAGAGTAAGGCTGCACCTCGAAGGGTTCAGGTCTTTCGAACCGGGCCTTTTTACTTAGGGGGATAGGATCAGAGGAGCCTGAGGGTTTGGCCCCTTGAGGGTCATACGAAAGGAAATGTTCTGGGTTTTTGTCATAAAAATCAGCTAAGGAAGACATCCTTGACATGACCCTGTCTATGTCCTCACTGGACCATACTTTGGAACAGGGTATGACTTTAGTAGGCAACATAGAGGACTTATCAAGGGTACCCTTGCTGGATGTTGATGTCCCAGTAGATTTGTGTTTGTCTGTCTGCTTAGGGTGGAAGGATGGTCTTACAGGAGTGGAAGGCTGTGCTTTCCGCTGTTTCCCCCCCTCCCCGTGCGTGGAAAAAAGTTTTCCCTGCCCCTTGGAGGCCCCAGAGACTTTCGACGCCTGGCGTCGAGGGTCGGGAGAGGTATCTGTGTGTTTCGAGCGTGGGGCCTCGCTGGTGTTAACTGCGGCCTCGGTCTCCTGGAGCGCGGCCTGGGGGTGGAAGTCGTCTTCGTCTTCCGACGATCGAACTTCCGTTAATCTAGGGAGCGAGGCACTCTTGGCAAGAGTGGATGATTGCCTTGCATCATGAGGCGATCTCGATCGAGAGCGCCCAGAGGACACCGAGTCGGACCGTTCTATCTGTGCCTCTTTCCGAGAAGTAGACGTCGTCGAGGTTCGGTTGGACTTAGTGTGCTTAGTGTGTGTAGGGTGTGTAGCGCTTGCGTCGCCGGGGGTCTTCCCCATAGCCGCCCTGCCGGACAACCTTCCGAGGTCGGGGACCTGCGCTCGGCAGTCTTTCGACGCCGTAATGCCCTCGCCGTCCGAAAGTACGGCGTCGCTGCCATCGCTGAAGGCGCCCTCCGCTGCCATGGCCGCCTGCCTGGCGTGGTGGGCCCAACGCTTTGTCGAACGGTCCTTAAGTGTCTTAGGCTTAAACCTACTACACGCTCTGCAGTTCGCTTTGGGGTGGTCCCTCGGCAAGCAGAGATTGCACGTGGCGTGCCTGTCGACCCAAGGGTATTTGCGGTTGCACTTGGGGCGAATTGGAAAGGGGTACCCTCCATACGCACCTTGAGGCAGCGGGCTGGTAAGTGTAGGAAATATATAAGGTGTACCTATATACCAAGAGTGAAGAGTATGTACCACCCCCCACTCTCCCTACTTGCAGGGCCGAGGCCAGCGGCCTACTAGGCCCGGGCCGAGGCCAGCGGCCTTCCGAGGCCCAGATCCGTCGTGCAGCAGCCGACGGGCGATGTCTTCTCCAGCCGTCGTCGAGTGTCGAGGGTCGACGTTGGGGTGGGGAAGGATGTCAATAAATAATTTTAAACTTCAATAATTAGCAAAAGTATGGCTAAGGCCAGGGGACTCCGCAAGATGCTTCTGACCAGTATGGCGGAAAAAAACAATCTGAGGATCCTAGACGCGTGAGGGATCTTGGGTACAGTGGACGTCACACTAGGGATAGTATTACTGGCACGCCTGTGTCGACGCCCATTTTCGAGTTTCGAAAAACAAACTGTAATACTCCGCAGCTTCCACTAGATGTCGGCCTATGCACAGTATGTGATCTAAGCAGATTCCACAAGCCTCAGAAATATATATATATATATTCACTTATATGCTTGTTTTTATTGAATGTAACACTAGGCATGCAAATACAGAGCTGTACTACTACGATGTAGCATTTTCTATAAAACATATACAAGTCCATCTAATGATTGCAAGTGGCAGCAAGAAATAGTGATCTAAAATATACTGACAATTTGTACCACAATATTTGCGGACTGGTTGTTTAAAAAAAAAAAACATTTCTGAAATATGGCAAACCAGAGATTTATAAACGGCCTTGCAGTTTTTCCCACATTTTGGGAGATTATATTTGAAAAGGATGGCTTTAATATATGTAATGTTTTAACAAAATAGTATGTTGCTGCCATTGAGAAAGGACACTTGCTTTAGTAGCATCAAGTTCTACAACAAAGTATGTATGTATGCATTCATGCATGCATGCTTGGTGGAAGAGATAATGTTGCCGGTTGATGCACCAGAAAACTGGAGTTCCAGTACCAGCATCCTAATTTTGTGAACTCCAGCCTCCCTACAGCTCAACCTACATGTTTCATAGCTGTCCCAATTGCAAGCACCAGGAATCATACTTTATTTAATCGCTGTATACAAATGTGTTTATATTTCAGTTGCAAAACAGCCAACCTAAAGTGGCAGTCAGTGTAGGTTTTACTGAGATTAGGGGAGCTGGATTACGTTCTCAGACTTCCAGGTGCCAGCAATTAGGCCTGTGGCTGCATGCTGCGAGGATTTTAGCGGTGCCAAGGTAGCCTTTGTTGTCAATGAGACTGGATTATACTACAGAAATACCCTCTTTGCACCAACAAAAGACAGACAACGGTATACTGGAACATGCAGAAAATATGACATCGCACACTTTGCCTGACGGGTGAGGGAGTTGGAGCAGCAAATTAAACCCAAGGGTGATGCGCTTCCTTTTCAGCCAATCAGAATCAGGGGTTTCCATCCCTCAATTGCTTATAATGTAACTGCTATCTTTGGGGCAATCCATGCCTGGAGGGATATCTGTCGTACATATACATTTGAAATAGACTTATACAGAAAATCTAAACTGTAAAAATACATTTTCGGTGTTAGTAAAAAAAAAAAAAAAAAATGAAAAAAAAAAGGTTTTTCCCCCAAAATAAATAGTTTTGTATTCAATTATTTAGCTTTTCGTATTCTGCTACTGTGACACCCTGGATTATGCAATTCATAACCAATTTCTTTGCCGTCACTGCAAGGAGATACAACATTTTCTCTGGCAGGTATTTTTTTTTCTTTTAGGGTGGCTTTGGGATGATGGGAGAGGAAACGTCTTCATGCCTTATGGAGTCCTGTCATACTCACTCTATACCCCATTGCAAGGCCGGTTCACAAAGCATAACACAGGGTGGGGCAAAGAGACGAGAGCTACATAAACACAAATCTAGCTAGGAAGCTTTCAACTAGGCATGCTTCCACCTCGGCATTGCAAATGACACCATTGGGACTTTAGATATCGCTTCCATCATGATCTATAGTCTATCAGATGTCAATCAGAAACCCTTGGCTGTATACATCCCCTTAGATACAGATCTATAATTCTACATGTTTTTGCCCTCGTCGAACTGCTTATAATGGCAGGTACAATAATCATACATTAACATTTTTTTGTCGCACTTCATGAAGCGGTTCTTCCGCGTGTTACCCTGCATAACAGGTGTTATTACCAAGTTTCTAATGGGGCACATTTTATCGCCGTCGAAAGAATGAAAGATATCATCCCCTAATGAGATTGAAACCCGTGGCTCTGAAGGCTGAACACGGGTTTACGAGGTGAGCAGAGATGGACTGGCCTACAGGGGACTGTGGAGATTTCTCCGTGGCATCTGCATCATGGGCCTCTTTTGTGTGGTTACTGATTTTATTTACAAATGTTCTTATGTTAAAGTGGTTCGGCTTGGTCACAGTGTGATATGGGGCCACTTTGAAAAACATGTCATGGGGCCTCTTTTGGTTCCCAACCCACCCCTGGAGGTGAGCACTTTACTATCACCACCCTAGACGTCTGCAATGCCATAGGGACATCACTTTTTGAGTGATATTTTCATATGGCCTTTGCAGGTCCATGTTTTAGAAATTATAATATATGCACACACACAAACACAGGCACACCTGGCCTATGAACAAGATAAGCCCTAATAAACGAAAAAATGTTTTATAGCTATTGCCATGGTTAAATGAAATGGATCAAATTGGACTAAAGCGGCTCATATGATTTTTTTTTTTAGAGGAATGCCAATGACTGGAAAAGTGCTATATATCCGAGTACACTGATCACCCAATAGGCATTACATTTTGAAATAATACAAGTATTGTATTTTTTTGTTATCTTAGGTTTGCATCATGGGGAATAAGAGCTGCAACATGATGAAGATATGTTGTCTAGGAGTGCTTTCGGTGGTCTGAGGGTAGATGTGGCAGAGTCCTGGAAGTCTCCAAAAACTTGCTTTGAGCCAGAGCGCTGCCGAGGTTCCCTCAGTCCCCCATGAGTAACACCCAGCCTGATTTCAATCAAGAGCACACATGCGAGTATGGTACCAAAACGGCACACCATGAAAGCTACCATGCGGCTCCCAAAGGATAGCTCTTCCAAGATTAAACGGACGTTATGGTTCCAAGTAAAACCGAAAAGCCCCTGAAATTCGCCAGTTATGGTAAGCGAAGCAACCATAACTCACGCCATCACTGTGCACTGCTAAGACTAGCACCCAGGACATCAACGATGACATCACAAATGTCATTGACATCTTTATGTCCTGGGTGTTAGTCTTAGCAGTGCACGGTGGTCGCGTGAGTTATGGTTGCTTAGCTTACCATAACTGGCAAATTTCAGGTTTTACTTGGAACCATAACGTCCGTTTAACAAAGTTTTTTCTTTGAATTTCATAGGTTTTTATTAGTCCAACTTAACCATAACGTCCCTTTAACAAAGTTTTTTCATTGAATTTCATAGGTTTTTACCAGTGCATGCTATTTTCCTACAACTTACTAATATCATACTTACCCAATATAGCAATATTTGTGTCCAATTTCCAAAGTTTCACCTTAAAATTCTGCCATTTCCCACCATCTGGAATAATTTTTAACACTTATATACACTTCTTGCAACTATTTCAACTAGTTTTGCATCCGTAGACATCTACGAACATCTGACTTTACAGCTGACCTTCCGGACAGTGCCACATGACCATACGCTGGTGCGCGGCATGATGTCGTGTCTGAGAACCCGTCCACACTTCACTATAAGATCTCTGCTTGGCGGACAGTTCGGAACTGCATTTTCTACTGATCTAGGAACTTCCAACTTCAAAATTTCCCTTGCACAGCTCCAACACCTATTCCTACTCATTATCCATTAACAATCTAGTACACAGTACTTACTTTTAGCAAAACTGCTATTTATCTTAAAATGGCATCAGCTAATGCCATCCCTCCTCCCCAAGAGCCACCACCACTGCTGTAGTCAAGGAGCATGAGAAACAGTGCCCCCTAACCTAGAAATAACACACGCGCAACATTTTCCCTTGTCCACCTACCCCTCCATATTAGTGTTTGGTTGCTCTTCCCTCATTTCCCTCCCCACCTTTCGTTCTCAGCTCTGCTGCCAAAAACAATCCATCCACAAAAAACAAACGACATATTCCTTTAGGAACCACCTTTGACAGTTAAAAAATAGAACAAAAAAAATTTATAGACTCCATCTACTTTACATTTCTCAGTAAAGTACATAGACTAAATAAGATTTTCCAACATTTCCATTTGCATTTTGTGTTATGCTAATGGGAATATTGTGGCGTTCATCCTCTGTTCCAGGGACTGGAACGGTGGATACCGGCCCAGCAGCCCAAGTTA
This sequence comes from Ambystoma mexicanum, assembly GCF_040938575.1. Classification (NCBI taxonomy): domain Eukaryota; kingdom Metazoa; phylum Chordata; class Amphibia; order Caudata; family Ambystomatidae; genus Ambystoma; species Ambystoma mexicanum. The sequence continues at coordinate 1,022,483,358 of NC_090934.1, forward strand.
TCAGCCCAAGCGAAGCGAGGGTGAATAACGAGGACTCTGGACCATTATCCCCACATTCCAGCCCCTGAAATGGGGGATGAAGGCCATTAGCACCCTAGGTTCCCAAAGTGGGAACCCGGGGGGCTAAAAAGTAGGATTTTCCTTCCAACACCGGGACGCCTGTGACGTCCCGGTGTAAGAAGGAAAATCCTTTTTCAAGATGGCCACCATGGAAAGGAAAGGGAAGGAGAGGGTTCCATACAGGGCCCTTCTTAGTTTTCCATAGGAGCCTGCAGAAGGCAAAAAGAGAACCATATGACCAGATTACCACGAGCACATTTTTCTTCCCTTTCAAATCTATCCTAATTTCGTATAACTTTACCACAAAGCCAGTCCCACTTTAATCCTATGTTTTGTCCCTTGTGGTCATGGCCAGTAGCCAGATTGTCCGGATCATGACCTTATTCCATGACCCGGATAATCTGGCCACTGCCCATGGCCACAGGCTACCCCTCAGCCACTAAAAAGTATACCGCTATCTTTTGTAGCTACATTTTGACACTTGTCAAATAATCAAACACTGGCACATTTACAAAACCATGCTTGTAGGTCCTTGCCAATACTCCTTACGCAAGTTTGCTGGAAATCCACCCAGGTCTTATTTTTTCAAAAGTGTCAAATGTATGCACATATAATCGTCATATAACCTAGCCCCCACTTGACAAAATCCATTCAGACTTTACGAAAACATCTAAATCTATAATCTTTCTGCAAACCTGTGTAGATTTGTCAAATGGCACCACATTTATAAGCCTTTACAATATTTTCAGACCCCCACTCTAATTTTGCTCCCCCTCGACAGAATCCCACCAAACTTCGCAAAAACATGTATATCTTGATCTATTATCAGTTTGCCAAATGAAGTGTAGATTCGTCAAATGGCACCTCATTTATAAGCCTTTACATTATTTTGGGACCCCCCTCTAATTTTGGCCCCTCATGACAGAATCCCACCAGACTTTGCATACTCACTCAGAATCAGCCCAGGAATTTACATGCACAATTTCATGCAGTTCCAATTAGTGGCGCCAAAGTTAAAAGCCATCCAAGGACTGCATTTCACCAACCCTGTAATGCTAAGGTGTTCGCCAACTTTCACAGGACTGTTCGCGAACATCCGAACTGTTCGCTGACTTTTGCGTCAAAAAACACCCGTTTTGGCTTCTTGCAGCCATATCCCATCCCATCCTCATGTTTTTACAGCGATGTCCGCAGATATCAGCTGCTGTCCGCGAATCCAAGATGGCGGGCGTTTCCAAAATTCGGACGCACTTCATGCTCCTCACCATCCAATCAGCGAACATGTTGCATGTCCGCGGACATGACGCAAGCCGATCAGCCAATCAGGACACTGTCCGCGGAGCTAACAGGGAAGTGTGTCCGTGGACCAGTTATAGATATCAATTTTTTGTGACCTACTTTTTGGTCATTTTTTTCAAAAAACTACTGGACTGATTTTCACCAAATTTACAGAAGCACGCTTTCAGGACCAAGCCTCTGCTCCTGCTGCAAATTTGGTGAAAATCCATCCAGGGGTTTGGGCTGTAGGCGTGAGCAAAGTTTTTTCCCCATTCACTCTATGGGGAAAAAAAGAAGTTTTGGGACCCCCCCCTTATAACTTTGCCCCCCCGGACCAAACCTCACCAAACCTTTGCAAAAAAATTCAGAGTGGGCCATATACTTTGCAAAGTTTGGTGTGGATTTGTCCAGGGGGAGCGAAGTTATAAGCCGCCCACAAAGTGCTCTTCCTATGGGAATAGCAACTTAACCATAACTACACAGCCACTAATGTGGCTGTGTAATAACTCGTAGTTTGCTGTCACACTACCACATTCTCCTAGACAGACTGAAGTCTTTAGGAATCAAAGACACTGCCCTCACTTGGATCTCCTCCTTCCAGCTCTAATCGCTCGCAAATCATGTTCCTCCACCTTTTCACCTCTGCACCCCGTCCAGTGCCGAAAGGGGTCCCACAGGGAGCTTCCCTATCTCCCCTCTTCTTCAATATCTATCTGAGCCCACTTCCCGCAGTCATCCGCTCCCATAATCTCACCTGCCACAATTATGTAGATGATATCCAGATCATACTTAAAATCCCCAAATCACAAGGCTCCACCCGGCCAGATCTGTCATCATGCCTCTCGGATATTGACCACTGGATGACGACCAACCACCTCATCCTCAACCCTGGAAAACAGAAAACCTAGTCTGCGGAAGCACACTGCTCCTTTCCCAACCTATCCCCTGGCCTTACTCTCTAGGCCCCCCCCACGCACCTCCCGCCAACCTCCACTACAGTGAAAACCCTTGGATGCATGCTGGACACAGATCTATCCCTCTCCCAGCACACCAACTCCGTATCCAGAACCTGTTTCTTCCACCTACGCATCCTCAGGCCTATCTTCCTCTGCCTGACCTACCCTCACTGAATATCTGCTATCCTCACCATCATCCTCTCTCGCCTAGATTATGCAAACTGCTTTTATCTAGGCGCATCAGTGTTCCTACTTAAACTACGAAGAGACCGAAAAGCTGTGGCACGCCTGCTTTTCATTGGCCTCCCGCTGAGAGAGCACATCAGCCCCCCACACAGAGTCCTCCACTGGCTCGGCATTGGATGACGAACTACCTTTAAAGCCATGTGCATTACTCACTGCACTATCCACAACACAGGGCCAGAATTCCTCCAAGACAAACTAACACTCTACCGACCTTGCAGGACACTCGGTTACGGCGTAGCCTTTGTCCTAGTTATCCCCCATATTACTAAACCAGACTGGCAGATCCTCCTTCTCTGTCCAAGCTCCCACCATCTGGAACTATGCACCTCCACATCCGCAGCATTGACAATTACCTCGCATTTAGAAAGGCACTCAAAATCTGTTTTTTTCCTTCCTCCTCTTGAAACTCTACCACTCTATACTGCGATTGCTCGAACACAAAAGCACAGGCCAAGACCAAACTAAACACCTACTTTCCGAACCACTGGATGCTGGAAGCGTTCATAGCGACACGCCATGAGAAGCTTGCACTCTCGTCCTGCCCCCCGCACACAGGTACTGGCCCAGACCCAACTTAACACCTACGCTCCCTAACCACCACGGATGCTGGTAGCAGCACAGTGTGAGATACGTACACTATCTGCTCCCTACCCCCACAGACAATCATTCTTCACCCGTGCCTTCGAGCCCTCCCCTGCCCCTGCCCTTGCCTACACCACCAACTTATCCATAGGTGACAAGATCCATTTAAATTTATTTCCTATTGCACCCAAAGAAAGGCACCAGCCACATCCTCCACATAGGTAGTATGCTAACACCACCAAAGATGCACTTGAACGACCGATCTATCATCGTGAGAGACCTAAGAAAACACTGAACGAAAATCCATCCTAATCTAAGGTACGTATAACTCGCACCACATCTGTGGACACATGCCACAGGCACGGCTCCCCATCCATGCACTCTAGAATGCAGCTATGGCTGTGCAAATCCAGTCTAGCAGCTTGCATAGCCGTCCACACAAACTCCTGATGTACCTCAACACCTCTGCCACTATTATACAGCGACATACTACGAAAAAGAAATTCGGTCTAGCTGGGCACACATCAAATCGCCTGCACTAGCACTCTATCCTAATCCACCTGACTCAAGGCGGCTTACTGGGGCCCAGCCAACCCTGCTAAATCCTAACCTGGCAGAATGCACACACGCATCTTAAACTTAACTCTTAGAATCATCCATTCATGGACTTCGGTCCCGGAGGGCATTCCAACCACAACGCTCATTGGAGGACCTGCAAACGGGGAAAGGGTGCTATTTAAATGACAATTACGAATAGTGTGTTATCATAAAGCACAGTGGCATGGCTCCTTATTACATTTATGTGCACAGAAGGGTTCCATGCTTGAACAACCGTCACAGATATGTCATATAAAAAATGGTGTTCTTCCATTCCAGAATCTCTTTGATTTATGCAAAGCATCAAGTAGTTTGCATTGGTGCTACTTGTCCTCCTCCCCTTTCACACGGGCAATCACCTGGGTCATTTTAGCAAAATCAGCAAAATCAGATTTAAAGTGGAAAACTGGTGCCTCCAAAGGGAATAGGTGCACACTTTTAGCTCTCCCTTGCAGGGGATTAATAGATTTAGATTATTATAGGACATGCAGGGGAGCTGGAGCCCTAAATGAGCACTTAAGAGCTATTAAGCACACTGGGCCATTTATTTACACTACAACCACAAAACAGAGGAACAGACTCCAGACTCTTCACGCTACTTAGCGCAACGGTGAAGACAGGTGATTCATTTATGTTTATGATGTCCTGGGCTATCTTGAGTAATTCTGATTTAGTATAAAATAATGACTGCAGCCCAATACATCCTTTTGACTCTACAGACCCCAGTAAGATAACCAATACAGGAGTCAAGAAGACTCCACGCATCACTCCGCCACGAGCAAGTCCACATAGAGTATCCAGTTCCAAGTACAAAAGTATAGGTACGGATTCCTCCAACACAATGTGATCAAAGAACCCATTGTCAGAAGCACTTTTTAGACTGATGCTAGTTTCCATTTGTCTTTGTCTTGTCTTTAACCCCTTAGGACCAAGGGAACAATTGACTAGCCCTGTGGATACCCAAAGATATCCTCGCATTACTGCATGATTAGGATACTGTATAGAGAATATTACGAACTCAATGTAATTGTCCTGAAGAAAGCGGCCAAAGACTGAATCCCGCTGAAACCGGTTGACCTCTTTTGAAGTAGCTCTGGACTGATGCCCAGGCTCCGATACCCCACATATGAAAATGAAAGGGCTTGTATAAAGAATATCACAGCGATTTACAACTAAACAACTAATTGTTGAATAGGAAATCAGCTTTTTAAGTTAGTTTATCCCCCTGTCTGATCATTTCAGACTTGATTGTTTTTCTTTTATAAGACATACACATTGGAGGCAGTAATATTAAAAGTCTACACCGACCCCCATTAGGTATGCATGTAAACTGTAGTATATAGGAAAGTAATGAGAGAGGAAAGAGTCAGGACCTCCACATACCATTTGTAGTCGGCACACCAGCACTGACTAGGGCTGGCAATGACTGCAATTCCTTTGTAGGAGATACATGACACAGGGTCATTTAATTATTGCTAGGGCTCTAGCTGCAGGAATAACTTTTGCACTAATTATCCTTCTGTCATTTTTGTGGTGTCTTATGGCCACAAACACATGGAAACCTTGTTTTTTATGTCCTAGAATGTGGCGGGCATGAAGTCTAAATTGGGATATTTTAACTCTTCTGTTGCGCAAAGGGATTGATATTGCCTCGATACAAAAATCTTAGGCTGTGGAGGATATAGCAGTAGAGGGATTTACGACCCACTCTATACCTGCCCTGAGGAGTCCAACGGGGTGAGATGGTGGGTTATGCATATTGGTCAAGCTCCCTCTTGTGAGCAAAGCTATCCATTTTGAATCTTCTCACTCCTTCTTGCAAGCGGTAGAATAAGTCGGAGTGCTAGTCAAAGCATGCTGCCGATTAACTTTTTTAACAGCCCACATGCCCAATTTGGTAAAAAAATGCTTTTCCATCTTAACATTACCAATGGAGGGTTTAATGAGTTGGGCGGCCAGAAATGAGGCACTTCTTGTTTTGGGAAGGGATTTTAATGCTAAATTGGGTAAGAAACAGGTGCTAATTTGTGTGACCCGGCTGAAGACGATCTGGCTGGTGTGTTGCGTCCCGTGATGAAAGAAGCCTGAACTTGCAGGTAGGGGACTAGGTTTTGGAGGCTTCTTTACGGGTGGGGATTGTGCTCAGTCAATGGTCTTTTCACAGAGGATATTACGGGGAACTTGACTTTTTTTGGCACTGGGGCGTTCATTTATTGATTATTTTTGTGTCCCAGTAAAGTTCTGGAACCACATCAGTGGGTATAAAGTACTGGAGGATCTAGGAAGCAATCACTTTCCTATCCAGCTCGAAATGAGACCTCAGTCTGGGCCGTCCTTGGTGGGCTCAGCTGGTTCACAGGGAATGTCTTTTAATGCCCTGTATCGCAGGGTTAAATGGCAATCAGTGGACCATCAGCGCCCAGATTGTCAGATTCTGGAACAGGAATATGTAGGGGCGTATTGTTTGTTACTTCTGTGCAATCTTTCAGCCACATTCAATCTGGTTGAGGGTAGAAGGAGGGTTAATCCTCATCCTAGATGGTTCAACTGAGAATGTGCAAAACTGAAGAACTCTCAAGTATTCTGAAGAATCCTCTATCCACAAAGTTGAATATTAAGGAGGCACACGCAGAATATAAAAAAGCCACTGCGCGCAGGAAGAAAGACATAGAAAGAGAGACATGGGAAGACTGGATTAACTCCATAGCCTCTAATAATCCAAAATATTTTTGGGAAATTGTAAGGGACCGTTCTACAAATATAGGACGTGTGGGCAACCTGTGGTGGTCTCAGAACAGTCATGGGTGTCCCATTATTCTTCCCTATTTGGTGGCGATTGTGCAACAATGCATGGGAACAGTTTGTCTGTCCGTGGCATTGAGTTGTCAATTCACAATCAGATGGCCAGTGTTATTTTTGCAGTGAAGGAGGTTGTACTGGCTATCAAAAAACAAAGTAGAAACAAGGCTCCCGGTCCGGACAGTGTTCCAGTAGATCTCTTTATGGCACAACCGTACTTGTGGGCTCTCGTTTTGCTGTCTGTGCCGGAGAACTCATTTCTGCCCTATATATAAAAAGGGCCCATGGGAGCAGCTTGGGTCCTATGGACCGATGTCCCTGCTAGATTCAGCATTTAAAATCCTGAGACGGGCAATTCTAGGGAGACTTGAGTCGTGGGATGAGAAAGCAAGTATTCTCTCCCCTATCCAACTGTGCTTTAGGCCGGGACTGAATACAACAAAAGTGTCCTGAAAGGAAAAGCGTGAGATTATTAGCAGTGAGCTGAATCACTATGTGTGGATTAATTTTAGCATTTGGTAATATTATTTTACACATCCTGAAAAACCTTATATTTGTTCTGTATCTTATCAGAGCAAGGCACACTGCACTGTGTCTCCAATATGTCTATCAAATTCACATTTATTAGGTAAAATAAGGTTAATCTGGCAAAGAAAACATACACAAATTGTAGTACACATGAAATTATGCTAAATGCATGAGACAGAAAGAACATTGAAAAAAAACAGAGCTTTAACCCTGTACGAAAGCACAGACAAAATGTCAACACATCCTGTGAGAACTATTAGAACTGGTACCATTCTCAGATGTGTCATGGGTAGAATTATCAATAAGTCTTAATGCAGAAAATGCATCCTGAAATCAATCTAGCTAGAGCATAGCAGTTCTAATATAGCACTCATCGGCCACTCTGAGTTAGTCAGCTAGTTGTAATGCGTGTATAAGTTATTGGTACTTCTATAGTTCAGGGGTCTACGTAGTGCGCTGGTGTAAGTCGAAGGCAGCGCGGTCCGATGCGTAAATCAATTGGGGCACAAGGGCTTTACGTTTCGGCAGTTAGCTAGGTTTATCCGCCTTCCTCAGGACCAAACAGCTGAACTTGCATGGTGATGACCTCAGGAAAGATGAATTGCAAAAAAGGGGGGGGGAGCCATCAAGTAATAGGTAAACCTACGTTTAAAACAACCCTTTTCTTACCATTGAGATAAAAATGCCCCTACTTGAGCTTACTGAAAGAGTTGCTTGTCGCAAGGCAAGAGTTGCTCGAGTGTGCCCTTAACCCATCCACAGTTTGGCAATTTGCGGGAGAAGGAACTGAGTGAAAGCGTTTGGGTAGGTAGATAAAAGGCAGAGAGGGGCATGAAAAGCATGCGCTGTGCAAGTCATGTGGGGCTAAGAATGTAAAAAAGTCAGTGACTCAGTGCATAGAGGATAGCGATAACGTGCAAGCAATACATGGCTCACACTATATGAGGCTTACCCCTGTGCAGTTGATCCCATAGTGGGTAGCTGGATTTTGTGGATGTCCGGGACTGGCAACAAATTGTGCTCCGCTGTCGAGGTGCAAAGGATAGAGGCTGTCTGTTGTTCAGGAATACATAAGGGAGGCAGAGTGCATGCTAGGCATAGGTAACATCATATTGGAGGGCATGTTCCCATAAGAGTACCAGAGTCCAGGCAGCCGGTATCCTGATGTGGTCTCGCTGGGTCCTCTAGAAGATACAAGTCTCTAATAGAGGAAGCGTGGAATGGACACCATAGTTGCCCTCGTTGCTTGTGCGCGCGTTCGCCTAAGCAGAAATATGAATGATGCGACCGCTGGTATCTGGCAGGCGTGTGAAGGAACATTATGTGTATGCAGCTATTGTTTACTAGATCACAGCGACTTACCTAGTGACGAGCCTCGCAGAGCATGAGTTCTGCCAGCTGCTGCTACGTCCTCGAGAAGATATACGTCTCTTCTAGAGGAAGCGTGGAGTGGAAACAAGAGTTTTCCTCGATGCTGGTGAGCGCCTGAACTGAAATATAAACGATGTAAATGTTTCAATCAGGCAGGCATGTGCGGGAGCATGTTGTTAATGCGGCTAATGTGTATTGAATAACAGCGTTTCCCTAGTAAGAGCCTTGCTCAGCGTGAGTTCTGCAGCCTGCTGCTGGAGTCGTGTCCAGCGAGTTGTTTATTATGTTACTATGGGAACCGTTGTACGAGTCTCGGGTCGTAGCTCACGCAAGATCTCTGGGGCAAGTATGTATCACAAAGGCTTGGATAGGCGCCACGGTGCCTATATGGGTGGTAATGGGAACTGCAAACCTTATTACTATGTCTGTGAATGTGAAGTGGGTGAGCCCTGACACTGTTGTCAGGAGCTGCGCCTGGATGAGAAGGACGAATAAAAAATGAGGGGAGGCACAAAGTGCGCGCCTGTAACAGTTGATACCAAAGTATCAGTGTTGCTGGGCCGATGACGTGCATATTAATACAGTATAGTGAGTAAAGGTAATGGGGATGTTTCGCACGGTGCAGAGTATTCAACTGTAGAGGGGCACACCTTACTAGGAGTGCAGTGTCTGGTACTGGGAAGGTGCAGGCTAGAGGTGGGAGCTAAAGTGGTGGAGTGAACCATAGTTTTGGTGGACAGGATGAACCCAGAACTGGCTGCCCCAAGTGCAATGTCGGGATGTAAGCGAGTTAGGAATACACAGGTGTTTCTTCATTGAGTCCCTGTTCTCTCTCTAGCGTCCGCAGGCGGTGTATACATCTTGCTTCTTTATTAAGAAGGCTCCTTTATGGATTGGATGCATTTGTTTACGACATCAATGACCCACCACTTGAGATCATCAGGGGAGTGTTGCAATTCCAGGAAGTGGGAAACCAATGGTGCTGCGTGATTTCTACATTGTATCCTGGATCCGAGCTTGTTGATTCTGATGTGCACCGGTCTTGTGGTCTGTCCAACATATCGCAGACCACATGCGCATTTCTATGCAGTATATAGCATTGCTGGTTTTGCAGTTAGACATGAATCGTAGTTATCTTCTGTGTTCAATCTGAAAGGAGAGCATCTCAGAAGGTAAATTTGCAGTGCAGTTTCCACATGGAACTTGTCCCATAAAGGGGCGTGGATCCCAGTTGCTGATGTTGGACCTAGTCTGTCTGTTTTTTGAGAGAACCAAGTGATCTTTAAGATTGTTTGACCGCTTGAAGGCAAACAGCGGTATTTGTGTATTAGGTAAACAAGTGGAAATCATGGCCCAATATTTCTTCAGACTTTTCTTAATTGCAAAGGAATCAGTACTGTAAGTTGTGAATGAATTGAAATTTTATTTATATCGCGCTCATACACAAGTGTTTCAGAGCGCAACATGGCAATGGAGGGGACGAGGGGAGAACAAAACAACGATCTTACTAGGCCCAGTGACATTGAGAACACGCAAGTGCATGGGAAAGGAAAGAGGGGAGAAGTGGAAAGTGCGACGCAGAGGAGAAATAGATAATAAATAAAATAAATAAATAATAAAGGCAATAAACAATGGTAGTGCAACCAGCAAGTGGCAAGTGCAGAAAGAGAAGAAAAGGGGGTGGGCGGCTGTATGGGTACAGATGCAGACCCCAGTGCAAGGGTGGCCCGGCGGCAGTGCAGGAGAGTGGCAAGGTGAACAGGTACCTGGGCCCGGAAGAGAGAGGGTGGCCAGGTACACAGTGCTGAGAGAGAAACAGAACAGCAGGGGAGAAGGGGGGTGAAGGCAGAAGCAAAGGTCTTGAGGTGCTTCCGGAACCGGAGATGGTTCTCCTCAAGTTTCAGAGTGGCAGGGAGGCTGTTCCAGGGGGAGGCCCCAGCCGAAGACGGATCTGCACACAGCTTGTTTCTTTTTTTTTTAAAACTTCATTTATCAATTGTGGTGGTACACTTCACTTTACGACATGACATTCCATAACATTCAACATTTTACTTGTCCAATATCAAAACTTGATTACAGCTTATAGAGTCTACACAGTCGGTACATTGTCAGTCCCAGCCGGGCTGCTCCCAGCCGACCCTGATTCACACAAGTATACCCTGAACGGAGCCCATATATCTTTGGGTTTGCATGGTCTTGGTAACGACATTACATATTGTTCCTTACACTCATTGACATAAGCCAGTTCTTTAAGGAAGTGATTTGCACGTGGGCGTTTGCACTCTTCCATTGTTGCAGTATACATTTTTTGGCCACTATGCATGCTACGTTAAATAATCGTCTGATCACCTCCGAGGTCTTACCAATGTCACCAAATAAGTATTTTAGGAGTGTTAAATCAGCCGGGATCGGTGTGATATCTTCTAGAATGGATGCTACTTCGCCCCAGAATCTGTGTATGGGTGGGCAGCTCCAATACATGTGGAATGAGTCAGCATGCTCGCTCCCACATTTCAGGCACCTGACTGAGCCATCTCGTGTAAATTTAGCTACCTTCTGAGGGGTGTAGTGCAACTTGTTTAATACCTTAAATTGGATCTGGCGGAGGCCTGCATTAATGGAAACTTTTTTAGTTAGTTCACAGTATCTTTCCCATTTCTCGTCTGAAATCGTGATTCCCAGGTCAACTTCCCATGATAGTTTGATCTCATTTGTTGTGGGTGTATTTGCCTGCATGACTGCATAGAGCCCCGAGCCAATAACGCCTCCCTGGGTGGACAGCGCAGCGAGGCATGGGTGAGTGGGTGGCTCATCAGGGAATAAAGGCCATCTGGCTTTAAAAGACATCCGCATGCGATGGTATTGCAATATTTTCAGTGGATCCCTTCTCATCCCAACTTTAAATTCCTCCAAAGTTATGAACTTGCCATTAGGGTATATGTCTTTGAGTTTAAATTCCCCATCGGGATCCCAATTTGTATGAACCGCCGGGTTATAGGATGGTGTTATCCCGGGGAAGTTCCAAAAGGGTGCTTCTGAGTAATACGGAGCTACCAGTTCGAGCCTACGGAAGAGTCTAGACTATGCATGCACAGTTATACTAACCAGGTGGAATGGACAATCATCTTTATGTTTCTTGTTAAAGATTATGGACCGTATATCAGTCGGGTGAGCAGCGTGCTTTTCGATAACAACGTGGAGAGAGGTGTTCAGTTCATCATACCAGTATCTGATCAATTGGGCTTGTGCTACCAGATAGTATAGCTCAAAGTCTGGGGCCGCCATTCCCCCCTTGCCATAGGGTTCCACCATTTTTCCCCCCCATTTCATTCTAGTTGCACCCCCTCCCCATACAAACTCCACCGCCAAGGATCGAAGGGTTGCGAAAAACTGTGCCCCTGGCCACAGCGGAATGTTGGTGAATATATATAGCAATTTTGGGAGTATTACCATTTTTAATATGGCCACTCGGCCGATAAGTGAGATGGGGAGTTTGGTCCATAATCGGAGTTTGGTGGATAAACTACTCAATAGATGTTCATGATTGTCGGCATAGAGAGAGGCCGCTCCACCAGACAACTATTCCCAGATATCTTATTTTGGTGGGGGACCATTGCAGACCATATGTGTTGGCCGGGCACCTCGTGGCGGGGGTCAAGGGGAATATCTCGGATTTGGACCTATTAGTTTTATAGCCCGAGTATTCGGCGAACTCATGTATGATCTCGATCGCAGGGCCTAAATGTACATCTGGTTCTCGGATATATAATAATGTATCATCTGCGTATAGGGATATTGATTGGGTCAGGCCCGCCATTGTTATGCCCCTTTGCCCCTGGTTTTCCCTGATTGCTGCCGCAGCTGGTTCCATTGTAAGGGCAAATAATATGGGGGAAAATGGGCATCCCTGTCGCGTACTCCTGCCCAGCCTAAACCAGTCGGACAACATGCGATTGTTCAGTACCCCGGCTCCGGGGTCAGAGTACAACAGACCAAAGCATCTCAGAAAGTATGGACCTATACCGAATTTTCCTAGCACTTTGAACAAATAAAGCCATGATACTGTATAAAACGCTTTTTCAGCGTCAAGTGAAACCGCAACTGCCTGAGCTTCCGGTTTTATCTGGGCCATTATTCCGAACAGCCTCCTAAGGAGGAGGGCCGTCGATCTAGTAGGGATGAAGCCGCACTGATCAGGGTGTACCAATGCGTGCATGTATGGAAGAAGTCTTGTGGCCAGAATTTTGGCAAATATCTTGGCATCACAGTTGATTAGGGACAGGGGTCGATAGGAGAACATCTCATTGGGTGGTCTTCTGGGCTTCAGCAAAACGGTAATTATGGCCGCTCTCATTGATGGTGGCAGGGTAGGGTACCCACCTATACCGCCTCCTCCCACACCGACAATAGCACCAGGGCCTGTTCCTCACTAAGATCCTTATATAATTCTGCACCAAGCCCATCCGAGCCCGGTGCCTTGCTGCTGGTCAATGATTTGATCGCCTCGGCGACTTCCTCAATGGTCAGGGGTTGGTCAAATGCCAGCCTGTATTCTTTGGGCAGCGTCGGGAGAGTGACGTTGTCGAGGTACGTTTTCACGTCCTCGGCCGATTTCGAGTCGTGGTTAGAATAAAGATTTGAATAAAAAGGGTGAATTCTCCATTTATCCCCGTCTTCACTGGTGACCACTGAGCCGTCTGCCGTTAGTATACTGGAGATCGGTGTGTGTGCTGCCTTTCGGCTTTCAGTAGGTTGGCCAAGGTGCGCCCTGCTCTGTTGCCCTCACCATATCTATGCGCTCTGCGAGGGGTTGACATATATAGTAGTTCCCTGGTAGCTAGTTTATTGAATTCCAAAAGGTTACGATTAATATCCGAGAGGGTTTCATTGTCATGTTTATCAGTATATCTCGCTTCCAGGATCCCCAGGCGTTTCTCCACCTCCTCTAGCTCTAACCGAAACAGCCCTCAACATACCTGTGGACTTAGAGAGCAGTATTCCCCTCACCCATACCTTAGAGGCCTCCCAGAGGGTATGAAAACTATCCACTGAGTCCCTGTTGATTTTGAGGAAGTGCTCTACCTCTATATGTAATGCTTCCGCTACCGCCGGGTCTTTGAGGATATCTGGTGGCATCCTCCATCTCCTGGCTGGGGGTTTTGTGTTTCCTATTATTATTGTCATAACAGGAGAGTGGTCTGAAAGGGTACGGGGGAGTATTTAGCAGTTTTCTATCTGATGCATTAGGCTTGAGGAAGCCAACCAGTAGTCTATTCTGGACTCAGTGTCATGCACCGATGAATAAAATGTGTACGGTCTCTTGCATGGGTGTAGTGTTCTCCAAGAGTCAACCATTGCCAATTGTGACAGGATTTGTAGCAGCATCCCTGCCGCCTTGGAGGGGGCTCGATGCTTTGTACTGGAGCGATCCATTGTAACATCAAGGATTGTATTGAAATCTCCCCCCCTCCCGCCCCCCAGGATCTGTTGAGGCCCCGTATATCCTATTTCATGTACCACATCCACATAAAAATCGGGGTCATCCAAGTTTGGCCCATACGTATTTACCAACACCACCTCCCTTCCAGCTATACTGCCCCATACTATGACGTAGCGTCCATGAATGTCCACTTTGCTTTTTTCAAACCGAAAACCAACAGAGGGGAGTATAAGGGTTAAAACCCCCCTCGCCTATGTGGAGTAACCTGTATAATATCTATTTTGTCCCCAGTTTTTCAAGAAGGCCATGTTTACCTTTCGGAGTGCATGGGTCTCTTGCAGCATGATCACCTGCGGATAATGCCTAGTGACGTAGGCTCCCACCTTTCTTGACTTAGCCTGATTATTCAAACCCCGGACGTTCCACATGAGGAGCTTTAACTTCAGTCCCTTATCTCTCGCTCGGGCGAATGCCATGGCTGTGTGTTAATATCGTTTTTCCTGTTCCGGTTTTCCCGGGACGAATGTCATGTGCAGCAATGCGACCACCACTTTTAACTTCTAACACCCTTTCAACTGGGTTCCCGAAACCCCACCATCCATCATGAATCCCATAGATCCCAACAAAATGAATTCTGTCATAACATATTGGCCCCCTCCCCACATCATCTTCCCCAACATGACGATTTTGCCCAACAACGCTCGGGTCGTCCCCGATGGGCATTCCCCCAAAATTAAAACTTGGAACTTTCCTGAGGGTAGCCTGCTGCCGCCATCCGGCCACCTTATCGGGGGCTCACGGCTCGAAACTACATTAAATTTGTGTCTAGGCCGTTCTCTGTAATGGTTCCTGATCTCCTGTGGCAAGGATTAGACGATGGGGACCCATCAGTCTGCCACGTCGAGCCCCTCTGCTCCCGGCTGGATTCCGGCGTTTTGGTCGTGTGCCCTGTCCCTGGGAGGTAGAGGGATAGAGGCCTCCACGTATGCCATGGCTTCTTTAGGGTTTTCAAACAAATGGGCTCTACCTCCATGTTGGATTCTGATCTTCGCGGGAAAGATCAGGGCATAAGGTACATTTCGCATCCGTAGTTGTCTTTTCACCGGTTCATAGGATCGACGGTGTGCCTGCACCCCGGCAGAGAAGTCCGGGTAAATATGAATTCTATTGTGTTCGAAGTGCAACGTGCCTTTCTCTCTGGAGCGAGGCGGTGCCTCAGGCCTCGGCGGAGGCGCCAGGGTGCGGTGAGCCCTCTCAACCAGAAAATGCTCCGAGAAAGATTCAGGCCCCAGGATGTCTTTTAGAAGGTGTTCTACCTGCCGCTCCATGTCACCCTTGCCAAAGGTCTCCGCAACCCCCACAATCCGGATGTTGTTTTACGAAGATCTGTTTTTAGTTGGGCTATGTCTCGGCCATGTTGATATATTATGTCCTCGCTTGCACTGATTCTATTCTCCGTTTCCGTTATTCGTGAACTCTCCTTCAAGGATCAGATTGTCGCCATTATATAGTCCAGCTTGACGTTGACCGCCATGAACCCGTTCTGGACCAGTGTCGCCAGGCGTACTAAGGGATCATCATCCTGCTTGTCCAGGGGCTGATGCGACCCACCAGGCACCCCGCTCGGCTGGGAGTTAGCGAAGGAGTCCATTGGGCCAACCTTTTTGCCTCCTGCACCCTTCTTTTCAGTGCGGCCCATGTAGGTTGATGAGTGGCCTTGGAGTGGGTTGTGTCCTCCCACGTAATGAGTCGTTGACAGGGACCAAACAGTATGGGGGCTCTGTCTTCCACCCCCACTACCGGGCTCGGATATCTGCTCACCTCCGCCTTTTTCCCCCCGTCTGAACGGGTATTGCAACCAGGCTGACCCACCCAAGGCACTTAGGATGTCCAGTACACTTTAGTCCTTAGCAGGGCGTCACATTGGTCCACCATGGGAAGCCAGCCCAGGCCTGAAATTGCTGTGTCCACTCAGGGTATTGATGGGTCTCCCGTGTCTCTGCAGGGTTGATTGTGAAGAAAGGCGGCAGTGTTCCACCTCTCGCCTGGGTGTGCAGGGTATCAATGACTGCGTGTCCCAAAATGGTCCCTCCGGATCTCCACGTTGTTTCTAAACAAAGTGGCTTCTGCCGTGTTTGCCGGGCCGCATATTATGCCCGGGGGGAGGGGTAAGGGGGGCAGGGGCAGGGCGGTTCCACTCACTTGTGCCGCCGGGCCGGCGGTGTCTTTCCGCGCCTTACACAGGCGCTCTGGTAGGAGCAGGTCCAGTCCCCCAGGAAGACCACTCTGTCGCGGCTCTCATTAGTCGGGGCCCGGGGCTCGTGCTGATGTGCACTCCGGCTCTCCAACGGTACACCCACAGGCATGCCCCCCCGCACGCTCCAGCAGCGGGGCTATCTCTGTGTGCTAGCCCAAGGAAACCGGGTCACCGTGGCTCCTCCAGGAGGCTCTGCACCACTGCGCGCAGAGCCGCGCCCCTC
Organism: Ambystoma mexicanum; assembly: GCF_040938575.1. NCBI lineage: Eukaryota > Metazoa > Chordata > Amphibia > Caudata > Ambystomatidae > Ambystoma > Ambystoma mexicanum. The sequence continues at coordinate 1,022,499,695 of NC_090934.1, forward strand.
CCCCACTGCGGCCGGGTCTTCCGCGTTCCTCCTCCGGCCTCCAGTGAATGTTTCGCGGAGCTGCTGGCCGGCGTCGCAGCTCACCCCTTGCCGGCACTTCTTCCGGACAGGATATCTCGGCAGTCCAGCTATGAATTCGCCCGATTTTTGGAGGGTATCTGCAGGAGACCCCCCCGACACAGGAATCTTCTCTTCAAACGTGCGCAGAGTGGCTCAGGAAGGATATTTATGCACAGGATTTTTGTATGAGCCGGAGCTCTCCCTTCAGGCAGCCATCTTCAATGCGCGCAACAGCGCCCCCCCACACAGCTTGTTTCTTTGAAAAACGACTGACCCTGAGGGAGATGGAGGTAGAGGAGCAAAGAGCTCGTGAGGGGGAGGTATTTACGGAGGGATAGTTGAATGTATTTTGGACCCAGGACCCCGAAAGCCTTGGACAACGCAGAGGGTTTTGAATTTAATCACAAATGATCATATCCTGTGTGTTCTTCTCTTTTATCTCCAGTAGAGTCTCTCTAGGTGTATACCTTGCTGTTTTGAGAGCGGGGGACACCAGTTTCTTAGGGTATCCCCTTTCTCTTAAGTCTGAGCTCAATTTGTTGGCATTGTGGTAATAGTCTGCTATGGAAGTGCAGTTCCGCCTTAGTCTGAGAAATTGGCAATAGGGTAGATTCTCTTTGAGGGACCTAGGGTGGAAGCTGGAGAAGTGTAGAGTAGTGCTGCGATCCGTCTTCATAGAGTGTACAAGACAGGTGTCCCAATTCTGCTTTAATGGGGAGGTCGAGGAAATGGATACATTGTTGGTCATATTCCATAGTGAACTGTATCAGTGAGTGAAGTGCATTAATGTATTGTAGGAAATCACACAGGGTTTCTTGTATTGGTTGTTATCTGACAGAATGAATTCCTCTTCGAAAGCTTCCATGAATAGCGTAGCCAGGCTAGATGCAATTGCTGCAACCATTACCATTCCTCGGATTTTTAGGTAGAAATGGCCCGCAAAGTGAACATGTTTGTTTCTTAAAGCTCACAAGTTCCACAATAAATTCTGCTGGTACTCTTTGTGGTGTGCTGTGGTGGGTCAAAAAGCCCCATATTATGTTGATAGCTTCCTCCTGTGGTATATTGGTGTATAAAGATTTGATGTCCATGGTTTGTAGAAGGTTATTGTCTATGTCAAAGTTCTGGCCTTCAAATATTTTTATTGTTGCAGTTGTGTCTTTGAGGTAAATTACTGTGCCCGACTGATGGGTTGTAGAAAGACATCTACAAATTTACAGAGGGGTTCCAGGATGGAGCCACATCCGGATACTATAAGTCTGCCTGGTGGTGTAATGGAATCCTTATGTATTTTGGGGAGTGCATAGAACAATGAAATTCTCTGTTCTGAATGGTTCAGGTATTCTAGTTCCTCCTTCGTGAGCCAGCCTCAGTCTGCTACAAATTGCATTGCTTCCCGTATTACCACTCTGATTTCCACCCATGGATCCCTTTGTAGTGGCTAGTAACTCTGCATCATCCTGCAGATCCATAACCATCATATTGTATTGGGCCTGAGGGAAGACGACTATGCCATCCCCTTTGTCTTCTGGTTTGATGACTAGCCTTGGGTCTGACATTAGTTCCACAAGTGCACCCTTCTCTCTGTTGGAAAGGTTGTTCCTAATATTCTGGTTAGCATACCTCAATCTTTCCAGGTCCCCTAGAACACATTTTTAAAAAAGGAGCATTTCTTGGGCTACTTGATCATCAAGTGGCGTGAAGGTAGAAGGGACATGTAGTCCAGTGTCTTGCCTAGTTTCTGGTTCTTCTTGTTCTGCGAAAAAAATACTTGAACCTTAGTTTTCTAAAACAAATTTTTAAGATCCATTTCTGGGTTAACCAATCTGTACAGTTGGTGGGGACAAAAGAAAGACTGTTCTCTAGGACTCTCAGTTGCATAGATGAGAGGTCAATGTCAGACAAGTTGAAAACTGGGATGCGCTCTCCTAAATTCTGCATTGTGTGTGTACATTTGTTTTTTCTAATGGTTGTACCCTCTCCTGCATTGTCTCCGTCGCCGCCTGCCTCCCCATGGTTGAAGGTCCGGGTTGAAGACGTTTCCCTGGTATCCTCTGGGCTGGCCTCTGCCTAAAAAAGACCTTTGTTCTCTTGATCTCTGGATTTGTTGGTATCCATAGCAGTATGGGCCATCTAAGGCTGAGTCACTGCTGGTGTCTGAGAAGGTGACCCACCTACGTGTCCCTCTCCTGCTGTATTTGTTGTGATCTGTCAATGTTCCTTTGTTCTATGAAATCAGCACTTAAGTAGGGATAGATTTTCTCTGTTCTGAATTCCTGTATGTCTTTGTTAAGTTTTTTCATTTTCTTGGCCAATGTTGCTGTTCTGAAGTCCTGAAATAGCTTTTCTATTTCCCTATCTTCTCATTTGCATTAGTAATTGTGGTGTTAGAATTAAACTTTAGTTCCTCTGCTTCCAGTTGCTTTTGTGGTGTGACTGCAATCCTCCATGCTGTGGAGATGGTTAGCACCATTAGGTCTCTGCTGCATTTCGTGACTATGTAACTAAGACTAGTTTTATAAGCCTCATTATCTAGGAAGATGCCTGGTTCATTAGGAGCTACTAGACCTGCAGGGATGATGTTAGCTTTCAAATGGAGAAAATGCCGTGCAGTTTGGTTCTAAAGCCTTTTTATTTAGTTAATAGTTTGTCAGCGTTAGTATGTGTTAGAATAGTGCTTCCTATTCCTGTTTGATCAAACCGTGAGGGGTCTCTGATTATATTTAAAATGTATTCATCACCTTAACTCGATCTAGCACTCCCTGCCATAACCCAAAACACGCGTGAGTGGTGTAGGAGACAAAAGGTGGGACAAGTTGTAGATGGATATATAGAAATTAATTAGTGTACATATAACCCTTAATGTGTATAAGCAATATGTACAACCAGGGGACCCTAAAATCAACCTAGGCTGAAAATAGACTAAAACACATAAGGGTGGAAAAGAAACATCCGCCTAAGTTTTTAGTTATTTTTTGCAGTGGAGCGCTTATCCCATGAGTTAATCACTTTGATTATCTTGGGGTAAGATTCTCTGCAAAATTTGGGGCCTGCGGCACATTCTGAAAAGAAGCAGCAAAGGGTGTATCCAGAGCTCTGGGATCATTTACAGCAAAACCACCGCAACTGGCACTAAAAGTCTACCATGGTAAAGCCACGTCTGTGGCCAGATATGGTATGGAGTTGTGGAGTTTTAGCAGGTTGGGGCTCATCCAGGTGGCAGAGAATGACTTTCTGAAGACCACTCTGGTCCTGTCAGGGTCTGCTCCAAATGTTGCAGTCCATCAAGAGCTTGGCTGTCGGTTCTTGGCCGACTCGGTTATGGCCCTACCGGTAAATCACTGGCTCAGAATATGGACAAACACCAGAGCTACCCTGACTCGAGAACTAATTAGTTTTTCTTGTGACCAGAGACCCTTATTCAAAAATTCTTTGCCTCAGGCATGCGAGGACGCTGCTGACAGATTCAGGGGAAAGCCATAACTTTTATACATCAGCGCTGTTATTATCCAAGCCTGTAAACTCTGCGAGAACAGGAGTGCTCCAGCTTTTTGGCCAGAAAAGTATCCTTAGAGTTTATGAAGCCTGCCAACAGATTACACTCACTGATTACACTCACTGATTACATCTCCTGGCCTTCAAAAATATCTGAGCTGGGCTAACCACCCGTCTCAGTGCTGTTTCAAGGGCCCGTTTTAACTGCATACACCCGAGAGCTTTGATGTCGGTCTGGTCCAAAGGGAGAACAGATCAGTCCTGTCTTTTATGTGGGGCACCTAAACAAGATTTGGCAAACTTTTTTTTATTCCTCCGCAGCTTTTCAATGATTGGGGAGAAAACGTTCAACTTTGTTTTGCAGGGCCGTGGCCTGTGACACTACGAGCCCGCACTACATCATTTGTTACGTTTATGTGATGATTTTACTTGTTTATTGTTTTTACGGATATTGCAATATTAATTGTTGCATTTTTATGGTATGTCCTACTGAACTTTTTTCACTAACTTGAGGTCAATTATTCAGAGGAGACTTTGCAACAGGGATGGAGAAAGGGCAAAATGTGGGAAGTGAACTGCTAGAATTACAGAATCCACTAAAGAGAGTAGCCTGCATTTACTCCAGCGTCTCTTCCCTTTTGCTGAAAACTAGCAGCAGACTACAAAAGATGCATAATATGGAAATTTAGGAAAGAAAGATATCTTTTAGGAGTGGCCGAACAAATTGAGCATCAGCCCTGCACCTCGATTTTAGGGAGCAAAGTCTACAAAAAGTGTGTAAAGTGAACCATTCACCACCATGCAAATATTTTTCAATATATTTATAATAGAACATGCCTCCGATAGGCCTACGCAATTGTCTTATCTCAGTGCTATGCAACTTATGGCTCTCCAGATGTTTTGAACTACGACTTTAATGGTCCCTCACCATTGACTATTCTGGCCAGGGCTGATCGGATTTGTAGTCCAAAAAACAGGAGACCCAAATGTTGCAGGCCCCTGCTGCGGTGAGGGAAGGGAGTGGGGAAGACAAGGACATGAAGGGAATATCACTCCGAAATACAGGACATCATCCCTGGAGCTACAGGACCTTTATGGGCTTGTCATCATGTGACAAAAATGTCAAATGTCTTGCCAAGTCCAGGTAGAATCATAGGGTGATGCTTATGTTTAAGGTATGCTGTAACACATCAGCCTCCGAGAACCATAACATTTTGGGCTACCACAATAGGATGAAAGGAGAGGGCTCACATTAATTCTTATTAACTCCTGCTTTGTACATTCTTGGTTTCCTGCTGCCTTTAAGCATCTTGAAAAAACCTTCTCTTGACTCATCCACTTCTGCTAATTTCCGCCCTATTTCTCTTCTACATTTCCTTTCTAAAATACTTGAATGGGCTGCCTATACCCAGGTAACCCGTTATCTGAATCTCCATTCTCTCCTCCCTCCCCTGCAGTGAGATTTTCATCCGTCTCACTCTACAGGGACTGCTCTCCTCCATGTCTTAAATTCTCTCCTCACAGTCCGCCACACCAAATGTTCTTCTATTCTTATTCTCCTCAATCAGTCTGTGGCGTTTGACACTGTGGCGGCTCACTCTTCTTATTTCCTTGCTTTCCACCTTGGGTATCTCAGGGTCTGCTCTCAAATGGTTCAGTTCTTACCTTTCGTAATGGACCTACTCTGTTACCTTGGCTGGTCATTCTTCTAATTCTTCTTTATGGTGTCCCAAGTGACTGCTATAACAGGAAGTGCCCCAGGAGTAGTGCTGTCACTCCTGCAACCTCCAGGCCACAGTTTGTGTGTATGCTGCCTACACAATGCTGTGTCTGCTGCCTGTGCCCCTGCCTGGTACTGGAGATGCCATCCTCCCTGGCCATTCAACCTCCACTGCCACAGGCTCCATACCTTGGCCATGCCTCCCGCGATCCCACGTATCCGCTTTAACAGGAAGTGTTTCTAGGGCGTCCGTGTCCGTGGGCGTCTCATTCAAAGGGCGACCGTCTAAGAGCATTGTCAATCCCCGTTTGCGCATGATCATGCGTCTACTTGCCAATTACCCGCCTTTACATTATCTCATCCCATTTTTCTTGTTGTTAACCATGCCTACCCCTATTCCAGGTACAGTTTCCCCATCACTCTTTTCTGTGGTCAGTATCTGCTCACTCCCGCGAATGCTCTCATTTGTGTTTTCCTTCTATTTCTCCTGTGTTTCATTTTGGTCTTCTTAAAGCTCGTTCAGTTCTATACTGGGCTTGTTTTTTCTCTGTAATCTAAATTTTCTTTGCATCACCGAAACCTAGATTACCCCTGATAATTATTTTATTCCAGTGTCATTTCATACTTCCTCTATCCAGTTGACCCATTGCCCTAGCCCATTTGATATTCTTAATCATCTTGATCTTCCCCTATCCTAACTTCTTCCTCGCCCTGCTTTCTTCTGGGTGATTTCAATCTTCCTCCTAACATCCTTTCCTATTCTTTGCTGAATTCTTTTATTGATTCTTACAACTTACACCTTTTTCTATCACCGCCCTCTCATCCATCTGGTTCCCATTTTATTTGTTTTTTCATCTTTTGCTTCTTGGAACCTGTGTCGTCTCGTCCCGTTTACCCTTCTGACCATGTCTTACTCTCCTTCTCACTCTTTCCTCCTACTTCACCTGTTTCTCCTCTTGCTCCTATTTTGACTCGTCGTAATCTCAGCTCTTTTAACACCGCTTCATTTCTTTCTTTGCTAAATTCTGCTCTTCCGCCCATTTCTACTTTTTCCTCTCTCCTTCCAGATGATAGCACTAGTACTTTCCGTTTTTCTCCTACTCATATATCCCCCAAACAAAGTTTACTGCTGATTTTACCTCTCTGATGCAGTCTACGTAAAGTAGAATGCAGATGGAAAAAGTCTTGTTCTTCCTCTGATGTTACTATACTATCATCTATACATTCTACCTAGGACTCTGCTTTACTTGCTGCAAAAATATCTTTTACCATCTCTCTTTCTCAGCATCCTTTTTCAACTTCTTCAAACAATTTTGTCTCCTAAACCTCGTCATCCGTCTCTTCTTTTCTCTTCTGATGTTGCCAACTATTTTCCTCTAAAGTTGATACTTTCTGCTGTTCCTTTCTCTCTTTTGCAACCTCTCCTCCTTTTCCTTCTGTCGGTCCTTTTCACACTAAGCTCAATTTTCTCTTCTCTCTGACACCTCTTCTCTCCTTACTCGTGCTGAACTGATCTTACTGCCTCTCCTTCAGAAATTCTTCCCTCTACTCTTATTCCCTTGGTCTACCCTTATCTTTTCCCTTACCATTACTTGCTAATTAACTCTTCCTTTTCTAATTCTCGTTTTCCCCTCTCTCGTCAAGCATGCACTCATTCTTCCGACCTAAAAAATAACATCTTTAGACCCTTTTGTTGCTGCTATTTCTTTCTTCCAATCTCATTTCTTGCATTCCTTTCTAAACTTCTCAAGCGTGCTGCCTATGTTCAAGTTTCTGCCTAATGGAATCTTCACTCCCTCTTCACATTCCACAGAGACTGCCCTCTTTAATGTCTCCAACGTTCTTTCGGCAAGCCACTCTAAACTTTCTCTTTTCATTCTCTTAGATCTCGCTACTGCTTTTGATACCATTGATCACACCATTCTTCTCTTTGCACTCTCAGTATTTCTGGCTCCATCTACCATTGGATTCACTCTTGCCTCTTTCAACGGTGCTATCCTGTCACCTGTCCCGGACACACCTCTTCTCCCTTTCCTCTATGGTGTCCCTCAAGGGTCTGTTCCTGATCCCCTATTTACTCTTTACACTATTCATCTTTCTGTTTGTATCTCTTTCTTTTCATCTTTAAGTGGATAATACTGAAATCTTTTTTTCTTTGCACTCTTGATACCACCTTGCACTCCACTGTCTCCAACTGCTGTTCAAAACTGGATCCCCTCATTTTCTCCATCTCGATCCTTCAAAGACTAAGGCTCTATTCCTTCCTGGGCCACTATCGCTCCTACTCTTTCTCCCCCTCTCGTTCCTTTCCCCCACCCTCTTTGCCTTTTCCCCCCTTCTGCGTGCAATCTGGGTGTCATCTACGACCCTACGTTCTTTTTCTTTACAGATCTCTTCCACTTCTCACTCCTTTCGACATGCTTTGTTTAACATTCGTCGGGCCTGCTCCTAGCTCTCATTTCAAGCTACAAAGCTTCTTTCTGGTTTACAATTCCTCACTTTGCCTCCTTTTTACTTTGTCGCCTCGTTCGTCGATCACACCATCTCTACTTTCAATATCGCTCCTCCCTTTCGAATCTTGTATCCTCCATCACTTTCTCTTAATTGTCTTCGAATGCATCCACCGTCTTGCTCACTCTTATCTTTCCTCGTTGGTTTCATCTATACTTCCACTTGGTCTCCAGTTTCATCTTAACATTCCTAAGCCCCCTTGTGCATCTTCTCATTTCTGTTCTGTTGCTCTTCTTGCACCCAAGCACTGGAATTCTCTTCCTCTGTCTGCTCTTCTTCTACCCTTTGTATTTTCCAGACTAATCTCAAAGCCTATCTCTTGTCTCTTGTCTCTTCTCTCTCCTATCTAAATCTTGTTCCTGCACCCTCTTCTGTTTTTAACAAAGTTACTCACCATAGTGACTACCATACTCCTAGTCCATAGTCCCTTTCCTCCATACTTGTGGGACTTTCCGTCCTTCGGGACGGCACCGGAGAACCTCTGTCAAAAAGCATCAAAAATGTCAATTTTTGTGCTCCTCTTTTTACACAGCCGTAACCCCCGCCCTCCTGAGCTCCGCACAGTGCATCGCCCCTCAATCCTTTTCGATCGCCAGGTTTGAGACCATTTATGCAATAATAGAGGATACTTATTAGAGGGGACGGCGGGCGGGCGTATGGAGGAAAGGGGACTATGGACTAGGAGTAAGGTAGTCACTACGGTGAGCAACTTTGTTATACTCCTACGTCCCGTCCCCTTTCATCCAGACTTGTGGGAGATTCCCAAGCACTCCTCACAGGGAACACGGATGAATGGAAACACCTTACTGAAAAAGGTTTTTAAGAATAGCCTGGCCGAATTGAGCATCGGCCCTGGAGCTCAGGTCCATGCATTAAAGGGGCTTTAGCTGGGACCTTCGCCAGGCCCGACAAAGATTTGGCGGTTTGGTTGCTCGCCTTGGTTTTTGTAAGTTCCTCATCCGTGGAACAGTGAAACAATTCCTTGCCATCGAAGCGAAGGTCCAGAACTTTGTCTTGCACCTCCTTCGAAAACTTAGTCGCATGGAGCCAGGCGGAAGGTGTAAATTCCCACCATAAGACCTCGAGCTGAGGTATCTACATGGTGTGCCGCAGCTTCCAGCAGGTCTTGTGCCAATACCCTGGCGTCCGACAAACTGGCTTTGAAGTCGTCTACCCTATCCGTAGGAATACACTTCTGGAAATCAGCCAACTCCTTCCACAGCCTCATATTAGCTGCAGCCAGGATGAGCTTGGTATTTGCTTGACGAAGTTGGAGTGCAGAGTTGGCAAAGACTTTCTTGCCCAAGGAGTCCAGAATCTTGCCTTCGTTGAACAGAATCTGAGCCGCAGCCATTGAGGTCGCAGAGGCCGGCTTGGTTTGAAGCCTGGCCGCAGCTACCACCATCGAGGAAGGGAGCGGACAAGACAGCAAGGCTATCTCCTCAGAGGTGTGGAGCCTGGAACCCGGTGTGGGACTTATCCCAGACCTTACGAGCCTCGGCCAAAACATCCTTCTTGAGGAACAGGCTGGTGCGCTCTTGTAGTGACAAGGTGAATGCTCCCGAAAGCACCTCCTCCTGCAGAGCGAGGGCCTCAGGTACTGGAATGTCAAGGAGGGCCATCATATCCATCTCATCGCTATCCTGATCTGCCTAAGGGTCATCCAGCAAGTCGGGAGCAGACGGCTGGGCCGTCACAGGTTTTAAAGTGCTATCCCTTTCTGCCGGGGTCTTCTCTATGGGAGACAGCAGAGGAAGGGCAGGAAGAGCTGGAGGCGTGCCAAGAGGAAGAGGTGGTACCACCGCAGAAGCCGCCAGGGTGGAAGGTAGCGCAGGAGGATCAGGGTAGATCTCCTTGAAAAGACCCTTAAAATACTCCTTCGTGGGGTCAGAGTGTATGAGCCTCTGAAATTTCCTGAAAAACGCATCCTCTGATGAAGGCTTAGGCGCTGGGGTGGGCAGAGGCTGCTCATATGGGGCATACCCCTACAAACGCAATGAGGATGGTTGCCAGGAAGGCCCGCCACCAACTGGGTCCACAGACTAAAGGAGCAGAAGCAGGAGGAAGCGAGACAGTATGCGGCTGCGGCATCCGAGCACACCAGTCGTAAATAGGGCATAACAGCTTTTTACTGTCCACATGATGTGGAAAGTGCTGCTGAGCCCAAAAAACAAGGTTCACAGCACATGATGTTGACGTGACGTTGAGAGCGTAGGTGTAAGGTAAGAATCCAAAATGGCTGCCATGGACCATGAAGGTTGGGCCGCCATTTTGTCGATGCCAAAGAGAACTGCATCACAAGTGTAGATGAGGCAAATCGCCTCCTCAGGCTGGTCAGGGGACCTAAGCAACATCTTAGCCTTGACACAAGGATCCTCGGCAGAGCAGATACAGGGGGGGGGGGGGGTTCTCGGATGTTTACTGGACATCTTGGAGGGGGCCCCAAAATTAGCTTCCAAAAGAGGAACCTCAGCAAAAGCGCTAAGAGAAGAGTTACGGTCAATGACCACCCTCTTTGCCCCCTCGACAGAACCAGTATCACCACGTACCGGAGGGCAGGAATGCTGAGGAATCCACCTCACAGACACGACCTTTGGAGCAGGTCTCTCGGTTTTGTCGGTCGACACTTTAGCCTCAATGAGAGGAACCTCGGGCTTTCGCCTGTTACATGTAGCTCCCTCGAGAGGGGCCTCAAGCCATGGCTCGGTATAGAAAGCCCCAGGAAAGGAGGCCTCAGGGCGTACCCCGGTGTCTGTTCTGTGTGGAAAGCGCCAGAGAGACCTCAGAGCGAACCCTGGTATCCAAAGCCACAGATGAACTGGGCTGAAGCTTAGCACCTGACAGGTGAACCTCGGAACATGGTCTGGTTTTGGCAGGTCCGTCGTAGGAACCCTCAGAGAAAACTATGGTACGCCCGTTAGGCCTGTGAAGCACCTCAGGGGAACCTCTGGTAGCAGAGATGCTCAAGCCCCTCCCAGACCTGGAAGATCCTGGAAAGGAGTCCCCAGGCTGGGGCGCCCTAAATAGTAAGGAACTTACCGGGCGTCCCTTCTTTTCGTCGATAAAAATCTGAAAATGAGGTGGAGGAACGTGCTGAAAAACGTCCTCCCACCGAAGAATACTATGCCGGAGTGCTCGGACGGAGAGGGAGTCGCTGTAGAAACACAAATCCCAATGATGGTCCAGGCCCAGACACTCCAAGCAAAGAGAATGGGGATCCGCCCTAGCGAAGTGACATTCGCATGAAGAACAGGACACAAATTCCAGATGCTCCGACATAGATGGAGGATTACGCGACCGCAGAACAGGAGCAGGAAAGAAGGACAACGGGAGCAAAGAAAACATTCTTCCCAGTGATGCTAATGCGTCCAGCCCCAACCGCGCAGAGAAAAGGACTGAAGGGCGATGCCGAGCGCAGGAGGGCGGGGTTACAGCCGCGCACAGTACCCCGCATAAAAAGAGAAGGACAAACATTAATTTTTGATGCTTTTTGACAAAAGTGCTCCGGTCCCGTCCCAAAGGACGGTATGACCCACAAGTATGGAGCAAAGGGGATGAGACGTAGGAGTAAATTATTTTGCATTACTCTTATTGTACCGTTGTTTAAATTTTGATTGTACTAGCGCTTTTGGCGAGAAGCGCTTCATAAATGTCATAAAAATACAAAAATACAAAATATGCAGTCCAGCTGAAATGTGATCTCAGCACCAAGATGAACGATCAACCTTGCTGCTCCATTCTGTATATGCTGGAGGTTAGCCAGGATTTTGTTATTTTTTTAAACCCCACGTAAATGGAAGTCCAATAATCATGCTGACTAGCTATACAACCATTCATTAGCTGGATCTTGTCAGAATTTGTGTCAAGGTTTAATGAATGCATCATCAAAACGGCCAATTCGTAATACCTAAAGAGCGTTCCCAATTCAGGACCGGTGGGGCCCCACAGTGCACAAAGTCAGGATTTGGAGGCAATTTGGGGTCACCCCTGTTAAAGGTTTGGTGAAAAGCGCACACCTGATGACTCACAGAGCTCCCTCTACTATCTGTAACATGCAGGGAATTAGGAGCCTGCCTGAAGATCATGTGATGGACAGAGGAAGACAAATGTAATTTGTGAGTGTATTCATGGGTTAAAAATCGTAGCAGAGAGAAAAAATGCTAGCACTCAAAGGCTCGTTTTATACAAAATTTTATAATGCAAGACACCTACTTCGTCAAAGACGAAGCATACTAGACCTTGCAGACAATGGATGGAAGTTGCTTTTCGACTGTAAGGAATAGTCAGCATTATCTCCACGCGCCTTTACAAGCTAAAAGTTCAGTGGAGAAATGAAACATTGAAAGCTGTTGGGGAATGGGAGCTGGATTCCAATCAATTACATTATTTCAACAGTGTTTGAAAATGCAATCAAATCTAACAGTGTCTACTAAATAGTTGGTTGCACTTAAAGGAATAGTGCGCTCAAAAATGTTATTGTCCCAAGCGTTCGGGCAGGTGGTTTTAAGCAAACTGATCGACCGTAAAAACCTTTCCTATGCACATTACCTTAGTTTTCCGCACTTTTACACATGCGAAATCAACGAGCGGGCGTGGCTATCTTGTGCTAACCTTATTAGTGGATCGATAGCCCCAAGTTCAAGTGCCCCTGCGGAACTAAATCATATCACCCGCCCTCGAACCTGACATCACTAGACGCGTACGGCCCATTTGACAACGCAAATGCACGTCACATGTCAACGTTCTCTGTACGCAAGCTAATGACATGTCTCCATGGAAATGGCAGGACGCATCTTTCCTCAATAAGTATAAACAGACCGTTTTTCATCAGACAATATCAGTGTTGCTTTTTCAATCTTTCACTGTTTATTTTTTGTATAGCCTGTGACTCGTTTCTGCTGTGTTCAGCTAGCTTTGTTGCACGTAGCCCCTGGGAACAGATACTTATACTATGATTAGTATTGATTACAATTTTGTTGTATAATGGTATCAATACAGCCCTACCAGTACGAGCCGTAGTATTCCGAGGTGGAATTACTTCTTAGAGAAAGACGTGGAAATGGTGGAGCATCGGACGACAGTTGGGAAGAGGAATCAATGGATACTGAGCCAGAGCCCAATCGCATGGAAGACGTTTCCACCTGGTGTACTTGCAATCGGTGCAAGGTCATGCCAACCAAGGAGGACGACTGATGCTGCCGAGAAAACTCTGGATGCTTGGCCTACATATGGAAAGAAGACCCGCCGCCGCTATGCGTTACCGAGCTGCATGACTTCAGGGCAGCCTGCCTCACAAGGTCCGTGTTGAGGATTACCATAGTGCTTATGCACAAACTTCGCGCAACAGTTCGCCCTCACAATCCAATGAGTAAGTGTACTCTAGATGTAATGTCATTTTGACCACTGAGGCCACTTACATTTCATGATTGTCTCCTATATTGTCATAACTTTGATCTATCACTGCCAAATGAAAGTAGTCTGCCAATTGAATACATTTCTCACGCTTTGGTGGAATCGGAGTGTTCATCTTATATGTCTTTCACATTCAACTAAGAAACAATATTTCTGTGTGTGTGTTATGAATTCCATGGGTGTTCACTTTTGTAATGTGTCTACACTTCAAAGCCCAAGTTGATTGATCCATGAAGTAACATTTGTACGGGCAACTATGCCATAGGATACAGGATGCATTTTCAAGTAAGGTTTGAACACTTATCAGGTCCATTTAAATACAGTATGTGTGTTTCCCTTCCACAGGTGGTACAAGCTGGTGGCCTACCGTTCATTTACATGGTGGCTTTATGGGAAGCTTGGATTCCACGTTCGATGAGTAATACCCGCCTGTGTCGTTGGAGCCATTTGTGCCAATTTCCCCAGTGACAGCAGGCAGTACAGGGGATTGTCTCACACTGTTCTGCAACCCAAAGTATACAATTTGTAGTATATTTGTGCCATCAACATCAGCAACAAAATAAAATACAAAAGAGCTTTTATGAATAGTTTCAATTTCAATGAATCAAGGACACGCTCACTTGTCTATGAGGGACATGAAATAATGGTTGGTGCCCTTTTACGCTCACCTCCTCTGCAACAATCCATCCCCACTCCATTAGAAAAGGCCAAGGTGCCAAACACCATGTACACTTCAAAGGTATCTTCCGCTCAGGGGCCATTGTACACATGGCCTCCCCAGACCCAGCGTCTCCAGGTTCCCCTGAAGTAGACCGCGCTCCTGCAATCAACATAAGTGTGTCTCCCTTCAGCAGTTTTCCAGCCCTTTTCTGCACACCTCTTGCCCATCCATCCCCCCCTCCACTATCAATGGCAGTTTGCACCTGTGGCTGTGCGCTCCCAAGGGGGCTGGCAGGGTGGGAACGGCCAAGGTGACAAACACCATGTCCACTTCAAAGGTATCTTCCGCACAGGGGCAATTTTTCACATGGCCTCCCCAGACCCAGGGTCTCCAGGCTCCCCTCTAGCAGACCCCGCCAGAAACACATTACACATTCACATACACACCCACTTTTCAAATGCTTTATAAACCCCTTGATATTTATCCGGAGAACTTCTCTGAGCAGTGGAAGTTAAATCTTCGTGCTACCTGTTCTCCTGCTACTAACTCCCCTGCTTGCTGAATCAAATTGTTTGTTAGTCAAGGTAATGGCAGGTAACCTATTACCTTCACTATATTCATCTCTTTCTGATCTCAAATGTTCTATTTCAAACAAATGTACCCAGTAGTATAATGTTCTTTCATCTCAATGACTTTAGCATGTCTATAAGCATGTTTCCTTTTGATGCATGAAAGTACATTCAACGAACAAGTAACACGTTATGATTTGCTTCATATCAATCAATTCTGTATGAAAGTTATCCCAGTGTATATTCGACTACGCTACACAGGTTTTGCTTCTTGGACCAAAACAAACATTGTATAGAAAGCTGTGATCTAATTCCATCAATCTCATGCATAGAGTAAAATTTTTTTGTAATTATTTATACAGATCTTATAGATGTTTCAAGAATGCCTACTTGTATGGTTTTGGGTTGCCGTTCTACGAGCCAAAAGTGACGGCACAATCCTGCATACATTCCCGAAGGATATTAATTTAATAAGAAGATGGGTTCGACATTGTGGTTTTGCGGGGGACGAGATTGAAATTAGAGCCCAGACCACTTTACCGCGGATATGTACGACCAATCGAAGTACACAAAAAAGCGTCGAGCCAGAATGTTTCGTAAATTGCTTCCAAATGCAATTCCAACTCTATTGATGCACACACTGCCTCGGGTGAGTCCCGGATGATTAATTAGCTGTAATCGGTGGGGTCCTGAAAAGGTAATTTCATGAAAGGATTGGTGCTTTCAGTGTAAATGTGTCTTACTAGTTTGCATATTTAAAAGATTGTATTACATTTTAACTATACCACATGCCACTATACATCTGTCCCTGGTTTATGGAGCCTCAAATGAAGTAATTATGACCATGGAAAACAATTCCATAGTGCCCTTCAAAAGAAGCATAATTTTTTTGTAATCAGTTGCTTGACATGTCCATTTATTTAGGAGAGCATACTGACAGAAGCACAGACCCTCGCAAGTGACGAAACCACTGACACGTCCAGTATACCAATGGTGAGCCCTACATACTTGCAGAAGTTCATATTCTCGGCAATTGGATCTTTCCACATATCTAATACAAATCTAATTTTCCCCTTTACCAATTCATGACAATGCCCTGAAAATGAAGCAGCAAAATTCTCCATCCATTTAGTTTCCAGAGCCAACAACAACTTCAAGCGACTATCAGGTAATTATATTTCACTTTTCAATTACTAGAATGTATTATGCTTGGAATTTCAAACAATATGAAATAGTTTATGTATCCTGTCGGTTGTTTACACCAGGTGTCATTTATGAGTTTCTGTGTATATGTACCGATGTCTGCATCCCATTGTCTCTGTTCCATTTTGCGGTTTTCACTGCAATGTTTCAAACTTTTATGATTTCAGTTCTAACATTACACTTCCTCCCTAATGCAGAATACATTGCAAAATGTTTGAGGGCAACATTACAATCAGTATGGTTTGTACAGTGATATCTGATCAAATACACTTGCTATCAATCAGGTGAAATTTGAAATGTATATTTTGACTAAATGACATAATCCGTTTGCAAGGATATGCGTGTAAGCGCTGTGTGCGATGAAAGATTTTAGTTTCCAATACGATTGACTTTTTTAAATGAATATTCTATTCAAGTAATGTACACAAAGTGTGGAATTAGAAGTGGAGGCACATGGATAAGAGGTGGTGGATCAGCTTGCTGGTGCGGTCGTTACAGAGAAGACCACTGTTTCACAGAAAATCAAGAAAACAAGGGTAACTAACAATTTTGTTTTCTAAAAGGGTTTTGGGCTGGTGTTTTCTTCATAAAATGTTTTTGTATTTATAGTGCTATCTGCTGTATGTGTGCAATACATTGAACATGTTTTTACAGCACATCTCCTAGAGGCCCAGAAAGAAAAGAAGTATAAAGACGCAGACAACAAATGAAACCAAAGATGTTGCTTGCCAAACAGATTTCACCATGGATCAACTAATATTTAAGGCACAGCGTGGTCCAGTTAATAAGCAGACACGTGATGTTTATGTCCAATGGCCTGAAACCGAATTGAATGGGACCGGCGAAGCCAGCAAAGTGTTCTTGGACCATTGCTACAATGTGAGAACTCGACAAGATGAAACTGAATATAATGAAGATGCATTGGAATTCCTCGCAGCCTACTTGACACAATCTACACCTGCAAAAAAAAGATCCACCCAATAAACATTTGAATTTGACGGTTTCTCCAATTCGGGTGCAAATAACACAAGCTGAACTAGCAGAGACTGAAGCTTCAACGCAATTGACCGATGAACTTCCCAAAGATCTCGACTTCCGTTTGGCTAGTTTGGGCGATTTGTCCACCACAGTTGAGTCACAAATCACATTCATGCAGGACGAATGGCTGATAAAGGAGCAAAAATACATTATATTCAACAGCTGCCTGGTAGACATTATACTGATGCTGAAATGTGTCCATACATTGAGGGGGGAAATATGCAGGCAGCCATTGGTGCATGTGTCTTGTGTATTACAAGGCACTAACCTGAAAATCCAAGCCAGCTGTGTCAGTCTCAATAATACATTTTCATGGTCCGCCCAACCGATGCTGGGCAAAGTGCCAGCTGGAAATCTACTATGTTCAGCAGCTTTACTTTTCAGTGGCTCAACTTTCAGTAAGATGTCCAGTTTCTGTCAATGTGTGGGAGTTCAGTTCCTTGCTAAAACCCAGTACTACAAATATCAAATATCAATTATCAAAGGGAATTCTCATTCCCCACTATTAGCTAGTCCAGGAAAATTGAACAGATGTCAATTGAAAGCACATTCTCTGGCAAACGGTTCTTGCTTGTTGGTGACGGACAGTGCGACAGCCCCGGATTTTCAGCATAGTACTGTACATATCACTTTCAAGACATGTAACTTAAAAATAATTGTGAGTTCGGAGATCGTGCAGGTGTCCCAATGTAACTCCTCAGTGGCCAGAAACATGGTTTCATGAAATCCCTCGAACATCTTCAATCGAGTGGAATGCAAATAGACCTCAAAGCCACTGACAGACATGTTTCAATAGCCAAGGCCATTCGAGAGCAGTTTCCAAACATTTGTCATCAATTTGATGTATGGCACGTTGCCAAATCAGTGAATAAAAAAAATAAATTCAAAAATAAATCACAGCTGCTGGTAAAGAAAAGGGTTTGGAAAATATTTTACAGTGTTCTCAGTCTTTCAGCAACCATCTTTGGTGGAGCTCCAAAACTTGTGATGGGTCAGTGGAAATTCTATTTAAAAAATGGCGCTCATTGAAGCACCACTGTTCCAACGTTCACTCATGGACAGAAAACCAACATTTTCACGAATGTGCACACGGACCGTTATCGGAGGAGCAGGAACGCAAGAAGAAATGGTTGGTGCCATGTTCACCTCCACAAAAAAGCTCTTGAGAAGTTTTGTGTGTGACGAAACTCTTTCAAGAGACCTAAAGGGACTCCCAGAATTCTGTCACACCGTGGATTTGGAGGTGTTCCACAATATGTGCCTAAAGTACAGGCCCAAAAGGTTGCATTTTGGCATAGACGGTATGCAAGCCCGAAAATTAATAGCCATATTAGCGCATAACGAGAACCTAGGTAGAGAACAATCGAGAACTGCTGGAAACTTTGGGATGCTTCGATTTTGGGAAAGATCTCACTTTGACTGTTGGCCATGCATACTCATGGATTGGATCCCGATTTTGTTCCTAGGACACACAAAATGCCACAAAACAGTGCAATCGAGCCGTGTCCACCTAAAGCTGAACTTGTTGAACAGTTGACTTCCGGGTTTAAATGATTTGTAGCAGTGTTCTTAATGTGCTCACTATAACTTTTGGGATATGTTCCGCAATGTTTGTACATTTTACACCAACAATGGAATGCTATTCATCTCAAATTTCAATGCTATAAAAAGTATTTAGAAGTGTTTAATTATGCGGATTTAATCTGGTTTATGATTCATTAATGTATATCTTTTGCCTTCCCTTCATTTATATTACTGGTCCTCGAATGGTAACATACATGTCTGTGGTTGCTAGGTGCCTGTAAATCCCTCTGCTAGACCCAAACCACATCCACACATGCAGTGCATGGCTCTGGCATTGATGGCCTAAATTGTCTTTTCAAATGTATCCTCTTCGTCAACTTTTTGCCCCATTCTTTTTCCCTTTGCCCCTCAACTGGACCTGCGTGATCATCTGCCCTGCTTGGGTCCTCAGGATATATGTAGACGTGTGTTGCTTTTTGGGAGAATATATTACTACATGGGATAAGGGCTGTGATGTGGGTCCTTAACTGATCAGGGCACGGGAGGGTTAGATGGAGACGAGCATGGAAGGAACAGCGGAGATTCAGCTCGTGGGCTCAGGCCTGGCGGGTAGAGGTTGCAAGTGCACGGGAAGTTCAGTGGTGATGAATGGGCCCTTGGATTTATGACTTGTCAGTGTCTCATGTTATCCACAGAGCACATTCCTCTGCGAGAACAGGGCTTGGCAATGTGGAGGAGATGGTGTGGGCTGGCTGAGCGAGGCGCTGGGGATGGGAGAGCTGCATTTGTACAAAGAGATGGATTTTCGGGTCTAGTAGAAAGATGTCATTCAGGCCATTTCAAAATGGTTTCCTAATGCTGTTCTTGAAACTATAGTGTATTTGTTATTTGCGATGGGGTGTGGTGTAACGGAATGTCATGGGGGTTGGCTACACCTCCCCCCTTGGTTATTACATATGTTATGTTTCGAGAGTGACGAACGGAATGAATGAGGGGGAGGGTTGCAAGGATCATCTACTTTCTAACACTAGTAAGATCGTTGTCTCCCTCTCCCCTCTGTTCCCCCTGAATTGCCTCGTCGCACCTTGAAGCACTTGTGCATTGGCGTGTGATAAATGATATATAATATAATTTGCTATCACGGTCTGTTTCAGACAGACACAAATGGAATCTTAGATTACACCAGACTTTCAGTGACTTGTATTATCTGTTTTACTGACCTTCAGTGTAACTGGTTGATGCCAGCAAACAATTAGTTTATTTCTCGAACATATTTCGAATACCACGTTGGTAGGCCGGGCTCATCGCTCCCATGGAGTGAAGGTCACTTTGTTTGATGTTGCTTGTGGGTAGTTCACACCAACGCGTCTTGTACAGTATGTTTTAGACTTATGGCTTTCCTTCACAAAAACGAAACCTAGTGGGCATACACACTCTAAAGAAGATTCAATTGTTATTTGACCTTGGACGAAATGGAGGATTCGCTATGGCTTGAAGGGCGGAAGGTGTCGAATGCCCGCAAAAATGATAAGATTCAGTATTTTAAATCTGGACATTGGAACATTTATTATCATTCTATGAAAACCGTTGTTCTGAGCGGACATAGTTACGTCAAGAGAATACCAAATATTATGTAAGTTGAATTATTCAGTTTAAATCCGAGTTTATAGATGAACAAGTAAAGGTTTCATTTTCGACCGGTATTGCTTGCTTACATTGTTATGGGTTGTTAGTTGTAGCATATTGTGACAATTATTCATCGACGAACCGCAAACACAACCTGTACGCAGGCTAGTGATATCTAAACCACTTCATGCCATGGCATATCAGTGTGTGCTATCAATGTTGTATTATTGGAGGAGCCGGGTGCAGAACAAGGGGACTTAGTTTGCTTGTCGAAATTTGATTTTGCCAGTTCCGTTACATTTTGAAAAAAAGGTAGCAGGCGTCCCTTGCTAGAAAGAACATGGCATGATAACCTGTTATGGGTTTTCCTTACACTTTGAGTGTCCGCAGCTGTGCGTTTCCATTGTTTGTGGTTTGTGTTCGTTATTAGGTTTCACCCGGTGCAGAATTACAGGCTAAATTGATATTTTAATAAAGAACGGCTACTAAAATATATTTGTATTATGTTTTCTACACAGCTATATTTTGCCATTCTGCGAATGCAGTTTCCAGATTCCGACAGATGGATTTTTCAGCCAGCAGTGGCAGATACGCCTAACCAGATGGATTTCCGTTACGCTGATGTGGGATGATCGCCCGGGACCTATATGCCCTTTGACGGCATCAGCGATAAGGAGAAACCTGCCATTGTCTATGGTGGTCTAGCAAGAAGTTGATGCTGAAGCCTTGCGATTCAAGGTGCGTCGCATGCGCATCTTCTCCCAAAAGGAACAACGTGTGCCTCATGATGACGTTTTGATACTATAACCCAGGGACTTTCAATAATTGGTGGTAAATTGAAATCACTGGATGTTCTCCAAGCATTTTCTGTGAAATAAATGCACATTGTAAATTGCAGCGTATTGATGTTTCCTTTAAAAATAGTGTTTTCTATTCCGATTTGGGACGCGCTGTGCTGTGAGTGGCTGCTTGTGTCGATATTCCGGGTTCCGCGTCAACTGACGTTAAGACGTGGGTGATGACTGGGCGTGTTTGGCTACGCTGCCCACCAACGTCATGAAAATAGGTGGAGAACATCGCTAGGAATAGTGATGTCAGCTTAAGGGTCAGGTGATATGATTTAGTGCCGCAGGGGCACTTGAACTTAGAGCGATCGATTCACGGGTAAGATTAGCACAAGATGGCCGTGGCCCGTTCGTTGATTTCGCATGTGTAAAAGTGCGGAAAACTAAGGTAAGGTGCATAGGAAATGTTTTTACGATTGATCACAGTTTGCTTAAAACCTCATGCCCGAACGCTCGGGACAGTAAAAACTTTGAGCAGACTATTCATTTGAATGTATCTTCCAGGTCATATAATCTACAAGCAAGTAGCACTGAAATAAAGAGATAAAGAAACAGACCTTAGAGTTCCAAGAGACCACTAGGGAGTAGCAGACACAGGAAGGATCCTGGATCCTACAGCCAGTGTTTAAATATACTGTTCAGCCACCAACTAGCCTTACTAAAGGATAGATCTTCCATTGACCAATTCACACGAAAATGAAACAGCAGTCAATATTGGAAGTCTTCATGCATCAGATTGTGCATCATTTATATTTTCACTAAATGCGGCTCCAAAGAGAAAACATTGCTTTAACTGGAAATGTAAATGAACCCCTTAATCCTCAAAAAAGAACTTCATCCCGAAGTTTGCTAAATAATAGATTAGCTTCTTGGCAATCAACATTCATAAGTAGTATCTATATTCCAGATCATCCGCAGGATTGTCCAAAGACATATATTCAAGGTCTGTCTCTTCCCAAACAAAAACACAGAAAAAAAGAAAAACAAAGATAAAACCTACAAGAAAAAATTGCTATGAGGAAAGCGAAGAAGTAAAATATCAGTTCAATTAATATAAATCGTGAAAGGGTGCATTAGCACTACTTAAAACAAAGCAACTCTAGACGGAAAATAACATGAAAAACAGTAACTCGACGAATGTTGCCTTGAAAAATTCTAACAATGCATTTGAGTCCATGTACAATGGGGTTAAATTCTTGAGAAACTAAAAACTATGAACCTAGAAGAGAACTTCGGCAAATGCGCAGGAGCTTTCAGACTCCTCTGCTTAAATGGACTATAATAGCTTACTCTCAAAGGAGGTTTGGATTTGCAAGGGGAAAAAGCTGTGAGCCATCACCACCATTATTCAATCTCACCCTCAAACCCAAGCAATAGTAATACGTGTTATTAAAAACATCAGATAGGTGAACAGAAGACCCCAAGGAATGCAAGACTTTTTTTATAGAACAACATGCAGCTTCTCTTCAAACCTGAAATATTGTAGCTGTTGCTTTTGAAACAATTGAAAGCATGTGGCCTCTTCTCAGGATATCGATGTGGCCTCTTCTAAGGATAGTGCATGAACTGGCCCACGTAGCGCCTATGCGTTTCAGGTGATCAGTAAGGAGGAGGAATACTAACAATGGCCATTTAGATGGCAATCAAATTAAACATATTGGGGCGCAATACGATTTCAGTGGTATCTTGGCAGTAAATCTGCTGATATACAGATTACCAGTGGTGTTGGCTGTGTTAGTGGACTTGATGGGGCATTTTAGCAGAATTACTGTGGCAGTAATTCCACCAGTGATAATCCTGCTGTAATTTGGCGGAAAGGTGGCGGATATGAGCTGGAGGTGAATCCACCAACTCAGTGACAAACTCATATTTGAGCGGTGTGGTAACGTGTCGTTAATGGTATTACCACCGCATTTCTCCCACACCGCCCAAATCATAATGTATCTCATTATACATAAACCAACAGAGACAACAAAATGAGACTCCATCATTATAAAGCATATACACATAGATCAAAATTAAATCTGAGCACCTGGTTCAAGAGCTTTCCTTTCTTGTCGCCCAAGCCCTTGCCCCAGCTTCCATTTATAGCCCCAAATCCATGGCTTGGCACTGGAGTGGATTCACCAGCCTGCTCTCTTTTTTTCCACATAGTCTATTTTCTTGCTTCCCCAGCTATTAAGGAGAGAAGAATCACTCTTACCTTAAACCATTCATTTTGTTTTCTGCCCACTCACCAACTTGTGGGGTGACCTGCACACCAAACCTAAAGCCTGAGCCTCCACCTAGCCTGCCCTGTCCGCTGTGTGCTGGCTAACAATTTAGACTCCTTAAAGATGGAGGCCATACCTCTCTAGCAGGTAGCTGCAATTGGCCTCCAGTCTTCATCGTGGTCTACCTTGTGGTTCTTGATAGAGCCGACTTCCCTAAAATGCCCAGAAACCGTACGGCAAAGCATCACTGAACACAGTGGCCCAAACAAGCAAATCAGCGAGCAATGTGAATGAATTTCTTTGTTATGTATAAAACTCTATGTAAATGTAGAGATAATTCCCACCCTTTCCACTGGGGTATTCAAGAAAATGTCAATCTATGAAAGATCAAATGCTAGAGAAGTACGCATCTAAGTGTGCTGTATAGCGCCTAATGCTGCCTTCAAGCCACTTCAAAGAATTGTAGGGGCAGAGCAGTGGGAAGGGCAATAGAAGAAATATGTGGGAGAAGCAGAGGTGAGATTGCAAGGGAAATCATGGGCATAGAGGCAAATAGAACAAGCATTGGCAATGGCAATAGTTTGGACTTGAGATCTTCTCTACGCTCCACTCCCTGACATGTTTAGCAAGATATATCCTAATACATCTCCTGTCTGCTCTGCTAAAGAGACTGTGGAGACATGTGTACAATGTCCCGCATCTGGTAGGGCAGTGGTAAAGAGCTTTTAGAGATATGTTCTTCATCGGATGTACTACTACACTTTTATTACTTTGCTGATGGGACCCCTGCTGTTGCTAGAAGAGATGTTCCCCCTCAGGTGTCGATCTATCAGGCTTATTATTGCACTCATAATTTGGTTGCCAAGGTGGCTGAAGCCAATGAGGAAAGAGCAAGTAGGCCCATCCTCAGTGCTGGACTGGCCAACAGGGAAATCTGGTGATTTCCCGCGGGGCCTCTATTTTCTGAGAGCCCTCAGAATTGTTTGCATTTCTGCGTGCAACAGACAATGTGCTATTTTCGCTTGAAAGGAGTGAAATGGAGGCACTTTTTTAAAAAAAAAGTTACCAGTCCACTCCAGCGTCTCGAGTGGCATAACATTTGGCAGAATTGGTTATGGATGAAATAATTTAGGTACTTTTGAATGTCTGCTTCAAAGTATCTAAATGTGCCGCGCCGTTGGGTAATATAGAGACACGTGTACATTCAGGGCACGTATTTGAATCTCTACACTATTACTCCTTCTACTGAAGGACCTCAGCCTCATGATTGAACATATGAGGTTGATATACCATCGGTCATGGGAATGAGCAATTGTTTGGTCTTCATGAAGCACACAGGAGTTGTTGCCAGCATGAAGGATGCTGCTGCAGCTTCTTGGGACATCATTTGATGGCTCAGCATGGTGCTAGTTTACAGTGCATTTGTCAACATCCTGCCTCCATTCCTGTGCTTGCTGAAGTGCAGGAGAGATAAAGCCAATCTGATGAGCATTGCTCTATTATTCCAGAGCATCTGTGCACAGAAGGCAAAGGGCTGTGTTCTCTGTCTTTCCTTCTTGCCTCTTAGATTTGAGTCTGTTAATGTTGTGGTGCTTCTGGTGGTCCAGAAGCTTCAAGAAATAATTATTTTGTTTGGCCATCTATGATGGAACTTTTTCAAGCCTATGTATGTGATGCAGGTCGTTCTGAGGCAGTGCAGCTCTATTGGGGGCGGCATTGATGAACAAGTTACTTACCAACTGGTAACCTTCTTTCAACTGGATGTTCCTCCCACGTATTCCTCATCTTTGATATTCATATCTTCAGCTTTGCTGCTTCGGAAAGAAAAAATCCATACCAGAGGGCGCTGTGCTCGATGTCATGGCGTCTATGTCCCTCGAGGGCCGCCGTAGAGCGGCAACGTCATCAGAAGTACAAATAGCTCGAACCACACCCGTTGGCTTCAGTTCTGTTTTTTCGTTCCCACGATTCAAGAGATTTATCAGGCGTACCCCAAGACCGCAAGCTCTCAAAGCGCAGAGTGTAAATCACGTAAATTGTCGAAAGAATGTTACCAGTTGGTAAGTAACTTGTTCTTCGAATGGATTGTGTCCTTCCACGTATTCATCTTTGATAGACTCCCAAAGAAAGCAGTGACAATTTGGAGGACTGCCTTAGCAAAAAGACCTTCTTGAGAAGAAGAGGAGTCTAAGCAATAATGCTCAACAAAAGGTATGAATTGACCCCCAAGTAGCAGATGTCAATTGTAGGGACACCCCTTTGAAGAGCCGTGGAAGTTGCCATGCCCCACGTGGAATGAGCACGAAGCCCTTCCAGCAGGTCCTTTCCAGCAAGTGTGTAGCATTCTCCAATAGCCAGTATAATCCACCGGGATATGGTTTGTTTAGTTACTGCTAGTCCCAATTTAGGACCGGTATATCCCACAAAAAGCTGATCATGCAATATAAAAACTCAAAGCCCTTTTTTGGTCCAGCCTATGCAGCTTCTCTTCCTCTTTGCCCAAATGAGGAGGAGGGTAGAAAGTTGGGAGTGTGATCTATTGCGACAGATGAAAGTCAGACTACCTTCGGTAGAAATGATGGTTTAACCATAAGGACTACTTTATCATTATGAAACGTAGTATGAGGAGGCTTGCATGAAAGAGCCTGCAACTCACTTACCATGTGGGCTGATGTTAATGCCACAAGAAGAGCAGTTTTCAGAGATAAGAGCCGTAACGGGCAGGAATCTAAAGGCTAAAAGGGTATACATGTTAGTAACTTTAACACAAGGTTTAAATCTCAAGCAGGGACATGTAATGTGACTGGAGGGTACACATTAGCGAGTCCCTTCACAAATTGAACAATTAAGGGCATTTTGAAATATGAGACCTCTTCAGAGGCGCTCTTAAAAATGGAAAGCGCAGCCAGGTATCCTTTTATGGTTTCCATCTGGAGCCCCAGATTGGGCAGATGCAACAGCAAATAAAGCACAATAGGAGTGCCACATTGAAAAGGATCCACATTCTTATCCATGCACCAATTACTGAATTTATTCCAACAACACCGCTACAAGTATTTGGTTGCTGGCCAATACGTCTTCCAGGAGGTCCCAATCCTTATATCTCAGCTTATCAGAAACCATGAGTGAAGGCAGAGTGTCTTAACCTCTGGATGGAGAACCCGACTTTACACTTGCAAGAGAAGATCCTCTCTTTGTGGAAGACGTATTAGAGGGCAGATGAACATATCCAGAAGGTCCGGGTACCACATCCTCCTGGCCCAATGTGGAGCAAATAGGATCATGGTTTTCCTGAACTTTGTCAACCTCCTGATTACGTGAGGAAACGTGTACAGGAGTGGAAATTCCCAGTTCACTACAAACACATATCCTAGAGCTCCTCTTGGAGGAAATTCCCTTGAGCAGTACTGATCTTACTTCCGGTTGACACCGGTCACGAACAGATCCACTTAGGGGTTCCCCAAAGGGTGAAGATCTCTTGAAGGACTTCCTGAGCTAGTTCCCACTCGTGGGATACTGTGCTCTGCCTGCTCAGAGCGTCTGCCGCTGTGTTCTTCTCTGGCTAGGTGTACTGACGATGAAGAGATTCCTTCTTGTATTGCCCAGAACCATAGCTGCATTGCCTCTCTGCACAGTGGTAGTGACCCTACACTGCCTCTCCTGTTGAGGTACTACATGACCACTGTGTTGTCCGTCATTATCAGGACATTCTTTCCCGGTACAGAGGGCATAAAGGCCATCAGCGCTAGTCTGATTGCCCTCAGGTCCAAAATGTTGATGTTTAGTTTGCACTCCAATGGAGACCAATGGCCACTGATTGTCAGATCGATGGTGTGGCCTCCCCACCCCGTGAGTGAGGTGTCTGTCACTACCGTTATCTCCGGCCATGGTTGCCAAAATGATTCCCCCTTGAGAATGTTGTCCTTGCAAGCCCACCAAATTAGGTCTTGAGCAACTCTGCTCAGTACTTGCAGGTGATCTGACATATTCCCTGAAAATTGGGACCACCGAGTCCTGAAAGCCCATTGAAGGGATCTCATTCTCAATCAGGTCTCTGGCACCAGGAAAATGCAGGATGCCATGAGACCGAGCAACCTCAGAAAATCGAAGGGCGGATGTTGGGCATTCTGGAATTTTGTTACCACCTGCTGAATGTGTGAGCTCTCACCTCAGGGGGCAAGTCTTTGCCCGAGGAAGTATCCAAGACCGCTCCGATGAACTGGAGTCTTTGGAATGGTATCATATGGGACTTCTTGTAATTGAGGAAGAAGCCCAGTCTGTGTAGGGAGTGGCAGGTGATGCTGAGATGTTCCTGGGCTTGCTCGGGTGAATGAGCCCTGATCAACGAGTCGTCTAGGTTGGGGTAGACGTGAATCCCACCTCTCCTGAGACTTGCTGCCACTACCGCCATCAGCTTGGTGAAAACCATCGGGGTGGAGGTCAGACCGAATGGCAGAACTCGAAACTGATAGTGAGAACCACCAACCTCAGGTACTCTGTGCTTGAGATGGATTGGCACATGAAAGTACGCATTCTGAAGGTCCAATGATACCCACCATTCTTGGAGTTGGAGAGCCTGAAGGATCTGAGAAAGGGTTACTATCTTGAACTTGTCCTTCCTGAGGAATTTGTTCAAATTTCTTTAATTCAAAATGGGTCTCAATCCCCCATCCTTCTTGGGAATGAGAAAGTAGGAGGTGGTGAGAATACCAACCCCTGTTTCTCTCTGCTACAGGTACATGTTCTATTGCACCTTTCTCTAGCAGGGTTAACATTTCCTGTAACAGGAGCAGGTGCGGAATTTTGACAGAGTTGTATCCCGGTGGATGATCCGGAGGTCTTTTCTGAAAAGGAAGGCAGTAACCCTGGGCTACTGTTTCAAGTGTCCAAGCATCTGAAGTAATGCCCCACCATTTGTTCAGATACTGAGAGATTCTGCCTCCCACCGGGAGGGTCAAGGCCTCAGAGTGGCTTGGAGGCAGCTGCAGCAGCGGCTGAGGCTACAGTTGCTGCTGCTGGGGCTGATCTAGCACCTCTTCCTCGTCCGCCACGAGAATATTCTTTGTCCCCTTTGTCCAGCCTGTCCTCTTCCCTTTCCAAATGAGGAATAGAAACGAAAAGGACAACCTCTCCAGAAAGATGAGCCTGATTAGTTTTGTTGCTGAGGTTTGCGTATAGAGGCACTAAGTGATTTAGCCACCGCTTTAGAGGTCTGCAGCTTCTAAATAAATATCTTCCTTCTCGAGCTCTTCGCTCATCCGCCTCCAACTGCCTCAGGGTCAGTCGCTTCTCCAAGCAACGAGTTGGTGGTAGATCTCTCTCTTCGGCTGGGGCCTCCCTCTGGAACAACCTCCCTGCCTCCCTGAAACTTGAGGAGAAACACTTTCGGTTCCGGAAGCACCTTAAGACCCTCCTCTTTGCTTCTGCTTTCTCTCCCCCTCTCCCCTGCTGAATTCCTGGCTGATATTGAGACTGCATTGGTTACTTGGCCACCCTTCTGTTCTCGGGCCCAAGCCCTGCCAGTTGCACGCCTGCACTGCCCCCTGGCGACCCCTGCACCTGGGGACTGTTTTCTGTATCCCTACAGTCCTCCCACCAGCACTTATGTCTGCACTCACCCTCCACTTGCCACCAGCTGGCCGTTTATTTATCTTGTTTATTTTATTATCCCATGTACTGCACTTTCCCCTCCCCCCCACACTTTTCCCTTGCCCCCTGGCCCTGAATGACACCTGGCCTAGTAAGATCGCTGTCTGTCTTCCCTCTGTTCCCCCTCCCTTGCCACGTCACGCCTTGAAACACTTGTGTATAGGCGCGTTATAAATGCCATATCATATCATATATCTCCAGACTCTCATCCGCTTTGCTGCCAAACAACCTCAAGCCGTCAAAGGGCATCTTGAGTAGTCTAACCTGCACATCCGGTAAAGCCCGACTTCCTCGAACCACGCAAATCTGCGTAGTACGGTGCTAGAAGCCATGGCCCTGCTGATACTGTCAGCAGTGTTCAGTCCTCACTGGAGACACTCCCCCATTGTCTCTGTTCCATTTTTCACTAAAGCCAGGAAGCTGTGTCTTTCCTCGAATTCTGGAATGTGTTGAGTCGCCATGCTAACACAGTCCCACAGGGTGTAGGTAAACCTCAAAAAGGTACAAGTAACATTTGTTGACTTCAAGGCCATGCTACCCAAAATAAAAATCTTGCGAGCCCAGGCATCAACCCTCTTGTCATCCCTATCCGGGGGAAAAGAGGGGTAAGCGGACTGTCTAGTCGATGTAGCTGCTTTGACCACTATGTTTTTAGGTGTTTGATGCTTAGTGAAATAGTCTGGATCAATGCTAGAAGTTCTATATTTTCTGGCAAAGTTCTTGTTAACAGCTGGTCCGGATTCTAGAGTTTCCCAGTTTGCCATGACCTTCCTTTGAAGGGCTGTATGAAACGGCAATACTGGGTCCTTCTGAGGGCTTTGGCTCAGGATATCTGTCATGTCATCTTGCTCATAGGCAAGAGAATTTCTGCTCCAGCCCATCATGAATTCAAGAACTCGGTTCATGATAGTCCTGTATGCTGAATACGCATGTTCAGATGGATTAGGCCCGTCAAACTCCAGCTCTGGCGAAGTGTCTATGCCACTAGCTGATTGAAGGCAAACAAAGATCAGACATCTTAGAAGCCGGGTCAATAAGCTCCTTCGGAGCATTCTTTGTACCATAACTCAATCCAAAGGTGGGAGAATCCTCCTCGGAGGCTTGCTCCTCTTCATAAATTGAGGCCATCGACTTGAAAAAGTCTTTCTTTGGCAAATGGAGTGGGTAGAGGCCATGAAGGTAATGACACTGGCTTCGACAATGGCATCGATGACGCTAATGGAATCGACCTTGTCTTCGACAATGGCGCCAATGTCGTCGACACTGGCTTCGACAAAGTCGTCAATAGCGTCTTGGACAATGGGCTTGATGGAGCCTTCGACAAAGGTGTTGAAGCCTTCGACAATGGTGTTGACAAAACCTTCGACAATGGGGTCGATGAAGGTTTGGATTCTAACGCCATTTTGTCCGGCGCTGCCTTCGATTTATGCACCAATAGGCTTGTTGATTTGCTATTTTTCTGAGGGATCAGAGAAGGTTTCCTAGACGATACCCTTGACGATTTCTCAACGGATTTAGAGTGCTTGGTAGTCTTTGACCTTCCTCTGTCATCCGAAGGATGGACCCGGGCGTGGTCTTCGCTTAACTCCTAATGGGGTCAGACTGCATTCTTGAAAATACGCATCATAGAATTTTTGAAAGCCTCCCATTTTTTGGGGGGAATCATTTTTAGTTGGGCAACTGATAACCCCTGTAAAGGTATCAGAGGAAGAGGGAGCTCTATGATGTATTTTCTTCACCTTCTTCAACAAAGAAGACGAAGATTGTCTCGACCGACTTCTCGATCGAGACTTCGAATTTTTGCGCCGGGATGATTACCTAGACTCCCCAGCCTTATCCCTCTTTGAAGAAATCTTCGAAGTTTCCCTCCCCACCGCCAGTTTACCTCAGTGCTCCCTGAGAGCTTTTCCCGTCATGGCCTGACAGGACCCGCAATCATCGGTCGGATGTTCGGAACCCAGGCACCACAGGCAGACGTGGTGGGGATCAGTGATGGACATTTTCTTCCTGCAGTCATGACATGTTTTGAAGCCAGTCTTTGGGGTTGAAGGGTTTGAAGACATATTTGCCGAAAACTGAAGTGTGCCGTTCAATACTTGAAGCGAAAGCTTTCGGAAAACGGAACTGAAGCCAACGGGCACGGCCATTTGTGCTGCTGATGACATGGACGCTCTACGCTGGCCATCAACGCCATGACATCGAGCACAGTGCCCTTTGGTGTGGACATTTTTTTCCAAAGCAGAGAAGCTGAAGAAGCGAATATCAAAGATGAGGAATACGTGGGAGGACATAATCCATTCAAACTGGTCCTATTTATTCAGTCCTGTGATGGGACAGGCTTTTTGCTGCAAGTGAGACAGGTTTCTGTGGGGTCAGGAAGGGAGAGGGAATTCCCTGGTCATCACAGGAAAGGGTAAATGCCTCGATGCCAGTTCTAAAATCTGTGATGGGATTGAGGGCTTGATTATAAAAAAAGAGGGAGAACGGGCACCAAGCTGTCTCAGTTTCATTAGCCATGTGGGTCGTCGATAAAAGGTTGCTTGTTGATGTTGAAGCCAATGGATTTAGCACTGGATGTGAGCTAAGGAGAGAAGCCATTACGCTTCATATCAATCTACCAGTTCTGGATTTGAGCATGCTTGCCAGGAAAACATTTTAGTGGTAGGGGGCATGGCCTCCGAAACATAAGGATGACAATCCTAGAGGGAAGCTATAAATGCAGGGAGTTAAGGACTTGCACAGTTAAAGCGAGCTAGATTTGATACAGCAAAGTCAGCCTTGAAAAGGGTCAATGGTTGACCCCTAGTTAAACACCATTCTCTTCCCTCTGCCATCACTCAGCGAAACCTGGACACACTACAGTGCAGACCTATAGCACAAGGTGTAGGTGCAGTGAAACCTGCTTAACAAAACATCAATATGCGGTTTCCTCGTTACTGCAGAAAACAGAAAAGAGCACCATGCCATCTGAAACGCAAGACTGTGCACAAGAGGAAAATGTGTGTTTCACGTAAGTCCCAGTGGCCATTGCTCTGAAATCCTGTTACCAAAAGCATTCCGAAATGACCAACTACCGCCTTTCCTGAACTTAACCATGTAAGAAACCTTTACAATATGATTGAAAAATGCATTGCATACAGAATGGAACCATCATGTCGGACTTATCTTCCTTGTTGAGAAGGGACAATCAATCAACCTCAGTTGTATAAGAATTGCATCGAAAAGGTACAGATTCTGATGCACCTCACCTTAAACGTCCATCTGCAAAGTAGTCAAATGGTATTGACCGGTTCACCAGGAGGGGCCCTTTTGACCTGTGTGGCACCAAATCCTGCTTCCACCATCATGTTGGATTATCCAAGTAGTGACTACTTCGAAAGTGCATCTGTCCATGCAATCGGCTTAGTTCACCACTGTAAGAACAGTCTCACCTCTGTTCAGGCTTCACGGGACCAGGAAAAATGTGAAATAGGAGCTGGGTTGTGTCCAGGGAGAGGCAACACCGTCCCGGGGCAGGCCAAGTATAGAACCTGTATTGCCAAGAAGCCTTTGTGAATGGCAGGTGCAGGTCCCCTCCCATGACCCAGGCCCAGAGGGTTGGAGGGGGGGTCTGAGGGTCATGTCAGGGTTGTCACGAAGGATCCCCTTTATTGTGAGGGATTCATGTTGAGCACGCCATACTGATGGCAGGAGGTGATGATGGCAGGAGGGGGATGACAGCAAAACTGGTCGTAAATCCATATGAATCACGTAGGAAGATGCAATACTAAAAGTGCAAATGCAACACAAACTCATACAGGGGGTGCTTTTTTGCACAGGCTTTCTAAAGTGGCAGGGACATTCTTGA
Organism: Ambystoma mexicanum; assembly: GCF_040938575.1. NCBI lineage: Eukaryota > Metazoa > Chordata > Amphibia > Caudata > Ambystomatidae > Ambystoma > Ambystoma mexicanum. Next base: position 1,022,532,068 of record NC_090934.1, read on the forward strand.
TGACAAAGAGAATAAGTTACTTAGTAATAAGGTCGTACGAACAGGGCAAGGTTAACAGTCCTTGCAAGGGAAGAGATGTTACCTATCCCTTTGTATTAAAATCTTTAGAGGGCATTAGTTATTTGGTCGGTGGTAGTAAACATAAGGCACAAGGCCATGGTCCGACGGTTAAGTATTTTTCCAGGTCATCAGAGGGTGCATGTGGCCGCATAAATTAGATTAAGGCGACAGGAGTCTGTGGAATGGAGACGGCTATCTCGGGTTCTAAGAAAAATCGGTTCCATGTGTTAATACCCCAGCAAAAATATCACCATACAAAAATATTGCCACATTTTTGCGGCAATATTAAGGCATGGAACCTGAGGGGGCCACCCCCCGCAACCCTTGCATTATCGTAACCCCCGCTCCCAAAAACCCCAAAAATTATCCCCCCCCAAAAAAATATCGCCTATAGCCGTTCCACATGACCATATATACGCCGATATTTTTGGTGGGGATAATATGTAGTGATACCGAAAAATCCTGTTTAAGCAGACCTTTCTCTATTTGCCAAAATACGTCAGTAGAACCATGGGCAATCATACTTAAATCATACTTAAAGTTAAAGGTTTTAGGGCCTTTATTGCTAAAAATTAATTATGTTTTCAATACCAATGCTTAACCATGTACTGACGTCAGGACCAATTACAATAAATCCCAAGAAGGTGTGTTTTGAATATGAGCTGAAGATAATAATGAAGATAAGCCTAACCAATGAAAATGGAAGAATTGGGGAAAGATGGGATTTCTTTTAAGAGGTTTTGTTCTATCATATTTGGGGGGTAGAGGGTAATAAATGTATCTCAGAGTGTTTTAAATTGTTGCAAAAGGTATATAAACTGCCAACCGATCTTGTATTGTTGAGACGTGGGTTAGTTTGATCCTGCAACACCATCTAACCGCTCCCAAGAGCTTTTGTCCAATAAACTTCCTTTATGTACAACCGTGTACTCGCTTTTTAAGTGGGGGGCCTGTCTTGGGTTAAGGTGATTAAAGGTCTAACCCTACAGTCCCGGCACCGCCATATAAGGCTCAACCTTGGAGTGATACAGGAGAACTTGGACTGCAGGCATTGGAAAGCTGAGAGGGGCACACACTGTGTACATACAATCTCCAGCATACAGCCAGTGAGAGGCAAACAGATGTATTAATTCCCCTGAGGTGTGGATTGGCACCTGCAGGCTCTGCATCAGAGCCTAGAAGCCCCAGAAGAGGCGGCTATCCCGGATCAGTGTTCCTGAGCAAGTGTTCTGGTGGGCGAACGTGACGATGGAGGAGGCATGGTGGGCGCCGCCGCTTAGTGGGGGCCCCTGGCCAGCCTCACCCTCTCGGAGCATAGCGTGGTGGATACACGGATCGCCTGTAAGATAACTCCTTGACTTTATGCAAATAAAGCTTGCTGTGGCATTGTGATTTCCAACTTTAAAACGTGTTTTGTCCTTTATTCTGGGACATCCATCCTGGGGCAGAGGGGGTGTTGTGTAGGGGGTGTATGAATGTGGCATACAAGATGGGGTGTAAGGATTTGGGGGGAGGCGCAGCATTGGGATGCCCCTGCTAAGGAAAGGTCAGCTCTTAGTGCACACCCACGCTAATATTCACCTGCTTTCAATTACAGCCTGTCTAACGACTAAACTGCTGATCCTTAGGCATGGGCTCTCCTCCTGGCTACCTCTTTTGACGCAATATGTGACCCTGAGTCGTCAGGATCTACAGATTTCCAATCTTCCAAAATTGTGGCGAACATGGGCTATAAGTTTCATTGAATTACTGTGTGCGCGGGGAAGCGCATTATGTGGTGTACGCAGCGTGCATTAGAAGAGACCTACAGGATTGTTTGGCCACTAGTTAATTTGTTAATCAGCGCTATCAACAGGCGTTATAGCGCCGGGCTCAACATCACACATTGTCTGGCTTTGAAAGAATGGTTAGCTCAGCTTCAAGTTGAACCACAAAGACACGTGCAGAAGGCGGCCCCCCTCCCCCAAGCCAGCAGGGAATGCAACCGAACACTCGACCAGCATGCAGGTCTCCACGGCGCCACAGCCTTTAACCTCATTTAGCAGGATTGGAAACCCTCTCCTGAAGGTTACATCAGATCTATGCATTGAGCGCTCAGCCCACTATGCTACCCTGAGACATTTCAAACGAGTCGCCTGCTGCGGTTTCACAATGTCTCGCAGTGTTTGTCTGATCTGTTTCCATGTACAGCACAGGCAGGTGTGTTTTCAAGTGTATACTATACAATTGTTTATAATAAAAATGCACTTCTCACGTGGCATTCCCACACAATCATGCTGCAGCTGTCAACACACAAGGTGGTGTGTGGGAGTCTTTCCTAGCGGTGGGACGTAATCTTCTGTTCTTCGGCACTCCGTCTGCAAGGTTAACTGTGTCACTGGGAGATCCGAGCAGACAGACACCCCTCTGCCTCCTTTTCATCTGCTCCCGGGCTGCCTCACATTTATGTATCAGACTGCTGCCTTAGCACTCGTAGACAGAACCGTTCCCTTCTTCGCTGCTGTAATACCAACAAAGGGCTTGAGCAGCAAAACTGCTTGGGCAGGGACAGGGCCCGGTTCACCATCACTCTCCCCACTCATAACCGGACTCTTGACACTTTGCCACAGCTGCAGAACGAGTTAGGGGCATGGGGATGTGAGAATAGCCATAGGGATTAGCATAAACAACATGCAACATGGCTGCCAGCAGGGACTAGTAATGATAGAAAATAAAGCTACTTTATTCTGTACTATTTGTATCAACTTGTATAATGCTTTTTTCGTTTTATTTGTCGTTTTCTTGTTATCATAATTGTTGTTTTGGAATGATATGTATTTCTTTTGATAAATCTTTAAATAAAGTTGTCAAAAAAAAAGAAAATAAAGCTACTGAGCTCAAAGAGTGCCCATGAGGTGTTTTGGGAGGGCTGAGTCAGTAAGGGGTGGGATTAGCTATAGCGATTAGCATGGCTATGGGTAAGCAATAGGTGGGCTCATAACCAAACAACACCTAATACACTGTGTGGCCTTCCTCAAATGTCATTCGTGTGTGTCCCTTGTCAGAAGCACTTTTCCCTATGTACACATGAATCAGTATTTGAATGCAATAGTTTGGTTATTATAGGTGTCGCAAAGTGACACCTAAAAGCCCAAACTAAAAAGGTTGGCATTTAGATGGGGAACACACTAAAGGAGGAGACTGGGTGTGAAAGCTCGTACAAGAATATCTGCAAGCTCCTTGGTGGATACATTTACCTAGGAGATGAAAGATAGTGAGTGGAAGGGTGAGAGCACTGGGGGCACTAAACAAGTCCAAAAGTCCTCATTTCCGTAACATGGACACCTTCTGAGGTGGTAAGGATATCAGGAGTTCAAATGAGCACGCCATCCTGGAATGTGGCGTTCTCCCAGCACTGCGTGACCAGGCCTAGTCTGGATTTCCAAAGCAACAAATGCCTGAAAGATGTTTGGTTCAGAAAACACATGCAGATCTAACCACTGGCAGAAGTTGGGGAGGACCCAGGGCAGCAGCTGAACAGAGTCCTTTAAAGGCATTGATTCATATTCCCCCAGCGTCAGAAGTTACCTCTAGTTGTAATCCACTTCTCCAAAGCAGCCCCGGTATTCATCTCATCTCCCCATGCACATTCTGATTGCGGAGCCTGACGATTTTGCTAAACACACAGCTCAAGGAGGAGAGATAGCAGAGTGGAGGTGTCGTTCTGCTAGGCTGCCTGTTAGCTGCCGATGAAAGCAGCAGCAGGTGCTCGCTGTTGTCCCCAGAGTATACATGAAAAGTACCAGGCATTCAAGCGGCGAGTGCGCAGATAAGGTGACTGAGAACACTTGTGTGGTGACATCACCTTCTCCCAGACTCCCAGGGCGATGTCCTCAACAAGGTCCTATCAGCTCATATCCATGGAAATAAACCTCCAGGGCAGGGCCATGAACAGACCTTTTCCTGGGCTACATTTCTCCTGCATTAGGGATCAGGTGCCATAGAAAAAAAAATAATCAGCCTGTGTCCGGACAATTAAAGTAGCTTGCACGATTTCCATGTTATGGCATTAGGATTTAAACCATGCAGCACTGCCATTTGCAGTCAGTGGGTTTTGTTAATTAGAAAAATAGTGGCAGGTAAGGTGGTTGTGATCTTTGTTGATGTTGCTGATCTGAAGTACACTGAGCGTTGCGTGCGTGTAAGCTTTCTAGGTGTTTAGTGTAGGAGGCACTGAGGTCTGTATGTGCAGAGAGGTGGCCTTGTGCTTGTAGTGGCGGCATGCGTTGAGCAGCAGCCGAGTATGTCATATGGAGTAAGAGGTGTAAAATGTTGTGTTGTTCGAAGACTAAGTTAGGGTTTTTTAAAAGCTGTGTGCAGTAAGGGGATGACAAACTTTGGGTTAGTAAAAGAGGTTAGGGTGGTTTATGGGTTTCCATACGGTTTCAAATGATGGGTTTTACTGTCAGTTGCATTATGTTGAAAGGTATTTGGCTTTTTGTGGTTGATGTGTGAACATGTCCTGCATTGTGGTTTAGATATTCCGGGTCAGAGGGAAGGTGTTCTCTTAGGGTTTAGTCAGTGTTGTCCTGATGTATTGTCTTTGGGACATTTTACTTTGCAGAATGGCATGCATTATGTTCTAAGTGGACAGTCGAGGGCTGGCATGGCGTTCCCTTGGCTTGTGTCTGTGTGTGAAAGTGTATCTATTGAGAGGTGTTGTTTCAGTTCCTTGAAGGGTGCAGGTTAAACTTCCTGTTCAAATGCATGGAAGAGCCAAGATTTTAGATTTTCCTTGAATTTGAGGTGTTTCTGTATAGTGCGGATTTCCCTCAGTAGCACATTTCAGTGTATGATCACCACGGTGGAATAGGTGGATCCTCTGTGTCTTTCTCTGAAGAATCTTCTGGCCATGGAATATTTATTTTGGTGTTTAGATATCGCTACATGCCGCTCTTCAAAGCACTTGTCTGCTTTGGAGACTGTCATGGTTGTAGTTTGGCCTTATCGATGGACTTATTTCATCTGAAGTTTGAAGGAAAGTGACCAGGGTGTGTTCCCCACACCAATAGTTTTTTAGGATGTTTTAATCAGGCAACGTCCAATTAGGGGGAATTTTACACCCATCCCAAATCAGGCACGTCCCATTTGTATTTAATACAGTTTTTTTATGAACATGGGATAGCCAATTTAACAATATCCCTATTCACATAATTAAACAGACCTAAATAAATATCGTTTTACATTCAGCTGAACATTATTTTTTTTAGATAAGTCTCCAGCAAATTTCCTTCCAAACTTACAAGCAAAAATACATATAATGGGACAGGGCACCATTTGAAATGGCATACCATCCCCTGCCTAAAAGCAGAACATTTAACATTTGTTGCCATATAATGTTAGTTCCTTTGCATCTGAGAGCTGGGCCATTTATGACTCCTGAGATTGTGGTGGTTATCGGCTCTTTGATCGTAGAGTGGATTCTAGGACCATTTATGACCAGTGCCATCCCCATGATTGATTCCAGCATCTGCCTGTCCTTCTATCAGACCCCAGGTCTCTGAAGGTGTGAAAGAAGCAGCCTCCTGGCTGAATGAGAGATTTAAGTTCCTGGAAGCAGACCATTGCAGGACCCTTCCCAGAACATATTAGTTGTATTTTTATGGGTGCTTAGCCTGGGGCCAGTGACAAATGAGGTTAAGGAGTAACATTTGTTGTGCTCTGGAAAACGTGGCTTCTGAGAACAAAGAGAGCATTTCGTCCTTTGCTGAATTCAGGAATGTGTCATAAGGTTTCATTGATCAGCATCAAAGCGTGCGTTTGCACTTTTCTCATGGGAAAGCATCCCATGAACCAGGTTGGCTGTGAGAGTATTAGAAGAAGATAAATCCAGGAGAAGCAAAGCATTCTCTTGGCATTGTAAAGCAGTTGAAAGAATCCAGGGGAATGGAGGCATTCCCCCTCCCTGGTGTTTTTGGACATGGGACAGCCAGGAGAGTGGAGGCATTGTCTTCGCATTGTGAAACAGTTGAAAGATGCCAGGTGAACAGAGACATTCTCCCCTGATGTTTGTGGACATTGTACAGCCAGGAGAGGAGAGGCATTCTCTTGGCATTGTAAAGCAGTTCAAAGAAGCCAGGGTAAGGGAGACATTCCTGTCGAGAGGCAGATGAGTGCATCATCTATAGCATTGGTGTAACGCTAACCTGATTCTCGCAGAGGCGCCGGTCTTGACTGGGCGACTACCGTATCTTCAAAGGTGATGTGTAGCACCCGGTTGGCTCTTTGGGCTGGACCTCTGTGCACTGTATGCCTGACGTGTAGAGTAAGATGTCTGCAGATAGAAAATATGGGGTTAATGAACTGGGGTTATTGGGGTGTCCCTATCTCTTTCCTCTTCTCCTCTCCTGTAGACCCCCAAAGGTTAACGCTCTCACCTTAGGTAAGTGAATGCCGAGCTCTCCATCTGCCTCGGGGCAGGGTGCTGTAACCAGTTTCTTCACTGGATAGGTAGCGCAGGCCTCTTGACTTCAGAGGACTGCTGTCCGTCGTTTACTGCACGAACGGTAAGTTTCGAGTCATTCAAATGTCTTTAAAGTCTTTAGTAATGATGTCTCTTGTTTTGCAGGGTTCCGGCGATGGCGGATGACGGGCTGAAGTGAGTTGAAGATGGAGCCCGTGTGATGAATAGAAGCGCCTGGAAGCACGTAAGTAAGCGCTTGTTGCCTGCTTCACTATGCGCTCTAACTGTCTTTTTATTTTGCAGGTACGAGTTCGGAGCGGCTGCAGGGTGCCGGAATACCCACTGGATTAGATGTGGAAAGGAGTAATGGCACGTGAGTATTAAAGTTCCCCAATGTCTTTAAACGCACCTTGTTTTGTCTTTCAGATGCGGGATGCAGCGCCGAAGGCCTCCGGAGCGTGCGAAGAGTTGGTAAACTTGCCTTTCAGATGCCGGAATGCTAACCTGTTCTTTCTTGTCTTTATAGGTGTTGCTGAAGACTGGATTCAGGATGGTAAGCCTTTGCCTTTCAGATGCCGGAATGCTAACCTGTTCTTTCTTGTCTTTATAGGTGTTGCTGAAGACTGGATTCAGGATGGTAAGCCTTTTTCCTTAGGCCCAGGACCGGATGCAGAAGACACGATGAGCGTTCTGCTGCAGAGGTTGCAGAATAACGCAAAGCAAGATTCATCCACCGGGTGTGGTTTAAATAGCCTCCTGTAATGCTTAGGTGTCTCCTTCCACAGCCACGCCTAAGTAAGAAAAGAGTTCCTGGTAAGAAAAGAGTTCCTGCCTTCCAGAAGAGTTCCAGTGTTCTGAATCTAGGGAGTGGCTCCAGCCCCACCCAACAGGAAAAGTAGTTCCAAACAGAAGAGGATCAGAGGCTCAACTGGCAGGCAAGTAAGCAGCATGGTCTGCTGAAGGTAAGTCCACCCAAGCATTATGAGCCCGGCGCTTCCAGCGCTGGGACTGGGCATATTTATGAGCCTGGTGCCACTGGCGCCAGGACTGGGTCCAAAAGGTCCCAATTGGGACTGGTTGGCACTCGGAACCTGGGTTATGGATCTGCTTCCAAGGGAGTTGGGAAAACCCTGACCTTTTGGAAGCAGAGATCATGACAATTGGCCCCTCCCCTGCCTCAATATTGTAGGGATCGAAGCTGTGTACCATTGATGAAACCTGTCCTCTCTCAACCGATGTATTGCAAACATGAGACAGTATTTGCTGAGACAACCCTATCGACCTTACCCTGGAATGACTGAAGAGATGAATCTGCAAGCTTGAGCAGATATGGATATATGTAAACAAAATTGACAAGAGCAGAATGATACTATTGCCGAAACTGATACACATAGACACATTAGAAACGAAGCAGATATGCACTCAGCATGATGTGACGTCCACTGTGCATGCCGGCCTGTCACGATGGAAAAGGCAGGGCTTCCTCCATGCAGATAGCACGCCAGTGCACCATGCGTAATTATTGGACAGGATCAGACGCCCTACAGCTCCCATCAGCCATCGCTGTGGTAAAGTGCGTAGCCCACACAAGGGGCAGAGATTTAATTTCCTGTGACAATGAAGAGGCTGACAGAGGAAAAGAGCAGCATATTTTCCTGACATATCTGAATTTGATACACCATTTCATAAACACACATGAGAACATAGCCTGCTTATGAAAGAAGGCTTTAATTTCTTACCTATAACACAGATGATTGAGTTATGGGGCGTGTGCCACCCAAAGAACAGGAGCTTTGGAAAAGGAGGGTGTGCTCATTGTCCCCCACCAATGCAATGTGGCGACAAGACAGTAGTAGTAAACCGGTCACGCCCCTTGCATTACTTAAGGTAGTATTAGACTAGTTTCAGTATCCTGCACAAACACCAGAGAGTCTTGCAGCCCTAATCCCAGTGGAGTGGTACACACCCAACCTTGCTGAGCATGTTGTTGATTTTGTTGTTTATTGTGCAGTGTGCCAGAAATTCATGGCAGGGCACACTCTGCACCTAGTGAGGGGAGCAATACCCCGCCCCAGCAGATCTTTCCAGCATTTGCATGTCGATTATGTAGATATGCCCCAAATTTGTAACGGCTACAGATATATGCTGGTAGTTGCATGCCCTTTCTCTTGTTGGATCAAGGCGGGTCCATGCACGCAACTCAATGCCACATGTGCTGCAAAATTTCTCGTAGGAGTGGAATTCCCAAGATGGGGAGTGTGCCAAGTCCTATGGTCTGACAATAGACCACATTTTGTAAATGAGCTGTTCAAGCATATCACAATCCTGCTGGGCATTAAGCATACATCTTCTTCCGCGTATCACACGCAGGCAAATGGAATTTGTGAGAGACGCAACGGCCTTTGCAAAAAGGATGGCTCCATTGCCTACCCCTAGCTCTGTTTGCATTATGTAATCAGCCCGGCTCAGACCACCACTTGACTCCTCATGAGCTGGTGATGGGACGCTGTATGGCCACACCTCTTGCTCCTTCCACTAGAGCGCAAACGGATCCCCATAGCGCTGTTGTGCTTCCGAACTGAAATGCAGGACCACTTGGCTGCTATGAACCAGAGTGTCTCGTTTAGGTCTACACAGCTCCGAAACTGGCAGGTGAGGACGAAGAACAATGAGGAAGATGGTGAACAGCTTGATCTACAGAATTTGCTAAAACCCCATGCTTTATACATTGGCGATTGTGTTTTTGTGAAGACTTTTGTGCAAACCTGGCACAAGCCAAGATTTGAAGGACCTTTTACAATGGAAGAAGTAACTACCACTGCTAAAGTGTAATGAAGGCGTGCTTGGCTGCTTCTCAGCGACATCAAACCCAGCAAAGGAGAGACCCACCTGCTTCCAGTCTCAGACAATGAACCAGAAGAGGGCGCGACGAGAATCCAGACGAGGTCAACAACAAGAAATAGACAGCAACCTGCAAATGAGAGACAATACTACAGTTTTCTTACACAAACAATAGACTGGCTCAAATGAACCTCCTCCCCAAGAACACTGTACCTGGATAATAAAGCAATCCCCTATATTTTAAAAAATAAAGGAGAAAAAAAAGATGTTGATTATTAGATGTTACCTCTTATCTCTAAGAGTACTGCTGTATACAATCCTTGCCTTCATACTCGATAGCTACTGTGCCTTCAAGAATACAAAAGGTACCACTTATCACTTTATTAGTAGAACCAAAGACCACATTTATTTTTTAAAGGATCTTTCACGCGAACATGTCCCGGTTTTTCCTTGGGCTGATAACTGGCCATAAACGTGAGCATACCCAGTGTGCAGAACATACCAGTAAAGGAGGAGCAAAATTATGAATCTTTAATTCCATCAAGTACAACCTTTGGACACGTGGACCACATAATGGCCCTGCCCCTTTGCAGCACGTGGACACACTAATGGTGATGATTGTAGATGCCTTTTTTACATTCTGTTGTCTTAATCTATTCATTTTTCTGCTAGTATGAGAAGTGATTCTTTATAATGTGCCAGCATATGTTAACATGACACCTATTACTATGTTAGATGATACAACAGAACAACCCTTTCCTCCTTTCCTACTACTGCCCAAAAGATAGAGAATGAAATGGGAAGTTAACACTAGCCTCTAACACATACATTCCTATATGACTGATTCCGCACAGGTGACCAATAATATGCGGTACAAGCATACAAGTAAGGTCGGGAGAGAGACATTGGATGACAGTTGCTACATGTGTTCCCTTATTCCCTATTCTATGGGCACCGCAAGCGTTTTTGTAGCCCCGAAGGTACCCATCAAAAAGGTGCACTGCCTGACACACCCTGCACTCTGTCTAACAAGAGGACAAATCCAAGGCCTACCTGCTTTATTAGTATGGGTAAACATGGCAAAATCCCGAAGAGAAGATAATTATATACAAGATTTGAAATCGAGGGCAAAAACCAAAAAGGAGCATAATGTGCAGCCTGGATCCAGTGGAGCAGGAATTACAAAAGAGGAAAATTTAGCAGTGTAAAGACAAGACAGGAAAGGACATACCCATATGTTGGGGGAGAACGTCGACAACTGCAGATAACGGGACCGGTACGCACACCTGAGGGGTGTATGGATGGACTGCTACTATGCAATGCACTAGCAGTATTAGGACACTGGGAAGAGGTTGTAGTGAATGTGAATAAAGAGAGCAAAACTGATACACAAAGATGCATTAGACACGAAGCAGATATGCACTCACCATGAAGTCACAGATACACGGTCAAACTGCAGTTATGTATGAAAAATGTTACCTGCACCCAATAGGCACTAGTATACATAAACTCAATATATGCGCCAAGAGGCAAGGGTCATAAGAATGTACATAATGCTTGCTCATTGCAGAAATGGAACAACAACAAGAGGCCATTTTCACAATGGACAGCGCAATGACGTTAGAGTAAATTGAGAACCCAATGACGCCTTGAAGCTGCATATGAAATTTGGTCTCCTGAAGCAGCTGAAACAAAGGCTTGTGTAGGCCAAGCAGAGGCTACGCATCCGCCTTCCAAAGTGAGTTCAGGAAAGAGCGGGTCGGCTAGCTACAAAACAGAAGATAACAGTTCCCAAGTACAAAACCTATTTCTCTTAGATTAGGTAAAAGAACAAAACCTTCAGGTGCCAGGTACCAGTTAATCAAAAACTTAAAAATACATGAATAATAACTCTGAGCAGGATAGTTCAAAAGGTGGTCTCCTCACACGCGACTCATAAATAACGAACAGTGTCTATTCATTAGCGCCAGCTATGGAAATGCATGTGCTCTACTTCCTAAAAATTCTCAGAGCAAACACGCTGGTTGCAGCTGGGTTTAAAGGCAGAAGCCCTGGCCTGTGGCCTACGAAATCGAGAATGGTATCTTAAGTAATTAACACAAGCACCTACCCGGTGCCTTTCATCCTACCAATGTGTTTTGCCAATGTGCTAATGACCTGACAAAATGTCCAAGGTTGGTCAAGCTGGTACCACCCAATTATTACTCTCCGATAAGTGTGGTCTCACAACATTTACAGGAGTCGATTAATTACTGCTATGATATATTTTCTTATCAGCTTTAGGGATGGTCCGAGATGGGGCCACCAGTATTCTATGTCCAATGAAAACCCTGACCTGTATGTATTCTATATGTACCACTCCCACCTTCACATAGGTTTTAATAAATGCAATGTCACCCATTGACATATTTTTCGATTATAAGTTGTGCATGGCATTCTTTGAAAACACAGAAAAATTGTGTCTGCTGCTGACCCTGTTTTATAGTGATTGTTAATAAAACGGGCCTTTGTCATTCCCCTTGACGCTTCAGTTTCGTAGGGTCAGGATTTCCCAGCTTATCTGGTCTGCTCAGGGGTGGGATTTTCTGCCCGACCATTACATTACCCCTGGTGTTTGTGGACATTGTACAGCCAAGAGAAGAGAGACATTCTCTTGACATTGTAAAACAGTTGAAACAAGTCAGGGGCAGGGAGGCATGCACCCTGGGGTTTGTGAATGCTAGAAAGCCAAGAGAAGGGAGGCATTCTCTTGGCATTTTGAAGGAGTTGAAAGAAACCAGAGGAAGGGAGGCATTCCCCCCTAGTTTGTGAACAATATGAAGTTCGTTTTTGGCACCAAATTGAACTTTGTTTTCCAATCAGCGAAGAACTTTTAAACATCATACCTTAGTTTAAGTTGTTTAGTGTAAGGGTTGGAAATAGGTTTTGACACGACAGTGGACTTTTCATTTAGACATCCTGACAGATCGCTTAGATTATTTGGGGCAGTATAACCCCTCTTATTATTACAAATAGGTTTTCCCCAACCCTCTTTTCTTTAATAAAACTTTATAGCAACAAAAATGCCACCCTTGTGTCGATCTCTTACTTCTTCACCCTTACACTGTCCGGAGACATAAAGTGGTCATAAGCAGTGAGATACTTGGAGTTTATCACATATTCTCTAATTGGCAAAGGAGACACACAGAAGACCTAAAACCTAATGATTGGTATCGCACCTTCTGGATGGACGGGGCAAAGGAAACAGACAACAGGTTAAATGCATCTTCGAATTAAGATGGTTGCAAAATAATGAGACTTTGAAATGGTTGAACGTGTCAGGTTTAATAAAAATCAGACTTCGGACAGAATCTTGTTTTATTGTAAAATGTGTTCTGTTGGTGAAACAAATTCACTATAAAAGGCAAAATATAGAAGTGCTGCCCTCTAAGCAAGTGGTACGCATAAGGTGTTGTACATTAAACTTAAACAATTTTCTATGTATAAGATTTACAGGTACTAGACCAAGGCGAGCCATACCAAGTGACTATTGAATAGTTTCCAGGTTACAGTTAAAAAGAAAATTAGATGAGTGGTTAAAGCATAGAATACTAGCTGATTATGAATATCTGGAGTATTGTTAAGCTACTGTAGGATTTAGCACAGAGCCAAGAGTGAAAAAAACAAAGAAATAGATCCCCAGCTGTGAATCTACCGGTAAAGGGCCCTTAAGGCAACCTGCCTTTGCCTAAAATTAGGTACAGATGTTGTTTTTGCAACGGAAAAAGATGTATACATATACAATCCTGAAGCTGGTGGGCCTGAAGGATCTGAGAAAGGGTTACCATCTTGACTTTGTCCTTCCTGAGGAACTTGTTCAAGTCTTTTAAGTCCAAGATGAGTCTCATTCCTCCGTCCTTCTTTGGAATTAGAAAATATGAGGAGTACCAACCTTTGTTCCTCTCTGCTACATGTACTGGTTCTAAAGCACCTTTCTCTAGCAGGGTTAAAATCTTCTGCATAAGGAGCGGATCTGGAACTTTCAAAGAGTTGTTCCCCGGTGGATGGCTCTGAGGTTTTTGTAGGAAAGGCAGGCAGTAACCTTGGGCAACTGTCTCCAATGCCCAAGCATCTGAAGTAATAGCCTGCCATTCTGTTAGATGCTGTGACAACCTGCCACCTACTGCTATCTTGTGATGTAAGACCTCAGAGAGGTTTTGGAGCGGCTGACAGAGGCTGAGGGTAAAGCAGCCCCTGCTGTTGCGGTCTTAGTACCTCTACCCTGTCCACCACGGGGGAATCGTCTTTGACCTCTTTGAGCTGGCTGTCCTCTGCCTTTTCCGAATGCGGAAGAATAGTGAAAGGACCTACCCCCTCCAGGGCGCACCTGTGGGGCGGTTTGGAGTTTGCCTTTTTGCAGCTCCAAGGGATTTGTCCACCGCCTTGGAAGTTTGCAGCTTCTCCAAACTCTCATCAGCTTTAGACCCAAACAGATGTGTACCGTCAAAGGGCATGTTGAGAATTCTGGACTGTACGTCTTGTGCAAATCCTCACTTCCGCAACCACGCAAATCTGCGGATTACCGTACTAGCCGCCATGGCTCTGCTGATGCTGTCAGAGTCGACACCGGTCTGGAGGGATTCGCACATAGCGTCCTTTCCATCCTTGATAATGTTCAAGAAACCGTCTATTTCATCCCCTTTGGGGTTGTGGTCAGCTGCCATCGAAATACAATCCCAAAGGGTGTGGGTAAACCTCGCCAGCGTGCATGTGGCATTAGCAGACTTTAACGCCATACTACCGGCTGAGAAAACTTTCGAAGCCATGGCATTGTATTTTTTGTCTCATCCCTATTTTGTGGGATTGTGGGATAGGCATTTCTTTTGTCAGAAGAGGTTGCAGCCTGTACCACCAGGCTTTCTGGTGTTGGATGCTTCGAAAGTTTAAGAGGGTCCGAAGCTGATGTTCTATATTTAGCCGTTAACCTCTTATTCACTGTTGGGACAACCTCAGGCATTTCCCAGTTGGAAGATGATCTCTTTTGTAGAGCCTTGTGAAATGTGACAATAGGGTCAACTTGTGGTCCTTGTCGAGTATGTCTGTTAAATCATCCTGCTCAGAAAAAAGGTGTGGGTCTGGACCATCCCATGTATTCCATTACTCTAGTCATGAGCCATCCATAGTTGCCTTCAGCATCTCCTGGATCTGCTCTACCAAATTCCACTTCTGGGGAAGTGTCAATGCCACTTGCCTCATGCAGAGTCTCCTGCAGGTTTTTTATTCGATATTCTTCTGGAACTGAAGTTGTCCCATATTCAAGACCAAAAGATCTTTCCTCATCAGATGAGTGTCCAGCGTCCTCAGAGTGAGGAAAGAGTTTTGAAGTCTGATCGAGGTTGAGGTGTGTAAATCCTCTTAAAAGGTAGAAGAAGGCGCTATGTACATCATAATGGGTGCTGAAAGTGTTAAAATAGTTGATGAGGACTTCAAATGCTTTGACAAAACTGCCAACGGCTTTGATTTCTCCAAAGTCGTCGATGGCTTCAACACCAATGTCGAAGTCTTCGACGAAAGCATCAAAGGAATTATGTACGCATCGAGAAGGTCGACACTAGAGGCATCAATGGCTTCTCCTTCAATCCTGGCGTCGAGAACGCACTCTTTGGCTTTGCTGTATGGGTCGATGGTGACAACTTTTTGTACATCACAGAGGCTTTCTCTCGACTCGAGGGATTAGATCGCTCTCGAGGAGTTCCCACAGCCGAGATCGAGGACTCACGGCCCCTGTGCTTCCCAGGTCTTACGTCTGGGGTATCGCCTCTAGGTGTCTTCAAGTGGGGCAATGCCGCGTTCTCGAACACCTTCAACATGCTCTTTCTGAATTCCTCCCATTGTGCGGGGGGCAAACAACATTTTCGGGTGAACTAGATGAAGAAGTGGACAGCGACCTATGGCGCCTTTTCTTGCCATGCCTCGAAGACGAGGAATGATGCGATCCACTTCGTGAACGAGAACGGGAGTGTTCGGGTTTCTTATGACGAGGAGACAAAGGCCTCAAATCGACAAATGATTTGAGTTTGGACAGGGTAATAGATTTTTGAGGCCTACCTCTCCCCAACTTGCCTCTGCGCTGCCTCAAGGCCTTGACCGTCATCGACATGCATTTGTCACATTTGGAACACGGATGCTCTGCCTCTAGGCACCACAAGCAGACCCTGGCCCTCATTACGATACTGGCGCTAACCATGGCGCTATTATCGGTATCAGTATCGTAACGAGTCCGCCAATGTTCAATGGGGAATTACCACCCCATTCCAGGGTTGGCGGGCGGTAATTCCCCATTGAACATTGGCCCTTCCCCATTCCCATTTTTGCCCCATAGGGCTCAATGGGACTGGGGAAGGCGCCAAGTACGGTACCACAAATTGCGGTGCCGTACTTAGCACCAAGGTCCCTTTGCGGGTCCCTACCTTAACGGCCGCAAAGGGACCTCGTAGTAAGGCGCTAATGGGTTAACGGCGCCGCAGCCTTTTACGGCGCCGTTAACCCATTTGCGCTACGGTCCTAATGAGGGCCCCGTGTAGGCCCGTCATGGACATCTTAGCCCCGCAGTCACTGCATTTTTTTAAACCGAACCGAGGAGTAGATGGAGCCGATGAGGAGGCCATCTCCGCGAAACTCGAAGAAATTTCAAAGGAAACTCGAAGAAATTCCAAGATTAACACAGAACTAAGCATTACGTTGCTCGAAGCTGAAAACAGAACAGAGCAAAGGGTGCTGCATGCGCTACTTATACCTGTGATGACGTCGAGGAGGCCTCCGAGGGATATCGACTCGACAGGCGCGGTCTACTGAAGAAAAATAAAAATAATATATCAGAGGTAGCAAGCTGGATATTAGGAAATAGCAAAGATAAGAAATATGTGGGAGGACACAATCCATTCGAAGTAATGTTTGCACCTGCTGCAACGTGTGAATCGATAATAATGGCAAGTCTGAGCAGAGTTATTAGAGCTAGCTATTTGTCCAATTTGCCTGAGATGGGAATTAACACATTTTCTGTGTTTATTTCCAAATGGATCCATGACACCCAGTGGTACATATTCTGAATGCATTATCCAATATCGATCCAAGGAAAATAATTGGTGGAGAGTTTTGAGATTAGCTGGGTGTCAACAGCATAGTTATGCAAAGAGAGTTAAAGTGATCTAATGATGGATAGAGAGAGAGACAAAGACTGAAATGGAGGGGAGTGAGGAAAATTGGGAATCGCAAACAGGCCTTTTCTAAAGTTTGATTAACATTGTTCCATTATGAAGAACACTAAGTGACCTTCTACAAAGGAAATCATGCAATCTAAATAGAACTCTGATAATTTATCTTGTGGGATTGGGGCTGCAGCGCTGTCCTGGAGCCCAATTGTTTTGAGTTTATACTGTATTGAAGGTAACACTGATTCAGTGCTGTAACCAGGTCTCAAGCCTGCTTTTGCAAGGCCTAGGAAAGAATTGTCTTCAGTAAATGTAAATAGCTCAAAAAAGCACTGCCTTGTCTCGTAATTTATCTAGGAATCTGTAATAAGAGTTGGCTTGGAAAACGTTTCACTAAAATATGGCCTTATTTGTTCAGCAATAGTTTACATACCACCTCTTTGAATTCTGGTGCAACAATTCCTGAGTGGATTAGGGCATTAATGAGTAATCTAGCCGTCTGTTATTTGTGGCACCTCCAGAGGGCAAAGGACCACTGGGGAGCTTGCACAGGCGCTTTGTGCCATGAGGGCAAAGAACTCTTCAAGGAAAGAGGACATTAATAAAGGATGTTTCTTTAGGTGGTGGGAAGGAGAAACAATTGGAATAAAAGGAGCAGGGGAGGTCATTTTTGCTTTTATAGCGGCATCCAGAGTGATTTGTTTCAGGTAGAAGGGAAGGCAAAGGAGTAGTTTTAAAGGGTGAGAGTAGGTCAGGAAGGGTTTAGAAACTCAAATGATTTTGAAAGTCTCTTTGTTGGTTGGAGGCATTGAGTTGTCTGTCCGAATAAAAGCAAGAGATGTGTTTTCTGATTTCAGACTGATAACCTCTTCTGTGCCTTAGGAACACAAATGCATCCCCTTTCCTTTGACACAATTTCCATTTATAAATGACAATATATATGTTTTGTCTTTTATCTCTATATTTTCAACATCAATGTGTGATTGCTAAACCATGTTGTTAACTTTTTGTTTAAACTCTCCCTTTCCTTCTGTACTTTCAATCTTTATTCTATACTTTGTTGCGTTCAACAAACCTTTAGCCTATAATGTTGTAATCCTAATGTGTAGACACATTGTGGATAACAATATATATATATATATATATATAGTCTTACGGGACTCTCTGGGAATGGGGAGTTACAAAATCTGGCGCCTTTCTTACCCCGCTGCGGGGAAGTCAGGCACTGGATTCGGTGTTACGGGGTTGGCGGCAACCCGCCGGTCGCACCTCGTGATGAGGCCCATGGATGAGCATTCAAATGTAACCTTCTACATCATATGCCATTTGTTGTGTACTTACTTATACAAAGTCTTAGATTCCTCCATTTGGTGCTTGCCAATGTTGATGCCGATTTACATGCCAGCATGCTGTGAGGGGTCAGAAATGTGAGGCGGACAACTTTGTAAAGAGTTTTCAAAATTCAGCATTTCATTAAATCAAAAGCGTTGGATAAACGCCTCACTATCCCTCCCCTAATGAGGAATTCCCTGCCTAAAGTAACTAAAGGAAACTCTCCAACAAAGGATATATGACCCTCACACCTATAAAACATTCAACTAATTAATAAGGAAATTCATGGCAGTTCAACACAACAAACCAATATCACAATTGAACCTGTAATATGACAACAGTCCTGGTTTAAGAGCTTGGCGAGTTCCGCTCCACTAGATTCAACCAGGGTTCTTGCTTCACAGTTAAGAAAATAAGAAAGTCCTGGTTGGTAACAGAGTTCTCTGTAATTCCACTGGACAACAGAGTTCCAATACTACAAGGGTATACCAAAATAGAATGTTCTTTCTCTTCTTTACCCAAGAGTGAACCTCAAAATTAACTTCTCTACAAGGTAACGACAATTGTCTTTGTCAGGATGATTTTTGCCACATCTGAATGCTTTCAAGAAATGTATCTCCTCCAGAGCAGGATTATACAATTCTTCCTTCAGCACCATAAAGGATATAACAATGAGTATCAGGATCACAGTTCAGTACTTTGTCAACTACTACCTGGTCTACTCCCATGTCAAGCTTACTACTTCAAAAGGTTTACCATCCGGGTATACTCCCCTGCCCTAATAGCTCTTCACAAATAGAACAAGCATCAGTAGTAACCTTCTGCTTGAACAACAGCTTCACAATGTTCTTTGGTTTAACAGCATTACATTTTGATCAACCTTTCAGGGAAACCAGATTCACCTTTGTACTGAGATTTCTCTGCAAATTATGCTCCTCTCCCTCTGAAAAACCTTCTTCAGAAGGGCAGCCTCTTCGCCACTTTTGTTTCCCCACTGCACCAGTAACCAAATACAGACAAGGATACAGGTGTGATCTGCTTCTTTCTTGGCTTTGGCAAAGAGTGTTCATATAAGGTTTTGTTATATAGTTCATGAAACATGAATAACACTTCACAACCCTGGGGTCTTCTAATAACTCTCCTTTTATCTTTGTCAATATCTGTTGTAATTATATTGCTTATGTTTTAGATTCTCTTGGCTGGGCTAATAGTTGTAGGCATTAGCTTTTAACAATGTTGCCTCCCCAGGTTGTTGGATTTTCCATTAACTCACATGCCGAATTTTACAGGCACTTAGTTTCTTAATATACCACTTTCACTGCTTTTTGATAGTTTGGTATTCAAAAATATTGTTAACACTTCTTTCACTCACATGCCAGTGAAACTGCCTCTCTGGACCATGTGAGCGATAATGGAGCATCCCCGAGTCACTTTCACACTGTGAACTTACCTGGTAGGTTGCACGCCTCCGATCCTCTCCACGGTTGCAGGTCTTTTGCTGCAGTGGCTTCCAGAGACCCGCCGAACACTCGCTTGTTCCGCTTTAGTCTGCGCCACATGCTGCTGAAGCCTTCCTGGCTCTTGATAGTTCCTGGTGCACAGGCAGCCACCGGAGACCTTCCCTCAATGCTTTCGCCTTCCGCTGCACAGCCTCGGCAAAATGAGCCTTCAAAAAGGTCCAGCGTTTCCTCAGCACGCTTCCCGCCGCACAACCTCTGCAACATCTGGCGACACAGACCCTCTCCAGACCAGCACGTATTTGGCTTTCCAATGGCCTCTGCATCTTCCTTCTCCTGTCCGATCTCTGCTGCATAATGAGGTCTGCACTGCTCCTTCTGCTCTCCTCCTCCTTTCTCTACTTCGGCCTCTGCTTCTCCTCTCTATTGCCTTCACCTAAGGGGGCCTTTTCAGCCTCTCAGTCTCCCTCTGGTGTGGGTCATTTACATCAATTGACCACTCCTGCATTGTTCCTCTTCAGCACTCTTCCTTGTCCCAGTACCAAGAGACTCAAAGTCCCTAGTAACAAAGTTAGCTTTTCTGTTATTCACAACATTTTCTAGAGAAGCATTCTAAGGGTTAGTCATTGGGCTTGATTAATACGAGGAATAAAGTTCTTTAAAACTCAGACCATTATTCACGCACTTCTTTTCACTATACTTTGGGGAGTTAGTGGATATTTAAGTTGTACAAGTTCCTCTGGTTTGAAAAGGGGTTTTATTTCTCCTTTGTGCCAAAGGGTTGTGGATTATTTTTACCCACAGAAAGGTGTTCAACTTGTGTAATATACAAATTATTATGACAAGTCATTATATACTTTGACATTTGTGATATGTCTTCCTTAAATGAAGGCAAATACTGTGTTTTATTTACCTACAGATTCCTCTCACTTCCCTGGGCCTTTTCTCCTCCCAGGTGATCCTCCTGCAGACACCATCCCCAAGGTCAGGAAGCATCTACCTTTCCCTGTCCACCTGGAGGGGTCGGGGGGGACTTTAGGCAGGAGTTTAGTGAGGGACCTGTAAGATTCAGAACAATGCGCTCTGCTCAGTTCACTGGTCCCTTCATGCCTTTACCTCTTTCCTCTCTGCTTGTAATGTCAGAAAGTGCAGGGCAAGGATTTGAAAGTTCACCTGTCTTCCTTTGGCATGGTCTGTTTTCGCAGGCATTCTTTCCTGTTATTCTGCCAACTTTAGATAGGGGATATCTAGGTTGATGGAGGAAGATGAGAGAGGGGAAATACTAAAAGTGATGATCCAGAATTTAAACAAACACACACACGTATATAAAACCTTTAATGTAAGGTTAATATAACAAAAACTAAAGTCTACAAAGAGCTGGCCAAACACTCATACTGCATGGCAAACACTCATACTGCATATACTTCAACACCATACACTCATACTATACGCCATGCTTCCCACAAAAAAAAACTGATTTAGATGTACATTATTTTTAAATAAGAGTTTAGTTTAATCTGACAAAAAGTAGAGACTACAAAGAGTGGAAATAACAAAGTTAAGGGACCAACACTCACTGTATACCACTACAAAATCTCCAAGTATAAACGTTCAATCCATACCACTACAAATCCAACCTTAAGATTTACTTCAACTATGGTATTGATGTAACCTGCCTAATACTGGAGTGTTGAGGTTCAATTAATAGTAGTACAGAGCAACTGTTTATGCTTAGAGGTTCATGGATGAATTTGTAGTGGTATGCAGTGAGTGTTGGTCCCTTAACTTTGTGTTCCGCCTTGCTCAGAGTGTGTCTTTAGGTGTTGCCTTTTATTCATGTGAGGAGAGCCAACTGGAATAAGGTGTATGCACTTAAGGTAAAGTACCTGACTTTGCCTGACCCAATTAACGGGACATGTATAGTACGATGTGAGAGAGTTAGTCAGGTTTCTCTGAGTCATCCTTGGGCCAGTGTTTGTGTAAAAAGAGGGGCGGGAGGTTGGGACTTTTCACTAAATCCTAAAAAAATAAGATGGGATAGATGAACAAAAGAGGGGTGAATACCACGTCGCACCATCGGCTATCTCACCCCCACTCCCTGAAGATCCCTCGCGCAGGTGATCCTCCCGCACAGGTCCACCCCTAGGAACTGGACCCAAAAGCGATGGCTGTGGCCTGGCTACCTGGATGACAAGTGCCTGAGGACTAGCAAGTGAGACACCCACTCACAAAATGTACATCTCCGATACATACATGTACAGTTCATATATAAGATGTGCGTTCACCCTGCTCATGTCTTTTATGCTTAATGTTTGTACAAAATAAAAATAAAAGTTTAAAAAAAACATTAAAGTGATCTCTAACTTTCATGTAAGTTTTCAATAAGTACAAGTGGTGTACAGGAGATTTATATTTTGTACATGAACGCAATTTACATCTCCTATACATCTTATATACATTTGAAAAATCACATCAAAGTCAGTCCTGACTTTGATGCAGTTTTCATTCATATAGTGGGCTACATGTCCAAAATGTACATCTTCTAAGAGGTACGTGGGCAGTTTGTATGAAAGATGCATATACATTCTGCCCATGCACGATATATAGATACATTTTAAAAAATGACGGAATTGTCTGGCTCAATTTTCAAAATATTTTTTCAGTGTATTAGTTTCAACATCTAGAAGCATGACAAATATCTTGACAATCGAAGCAGCCACATTTGAGATATTTAGGCTGAAATATTACAAAGCAAAAACCCCATATTGAAAGCTGCTGGAAACAGGATTCAGATAAAATTTTAAAAAATGAAGCAGTTCATGCAACATTCTGAAATTGTCCATGCAGGTGTAGAAGCCTCAAAATTGTACTGGGAATATTTTCAGATTTGTTCATGGAAGGATTCAAGAGTTAAGCTATTTTCTGAAGCGAGGGGGGGGATCATACTCGGGCGAGACACAGTATTCCCCATGTCCCTTCCAAATGGAAATCTCTATTGCAAAGACAGTAATGGGATCGTGTTTTCCATTTTTCATTAATCAAGGAAAAGGTATGAGATACCATCAGTACCAGGAAAAGGGCAAAAAGGGTTAAATATTTTTCCACACATGACTTGACAGTACTGGGACGAAGAGGCGACTAGGAGTAATGCACACCAACATGCACCACTTCGGTACTGAGATGAGGAAGAGGGCCTCAAAGGAGTACCATTGCAAGGATCAGGCATGTCTTGCTAATAAGCCTAACTATAGTCAGGCAATTGAGGAAAAGGATTTGCACCTGCAACCCCTTTACAAGACTAAGGTGTATAAAAGGGGCATGTGCAGGAAGGTGAGATGGGAGAGGCGATACACTATCAGGGAGCTGTGTGGATCTGTGCTGCAGCTGAGGCAGTAGACTGAGGACTGACCTAGCTGAGGGTCCGAACGGATTTGAAGTGGGAGCAGGAGCTCTGTGACGCAGAGGTCAAGGAACAAGACCAGATGAGCGGCCATCCTTCCCTTCACCTGAAGGACTGCACATTATTCCGTGGCGCTGCAAAAGCGTGACAGTGTCCAGGGGGCAGAGAGAGACCCCCTGAAAGGAAGCCGCCAAGGGTATTGCCAGGGCGATACAGAGGAGGCCTTCACAGTGAGCCGGTGAGTTTCCCAGCTCGAGAAACCCAGTGTTACTGTAACCACGAGTCTCATAAAATTAACCACTTTTGTCAATGAGGCCTGAAGCTGAATACAATGTAACAGAGTGGTCGCGTGGCTTGCTAAAGGAACAATCACATTTTCAAAAGTCTCGGAACGCTATGAACCAGTCCTTTTTGAAGTAATTAAGCCTGTTGAAATGGTTGCAAGCCTTAAACAAGGAACGTTTTCGAATGTCTTCAACGAAGGAACGAAAGCACTGAAAACTAATATATATTGAATACCGAAATAAAAGGTAAATTGAACATTTAAGAAATCCAGTAAAATGCTGAATGCCGAATACATGCTGGACAACGAACACAAAGTGAATGCATCTTTGAACACCGATCTAATAGGGAAATTGAACATTAAAGTACAACACTGAATACTGAATGTGCGTTGCAAAACGAACAAACGTAAATCTTGAAGCTGAATCAAATCTTGAAGCTGAATATAATTAAGCAACACAAGACCGTATTAAGCTTTGAACTGCAATGAAATAATACTGAACAATCGGTGCACAATGAAGAGAGCCCAAACAAATAACTTTTAATGAGTGAATACAGGGTGGCAGGACTACCAGTTGGAAAGGGGTGTGTGATACTGGGTGGTAGAGTCATGAGGTGGCCAAGGAGAAACCAGAGGAGCCCAATAGCACACCCCAAGTCCAGGAACCAATAAAGGAAATCAAGTGGAGGTATCTTCGTGCATAGGAACAAGCACCAAGGAACCTGTGTGAGCCATTGAAGTCTCGGAGAAAGTAACCCTGAGGCATTGCAAGTTATATGTGTTGTCTTGGGACTGGAGTCTCAAGACCCCCTTTATTTGGATTGTTTTGTTTTGAAACTTGGGGAAGGGAACCGCAGGAGTGATTCTGAACTATATTACTCTGAAGTGGAGAAAAATAAACTGCAAGATTCTTTTCCATGGAGCTTTCTTATGCTTGGGGGAGGGGAGCTGAGAGAAAGCTGTGAGTGGGAAGACACCCAGAACTTTGAGTTAAGCACTGTTTATTTTGTCTTTCACATGCCTACACATTCTAGTGGTGAGGGCAAAAATAGGTTTCGGGCACAGATGGACTATTTACATTAAACCTTTTGACTCTGATTTTCCTTATCTTTTGTTTAAACTTTAAGTCTGTGTCTTGCTTCATGATGCCTTCACAATACATATATCTCGTGTTTCTTTTCCTTTTAATGACTGTCAAAATAAAACTGGAACCTTTTAAGGAAACTGTATTTGTTTGGCATTTCTACACAAGCCAATATTTTTCGAGCTTTTCCTGTGTGTGTCATCCTCCGTGTGGAGAGAAAAAACACACACACACACACACACACACACACACACACACACACACACACACACACGGCTCCTTTAAGGAGAGCTGCACAGAGATTTGATGGCGGGCTTGGTATGTACAGAAAAGGTAGCAAGTGCAAGCCACGCAATAAGCAAAATGAAGGTATAACTGAAGGGTTGTGCGTGTTGCAACATTGCAGATCGAGGGGAACTTTATTCAATGAAGGATCTGTCAACGGCTGCGGTCGAAACTGTGGGACCAGGGTGGGCACGCAAGGCAGCACACTTCTTCCAAGAAGGTGCTAAACTAAAGGTACAGGAAAAAATAGTATTAGCAATATGGAATGCACTCAAGGAAATAAAGGGTTGTTAAAAAAAGAAATTAAGAGAATCAGAAATGGCATTTTAACAAGAAAGTACCACATAATGCCAGAAGGATATTTGAAGCTACTAAGGTGACTGGGTTGTCAAGACGCAGTCTGTATTGGAAAATACCAGAGTACATTTAGATGTAAAAGATGTAGAAGGAGCTGTAAGAGTTACAGATAGATTTACAGTTCCTTTAAAAGATATGTAAATGCAATTTTACAAGGGTAAGGAGAGAATAAGCAAAGTAAAAGCAAAGCTAATGTAATTAATAGAGACCAGAAGACTTCACATTTTTGATTGGCATTTTTTTGCAGCAGGTTCCGAGACCTGCAATTTATTAAATATCCATAAAGGTTAACATCAGTTAAGGAAATCAGGTCACCTCTTAATTCCGAATAGTAGAAAGTCTACGCAGTGTAATGGTGCAGAAGAAGCAGACTGACGCAAAGGTTACATATTTGGGGGAACAGACTTATTTATTAAAAGAAAAGGGAACCTAACTATCCGTATCCCTAAAATGGGTTACCCTGCCTCAAACTAAATACTAAATGGTCAGTCAGGCTGTCCGTCAACTTAAAGTACACGAACCTGTGTCAAAATCCTACTTCTATCCCTCGCATCTAAAACTAAGACTATAATGCAACAAAGAATGACTCCCTTCCCCTGGTATACGAGTCCAAAACAAGGCTTCAACTGGAGGCCCAGGGGAATGAGTCACTTATTTCCCACAGTTTATGACCAGTGGACCAGGGGGAATGACCACCTTCCCGTAGCTTCCTTATCACCACTCCCAGGTGGTTGGTACCAGGAGAATGACTCCCTTCTCCTGGTACGGTTTGATACTGTTCGTTCTTACTGTTTTTCATTTGGAACTTCTTTTGCCACACTGGTTTGTTGTTAGGAAAGTCCCATAGGTTGTTGGGGTCCCAGGACCTTCTCTGCAGTCAGTGGTTCTTGTATTCCCATTGTGACGAGCAAGATTTCCTTTTACCGTCTTGGTATCTTTGTGCGTGTCCTAGGGTCTTTTCTAACAGTCAGTGGTTTTCCCTTTTCCACTGTGGCAAGGAAGATTTCCTCTTACTCTCTCTGCGTTTGCATGTGGCTCCCAGACCGTTCTCTGGTGGTCAGTGGTTTCCCTGTTCCCACTGTGACGAGAAAGATTTCCTCTAGCTCTTGCTGTATTAGTATGCAGGGTCCAGACCCTTCTGTGCTCTAGAGCCTTGAAGTATCCCTTGTGCTAGATGGAATTACTAATAAATATCTCAGACCAAATAACCGGACAGACTCCAAGAACATGACAAGGTACTACTTTATTCTTAATTTAATTAAAGTAGGGTAAACTGGCAGACATCGGACTGATGCTTGCACACTCGCAAACAAATTTGATTACACAGAGGTCTTATACCCCAATATGCATCATCTAGGATGTCATGCTCCATGGCAAACTGTAAAACCTTTTGACGGGAGGGATTGGTTAGGGGGAAATATGGGTTAGTACTTCATTGGCTGTCTCTTATCTGTAAGACACTTCGAACTACCTCTAAATACGTAGAATACGAATTATAGCAGACAAAAATGGCAGCAGATTGGTCTATGCAACATTGTATAGCAAAGAAGACTAGGAAGAAGCAGATGCTGGAAGCCATGGCAATTTTGCCACCTGCTAAAAGTCCTTAAATCTCAGGAAACTTTCCCCCTGCTTTGCTCCCAAATAAACTGGTACCATTGAATAGTATGTCCAACAGTTTGGACTGGATCTGCTGGGTAGAATGGACAGTCCTGGTGCAGGGATGGCACCCTAACAATGCCCCTAAGCCTGCTGCATGGTTCAAACATTCTGTGAAATCTAGAGCTACCTTAAGGATGTTGCATGCAGTATCTTTGCCATCCTGAACCAACCGCTTGAAATACACCTGAAAATCCACTGAAAGGTTCTTCCCTCCCATAAATCATGGGTGTACCTAGCAATGGTACAGGAAGTGTTCAGAGCCCTGAGTGCCAAACTTCAAGAAGTGAAAACCTTTTTGCCCCAAGCAACCATTATTTTGGTCTCCCTGTCCGGTGCAGCAGACGGAGGCTGTAGCTATTGCCCCTTTGGTGGTAGCCTGAATGACAGGCTGTTTGGTGATGGATGAGCTGTGAGGAACAATGGGCTGTCTGGACCGGCCCTACACTTCAGTGCAAGTCCTTGTCAATGAAAGTAATGGTGGCAGGTCTGGACCATAGCATGAGCAAGGGGTCATTTAGGGCCCCCACAGAAGTGCAACAAGAGGATCTTAGTTATCTTTGATTGAAGAATGTCTGCAATTGTATGGGTCGTTTTCTGTTCCACAGTGGTCATTAACCCCAAGCTGAATACTGCTCTATTAGTAACTGATCTGAAAGACTCAAAATTCATACCCAACTGAGAAATTGGGTCAGCTGCGATATCTCAGTCTGGGAAGGTATCTAGGTATCTTGTCCTTTAGAGATCTCTCTGCAACCAGAGTACAGTATCATCTTGTTCAACTTCCTGTGCCCACTCCCCTTGTCTGATAAGGGTTGGAAGCCTGGTAGTATAGACTCTACATGCAAGTCTTATTCCTCATTTAGATCACCAAAACTATTATGAAATCTTATTTTGTGGGCCATGCTCTCTTTGGAGGGCTTTGGATCCAGACCATATGTTTTTGTTTACTTTGTCTCTAGCACCGGCTTCGAAAAGATTGGTGTTGGGTACCTCGGAGCCTATCGAGTCAAAGCCACACACCCACTCGCACCAAAAGTGTCCGCGCCAATATGAAGGAGGAAGAAGATGCTGTATGACATGCTGCCAGTGCTGAGGGCACCAGCTCCCACTCGGGGTGTATCGAGTGTAGGGGATCTGCTTTTTTACTTGGCTTAGCTGAGTGGTCCGATTCCTCCAGCATCATGGCTAAGTTGGTAAAGGCCAGGTTGAACTGAACTTCAACTTGCGACACGTTATTGCCACAGTTCATATGATGCGTATGTCGTCACCACTTGTGGGAAATGGGAGTATGTGAAGACAATTTACTTGTAGAGTTGTTGCGTCTCTGCCTCTGCTTTGTCCTTTCCTTCTCACACAAACGTGACCAACCAGTCTCGGGTTCGATGAGGTAAGTCTTGGAAGGGGTGCCAGCGTCAGATTTCTCTGGCATTGTTTAAGAAGAGACCAAAAATAGTCTTGCCACTTGCGCCCCCGACAGACTTGGCATTAAAAACAAAGAGACAAGGGGTGCAGTTCCATCTCCGACATGGAACAGACTTTCTCAACAGGCTTTGAAGACAGTTTAAGATGCAGATATCTGAGGTAAGAAGAACATTCTTGACTCAAGAGACTGAGTAGAATGTTCCTCGAGCATTATGTAGAAAAAAAGAACTGTGGAAATGGTGCCGGCAGATCAGAATATACATGATCCTGCAGTCACTTCCAGCACGTATCGGTGCCTAGGGCCCATGAAAGAGCCAGCCTCAGAGCCACCAGCTGTTAACTTCTGGCTAAGAGAAATTGTTTGCAGAGCCGACTCCATCAGGATGCATTTTCAAAGATGAGGAATCTGTGAGATGAACATATCCAATAGAAGTATGACCAAGCCACCAACCCAAGGCCATCACCAAGGCCCCTGTCTGGCCCTGTCCGTCCAGCGCTGGAGGGAGAACCTCTCCCTGCAGCTACTCGTCAACACCCTAGATGGTTCTCACACTGATTTTGAGATCCGCACATTCTGTCCACGAACATAATCCTGATTTCAATGCCCTGGTAAGAAATTCTTGGATCTCCCTGGCACACCCACCTTCCTTGATCATTAGATCTGCTGTACTTCCTGCCTCCTCCTTTCCTACCTGCCCAATCTATAACCCCCAACTCTCTGCACCAACAGTAGTATGCATCTTGATGTGTGTCATACTACTGCTAGGACTCTCTAAATGCGTACTTCAATGAAAGAAAAATAAATGAAAACATGTGACTTATAACTCTTCTATTCTCTGGCTTCTAACTGCGCATTCACCAGCATTTTGTACTGCATTGAGTGCTCTTGGCGAAAAGCGAATTTAGATGTGCTTCCAACTGTGCATCCACCACCATTTTGTACTGCACTGAGGGCTCTTGGCTAAAAACGAATTTAGACAAACATTGTTATACACCTTGGTTGTGCCAGACTATCTAATTAGAGTAAATGGACTAGGGTGGTAGATTTGTATGTGAATTTATTTAATCCATTTAGCCCTCTACGTTGACACATGTTTCAGCCCCACTGACTTTTTCAAAACTGGACTGCATCAATTAGAACAAGACATTTGAAACAAATGCCATTTCAATATACAATTGTATCCACAATATTTAATTTGAGACAGAAATTGAGGGTTGGGAACAGGGACAAAACAGTTGAAACAGAATACTTAGTTACGCGACCCCCAGCACAAGAATCAAAGGTAAGACAACCACATAAAATGTTCCTCTAGACAAACTATCACTGACACTCTCTTTGCTGTTCCTTCTTTGAACATATAGACCACCATATGGTCTCTGTCCTCTCCCCTTTCCCCTCATCTCCCATTACTGGCGCCACCAGATGCAAAGCCCTCTTGGCTCCTTTTGCATTTTCCAAATGTAACATTAATGTCTATCATAATGGCATGATCATGGCCCAGGGCTCTCAGCCCAACCACTAGCTTCTTGACAGGCGTTTTCCTTCTCTCTTCAATCTCCCTCCCTCTGCTTCCACTCTTCCTTTCCTCATCCCTCCTCTCCTCCCCCTAGTGGTGGCACACCACCCCTGAGCCCCCCCATGCAAATCTTTTAAAGGGGGCAACCAGCTTCACTTAGTTACCCTCAATTCTTGTTCTGCTATCAAACATTCCTCTGACATTGGTCACCTCCTTGAAGACCTTGACGTCCTTGCTCCCACCGACACGTGGTTCAAGGTCAGCTCCGTCACTGCTTTCAACACTCTTCTCCCTGAGGGCTACAAGATCCTGTCCAATGCCAGGCCCTCCAGGACTGGCGGTGGAGGATTGTGGAATATATATATATTAGAAAAGACTGTTTCCTCTGCAGTCCATGGAAAGCACTCCCCCAGTCAAATTAATCAATCTCCCCTTCCCCTTCCCTTCCCTCCCCTTCCCTTCCCTTTCCTCCCCTCCTCTCCCCTTTCCCCCCATACTCTCCTCTTTCTCTCCCAATGCACCAGATGAGAGCTCTAGAGTCGTCCACTCTATGAAAGTCTCCTCTAAACAGGTTCTCCTCTGCTCTAAAATCTTTCCACTGGCTCCCGGTGAGTGCAAACATCAAATTTAAAACCCTTTGCATCATCCACAAGGCTGTCTGGGGCCTGGGACCTCTTTACATCCACCTTTCCTTCCCTAAATACCTCCCGACCAGAATCCTTCAGTCTTCTGGCTCCAACTCTCTGCAGGTCAAACGCTTCTCCAAGCAGAGAGTGAGAGGTAGATTACTTTCCACAGCTGGCTCCTCCCTCTGGAACGGCCTCTCCACCTCTCTCAGACTTGAGCCGGATCTTCCTGAATTCCGGAAACTCCTCAAGAATTTCCTCTTCCTTCCCTCTCCCCCTCCCTTGCTAACACTCCATCGGCCACTGCGACTGGAGCATGGTCCCCTCAGTCTCACAGGGACCAGACCACCCCTACCAGTCCTCCCAGCATCCTTTGCCAGCACTTTCCCTTGGGCTACCTTCCCCGGACCAGCCCACCGCACTCATCCTCCCTTTCCCCCTCTTCCCGTGGTACTTGCCGCGTTCGCCTGCCCCACACTTGCCTGCCCCCATCCTGGGGGCACCCCACTCCTGCACTTCCCTCTCTATACCCTCCCCCCATGCATTTACCACCTTGTCATGCAGAGTAGGATGGTCGCATGGCCAATATAGCCGGTTTTTGTTGCTCTACCTTTGTGATAAGAAGGGGTGGGGGGGACATGCTAGTCTTGTGGCACCTGGAAACACGTGTGTATAAGTGCCATACAAATGTCCAATAAAATGAAAAAATCTAAATTTCAGAGGTTACTGAAACCAGAAGCAAATGTAGGAGAGACTGGAAAAGAGACTAAGAGATTATACTGGATAAGCTATGGGCTAACATTTTTTATCAGTGTTTGTAAGACAGTTTTCAACATATACCACATCTATTTCTGCTAGAATTTTATATAGGTGGCACTTGGATCCAGTTAGGCTATGCCATGCAATGAAATGGAATGGAAATTGAATAGCGCCTGTTTGCCACTACTGGTGGCCTCGCTACGCGTGAATCAGTAACAAAAGGGGACATCAGTGGGAGAGGCAGAAGAGAAAGCTGTGGTGTTGATGGTTGCAAGTCGCAAGTAATCTATTCAGGTGTGTCTATCTGCTTTCTATGGGTTTGATGGCCAGACCTGCGAGTATGCTATCCATAGGGAAGAACTCAGGATCTGATGGAGTACAGCGCTTTGGAACTGGTTACCCGCTATTTTGGGAGAGTGTAATAGGGGTAAGAGGAGAGCTTCTCGGGGAAGGGGTGAGGGGGAGCAAGCCTTTCAAGGCAAAACAACCTGCAACCCTGCACTCCTACCCCTGGCCATTTGCAGACAGGTCAGTTTCTCTAGCTCTCAATGAAACCTGTCAATCCCTGTTCTCGCTCTGTGTATGTCTCAAATAGATACATTGGCCATGATTTACAAAATCCCATTGAAAAACGCCTTGTAAATTAGGCCCATTGTAGCCCACGAGGAACAGAAACAAGCATCTGCGAGTTGACAAACGAGGGAAATGGGCATTCTGTGAACCCCAGACATTTTCATGAGCTACCGGTTAAGAGTTATGGAGGGAGGATTTTTTCTTCAGAGGAAAGTCTGCTTGAAATTTGAAGGGGGCAGTCACCCATTTCACCTGCCTTAGTATGTTGGTTGGCAGGTTGGGAGATGCCTCAAACCTCACTCTGACTGAGGTGCTGTGCTTAGTGGCCTGCTGAGACTTTTACCCTTCGAGGGCAGGGTCTGCCGAGGCAGAGAAAGCATTGGTCGGGGCAAGGGCCAAATCCCTGCTAGTTTCTCCTAGGGGTCTACTCTGCTCTCTCCCAGAAGCCCCAAACTCATCTCACACAGTCCAGGACGTAGCGATTGTCCACGAGGATGTGGCAAAAAGATGATTTCTTTCACATGTTGTGGGGTTCCCCTAGAGTTAAGGGTTATTGGGGGTTTATGGTCTTTCCATCGATGGAAATGCATCGAAAAGCAAATCCATCGATGGAAATGCATCAAACGTAAATCCATCGAAATGCTATCTTTAACATGTAAAGTTACATATTCATCGAAACTTGTCCATCGAATATAGGAATGGACAAGTTTCAATGGATATGGACTTTTAAATGTAAAAGATTTACCAGGTTACTCACCGTAGTGACCACCTTACTCCTAGTCCATAGTCCCCTTTCCTCCATACTTGTGGGACATCTCTCCATCCTGTGGGACGGGACCGGATCACTTTGTAAAAAGCATCCACATTTTTTTCAAAAATGTGTCCCTCCTCTCTTTCCTGCGCGGGGCCCGGCACGCGGCCGTAACCCCGCCCACCTTGGCTCCGACCCGCGCATCGCCTATCAGTCCTTTTCTATCGCCAGGTCAAAGACCCATTAGCAATAACGGATGAACCTTATTAGAGGGGACGGCGGGCGGGCGTATGGAGGAAAAGGGACTATGGACTAGGAGTAAGGTGGTCACTACGGCGAGTAACCTGGTAATACTCCTACGTCCCGTCCCCTTTCCTCCATACTTGTGGGAGATTCCCAAGCACTCCTTACAGGAACTATGGGTGGATGGAAATACCCCTTACTGAAACAGGTTCTTCAGCACAGCCTGACCAAACTGAACGTCAGCTCTTGAGCTCATGTCGAGACAGTAATGCTTACAGAAAGCAGATGGGGAAGCCCAAGTAGCTGCCCTAGCGATGGACTCCCAGGGGACATTTCTGAAAAGCAACCGTGGTTCCTTGCCCCGCACCAGGTGCAGCCCTTGGACGTTGAAAGACTCTGTGATGCAGGTGGCGATCCACCTAGAAATAGCTTGCCCTGAGGGTTACCGAAGGTCACAAAAAGTTGAGAAGAACTCCTGAACTCGGAAGTCCTGTCCAGGTAGAACTTAAGAGATCTTCGGACATCAAGACAGTGTAGAACCCTTTCAGCCTCTGAGGCAGGGTTCGGAAAAAAGACCGTAATGGAGATCGACTGATTCAAATTGAATTCGGTCACTACCTTCCGTAGGAAAGTCGGGTTTGTCCGAAGGACTACCTTGTCCTTGTGAAAGACCAAGAAAGGATGCTCCACCGACAATGCCTGGAGGTCACTCACTCTCCTTGCTGACGTAACGGCGACCAGAAAGGACACTTTCCAAGACAAGTACTTGAGGTCCACCGTAGCCATTGGTTCAAAGGGTTTATGGCACAGCGCCGTCAGGACCACATTTAAGTCCCATGGCGGGTGCGGATTACGAACCGGAGGGTAGAGGCGTGTCAAGCCAGCAAAATGCCTCTTCACCACTGGGTTAGTTAGAGAATAAGTACACCGGTCTGTAGAAAGGTAAGCGGAAACCGCTGAGAGATAAGTCCTGCATGACAGAACATGAACCCCTGACTCTGCTAGGGAGGACACGAAGGACAGCACCGTGTCAATCGTGGCCACCCTCGGATCCAACTTCTTCTCCAAACACCAATGACAGAACCTGAGCCATTTACTCTTGTATTGAGATCTGGTCGAGGGTTTCCTGGCTGCCTGGATAATGCACATGTTATCCGCAGACAAACTCAGATGCTCTAAAGACTTGAACTCCGGCACCATGCCGCCAAGCTGAGCGTTTGTGGGGAGGGGTGCCACATCTGTTGTTCCCCTTGGTGAAGAAGATCGGGAGTTATTGGTAACCTGATCAGCAGATACACCGACAGGTGTTGAAGTTCTGAGAACCAAAACCTGGCCGGCCACCACAGGGCTATGAGTAGAAGGGAACAGTTAGCAGAGTTCTTCAACTTCCAAATTGCACGGTGAACTAGAGGCAGAGGCGAGAAGGCGTAAGCTCTCATGTTGTGCCATGGAATCTCGAGAGCATCCCCCAGAGAGGAGGCTCCCAGCCCCCCTCTGGAGGCATACTGAGGAAGCTTCTTGTTCACCGCCGTAGCGAAGTGGTCCCCCTCCGGTGTGCCCCAACGTGAGAAAATCCATGAGAGGACCTCCACCTTCAATTCCCACTCGTAGCTGACCACTGTCCGCCAGCTGAGGGCATCCGCTGTGACATTCAGCTGGCCCGGGATGTGCACTGCAAGCAGCCAAACACCATGAAGCACAGCACACTCCCAAATCTGGATGGACAGGTCCACGAGGGGGCGGGGGGAAGACGTTGTTCCCCCTTGCTTGTTTATGTAATACATTGACACCAAATTGTCCGTTCTTATGCGGACCACCTTGTTGACAATGAGCGGTCTGAACGCCCTGAGCGCTAGGAAGATCGCCAGAAGGTCCAAATGATTTATGTGCAGGAGCTTGTCCTGCGGCGACCAGAGGTCTGAGACCTGAAGAAGATCCAACGTCGCACCCCACCCTAGGAGGGAGGAGTCCGTCGTGATCGTCACCATGGGGACCGGGTCCTGAAACCCCGCGCCCCCAGACAGATTGCTGAGAGATGACCACCAATCCAGGTCCACTCTCATGGTATCCGGAATCATTATCCGCATGGAATCCGGATCCACTGCCCGACACCATGAACTCCAAAGAGCCATCTGGGTCCGTCTCATTTTGAGATGAGCAAGAGGAAGAGCCAGTACACACGAGGCCATGAGACCCAGAAGCCTCTGGAACCACCAGGCCGATATGCTCTCCGAACAAACATCTGACACGTGGCTAACAGATCCGCCATTCTGTCCTCGGTCAGATACACTCTGCAGTCGATCGTGTTCCAACGAAAACCCAGGAAGATCAGGTCCTGTGAGACCATCATGGAGGATTTCCGCCAGTTCACCGACAGCCCAAGATGGAACAGGAGCTGAAAGAGAGACTGGAGGTTTCCCGCTGCTGCCAGCGGACAAGGGCTGCGTAAGAGCCAGTCGTCCAAATAAGGATATACATGGATACCCTGGAGACGAAGATAGGCCACAATCACCAACATCATCTTCGTGAAGACATGCGGCGCCGAGCTGAGGCCAAAAGGATGCACCTGAAATTGGAAGTGCTCCTCTCCCAAAGAGAAGCAGAGATATCTCCTGTGTGGATTCCAAATCAGGATATGCATATACGCATACTGAAGATCCACAACGCTAAGCCAATCGCCCATCCGTAAGGAGGAGCGTATCTGGGTGGGTGTGATCATCTTGAATTTCAATTGGGGTAGGAAAAGATTGAACTGGGAAAGGTCTAGGATGGTGCGCAGGCCAGCCTGGTTGGGTTTGTGCACTGTAAACAGCCGGGAGTAGAAGCCCTCCCCTCGCTCCCCAAGGGGAACGGGTTCCACAGCTCTGAGGTCCAAAAGTTTCTGAACTTCAACTTCGGCCTTGAGGGAGGGTGAGCCAGACAGCTGAAAAGGAGGGTTGAGGTAGGGGGTAAAGGTAAGTGGAAGCCCGCTCGAGCGAGTGACAAGACCCAAGACCCATCTGTCTTCTGTGATGGTCTGCCACGCCTCCCAATGAGACGCAATGCTTCCTCCCACCGGGGTCTCGTGCGAGCGCGGAAAACCCTCATTTGGCAGGTTTATCAGTGGCAGTGCCACCTGAACCTGATGAGGAGGCTGAGGAGCGGGAGAAAAACCGTGTGCGTGGTTGTCTACGGCGGTTATTACCTGCAGGAGTATCCACTCTGCGAGATTTGCGGTCGAGGAAGCCCCTAAAACCAGAGGAGGGTCGACTTTGCGACAACGGTCTCTGGGATTTGAAAGGAGCTTTGACCAGAACAGACAATGATTTAGCCGCCAGAGTGCTATCCTTGGTCTTGGTGAGCTCTACATCAGTAGTAGAATGAAAAAGCTACTTACCATCGAATGGAAGGTCCAACACCTTGTCTTGCACTTCCTTAGAAAATTTAGTGGCATGCAGCCACGCCTGCCGTGAGGTATCAACCCCAAGCATCAGGCCCCGAGCCGAGGTGTCCACGTGATGAGCCGCAACCTCCAGGAGATCCCGGGCCAAGACCCTGGCATCGGAAAGGCCTTCTTTGAAGTCTTCCAACTTCTCAACCGGGATGTGCTCCTCAAACTCTGACAGACCTTTCCACATCCGCATGTTAGCTCCCGCCAATATCAACTCAGCGTTGGCCTGCCTGAGCTGCAAGGCTGAGTTGGCAAAGATTTTCCTCCCTAGGGAGTCCAGGAGCTTGTCCTCCTTTCCCAAGACCTGAGTAGCCGTAGTGGAAGAGGATGCTGCAGGTCTGGATTGCAATGTAGCCGCAGCCGCCACTCTGGAGGAGGGAGGCGGGCAAGACGACAGGGCCACCTCTTCCCAAGAATGCAGCCTGTACCTCGCGTCAATCTTTTTATTGACAAAAAGTCCTGAGTGTGGCTTTTCCCAGACTCTTCGGACCTCGGCCAGAACGTCCTTCTGCAGGATCAGGCCGGTACGCTCCAAGGGAGACAGGGTGAATGCCCCAGAAAGCACGCCCTCCCGCGGAGCGGGTGCCCCGGGCACCGTAACATCTACGAAACTCATGTCCAGTACCCGGTCATGAAAGGCTCTGATAGAGCGGGGAAGGTCCTCGTTGTCCTGATCGCCTTGAGGGTCATCTGACAGGTCAGGATCCTGCTGAGCCGTGTCAGGCACTGCCTTGTCCACTGGGGACAATGGAGGCACAGGCGGAAGAGACGGGGGAGGCACCACGGGCAAGGGAGGCGCCGGCGGAACCACCAGAGCAACGGGTGGAGCCGGAGGTGCAGGTGGACATATCTCCTTGAAAAGCCCTTGGAAATATTCCCTCATGGGGTCGGTGCGCATAAGCGCTTGAAAAAGGCATCCTCAGGAGATTGCTTCAGAACCTGAGGAGGCCTCTCATGAGGTGGACAAATCCAGGGACGGAACGTGGAAGGGTGCCACACCGGACCCTCCACCGACGTATCCACATAATCAAAGGAGCCGCCCCCGCGGGCAACGAAACATTGTGCGGAAGAGGCATCCGGGTGTTCCAATCAAACCGGCCGGTAAGGATGCGCACAAGGGACCTTAGGTTCACCCAAGGGACCGAGCCCTACACCAGAGGCCGATGGCGTAATTCTAGGGGTAGCACCTAAAATGGCCGCCGTGGTCGTGGCAGGAACGGGCGCCATTTTGTCCTCATCTGAGGGGAACTGCGGCACGTGAGGAAGTGAGGCAGGGGTCCCCTCGATGGATCAGGGGTCTTAATCTTAGCCTTAACATAAGGAACCTCGGCCGAGCCGGTACTATGAGGCCTGGAATGTTTTTGTGACATACCAACCGCCAACTGAGCCTTTGAAGGAAGGACCCCGCACTGCCGGTAAAAGAAGAACTTTGCTTCTTTTCCCCCCCATCACCACAAGAGCGGGAACGGTGAGCAACTGCTTTCACCGACAAAGCCTTGTCTGGCCTCTCAAAACTGTTGGTAGCTTTAGCCTCTGAACGAGGGACCTCGGACCCAGGCCTGGTAACAGCCTTACCTGCACGGGCCTCGAACATCCGTTCGGTAACAACCAGCCCAGCCAAGGCCTCAGGGCGCACCCCGGTCTTGTTTTTGAGGGAAGCTGACAGGGGCCTCAGAGTGAGCTCCGGTACCCCACGATTCAGTAGAACCGGGTCTACAAACAGCCCCCACAGGAGGGGCCTCGGAGTGTACTCCGGTGTTCACAGGCCCCTTACGGAGACCCTCGGAGAAAACTCCAGTAGAATTATTAGGCCCAACGGGCACCTCAGGGCGAACCCCGGTGACATAGCGATCAACGCCCCTCCCGGACCGAGAGGAACCCGGAAAGGTATCCCCCGGCCGGGGTGCTCTGAAAAGTAAAGAACTTACCGGGCGTTCCTTCTTCTCGTCGATGAACGCCTGAAAATGCGAAGGATAAGTTCATCGGAACACCTCCTCCCACCGCTCCAATCGACATTGAAGTGCCCGGACGGAAAGGGAGTCGCAGTAAAAACAGGAGTCCCAACGGTGTTCCAGACCCAAACACTCTAAACAAAGAGGATGGGGATCCACCCTCGAGAAGCGACAGTGACACGAACAATCTGGAAAGTTTAATTTGAAAGACATAGACTAGTAAACGAACGCTAGACAGAGCCAGAGAGGAAAAAAGGGAAGAAAATCTTCCGAGGATGCAAGTGCGCCCGGCCCCAATCGAGCGGAGAAAAGGACTGATGGGCGATGCACGGGGCAGAGCCAAGGTGGGCGGAGTTATGGCTGCGTGCCGGGCCCCGCGCAGGAAAGAGGGACAAATTTTAGAAAACAATTTGGATGCTTTTTACAGAGTGCTCCGGTCCCGTCCCACAGGACGGAGAGATGTCCCACAAGTATGGAGGAAAGGGGACGGGACGTAGGAGTAAGTATTTCGATGCATTTATTTTTCAGATTAAAACGTTACATGAAGCTGTCCAGTGCTGAAATCTTCAAAGTATTCCGGCACTGGCCAGCTTCTTGTAACGTTTCTTTTTGATTGTTTTTGGGTGGGGGGTCCCCCCAAACCCCTCCCCCAACCCTCAAGGCACCCCCCAATCCTAACCCTAAACCAACTCTAACCCTAAATCCAACCCTTTACACGAACCCTAAGCCTAATTCTAACCCCTGCCCTACCCCTTACACTAACCCTAAATCTAACCCTTGCCCTACCCCAAAACAGCATTGAAATACCATCTAATTTTTTGTAAAGAAAAGGCATTTCGATGGAAATGATTTTAGATGAAAAAAATTAGATGTAAATGACTTAGATGCATCTGATTTCGATGAAATGTCTAGATACCGTTATTGGGGGAGGTCCTTAGTTTGACCATAGATATCAGAGAGGGCGCTGAGCTTGGTGCTATTTTGGTTATTTTTGACTTCGCACCCAAAGGATTGTGATTGTCCAAGTTAACCAGAAGATCAGCATAATGTTGGGAGCTGGGGCAAGGAATTGGCACTGGTAAAGAAATTGCATAATATCAGCTTGAAGCAAGAAAAAATGCATAAAGCTCGGGATGTTTGATGCTTGAGAAATGTACCTGCTTGGTAATGTAGAGTCTTTTATGGAAGATTGCTAACCTTTTCTCACACTATATTCATCTAACTCTGTACTTTAGCATAAGCCTAAATACTTTGATTACTTCTCTGTTAATTGAATGTGGTTGGGTGTGACGATTTGATTTGGGGCAGTGCATGAGAGATTACTATATCATCAGACCCTAAAGGAGTGGATACATTGTCATATTGATAACAGGTGACCTTTCTTTCATTTCACATTCCTTTTTTCCCCAATTATTGTCATTTGTGATGTCTAGTCTGTCGTGTTTTGAGGAGTCAAGGTTGGCTGGGAGGAATGGGCATAGAGTGAGTTGGCAAAAACATGGTTTTGTCATGTAGAGAACCTTCTGTGTTTATGATTTATCTCTCTGTGATACACCTAAGAGGCGATATTGAATTATTTTGTGCTGAGAATAAGAACATTGCTGTTTGGGTTAATTCTCATGTAATGTGTGACATTTGAGGACATTGACAGATTACATTCACTGGAACACAATATACTGCAAGCATTTTAGGCCTTGTGGTCCAGCAGTTTGGGCAGGGCTGCTCACATTAGTGGCAGGGAGGCCAAGGCTGATTTGTAAATAACGATATGGAAGCCTGACCGAAGCAATGCTAGCGGTTAAGATTGAATCAGAGACTTAGATCCAACAGACTGAGGGTCCTTATAGATTCCATTCAAAGTAGATATTCTGCTGCATGAACTTCTTGAGTATAAGTGAAACAATAAGGTTGGTAGTAAGAAAAATGTAAATCTGGAGGGGAGAGTGTAGTAAAATCAAAGTGATTTGATGTAAGGCTTTGAAGTTGGCTATTAGGTGTAAGCCAGAACAATTGCATTGGACCACAGATAGGACAGAGAAAGGATGTTAGGAGGGACACACATTCAATGGACGCGTTTGGTCATTTACCCATCCGTTGCCATGTTAATCCCTATGGCATTCCCAAAAATTACCTGCCTCCTCCATGCTGAAACATTCCCTCTAGGGTACTCTTTCTGCTAGCTCTGTCACAAAGTAACATCAACCTTTGCCCTGTATTGGGCCTGCTTGTGTTATATCTAAGCATTCTTTTGAGTGTTTAATGACTTAATTGCCTCTGTAAATGAGCTCCTGTTGTAATAATAAAATCACTTAACATGGTGTGCTTTCAGTCAGTAGATTTAAAAGCAACATGGTGTCCTCACATCTGCTCCTTGCCCTGGAATCCTAAAACAAGCAATCGCAAAGCCAACCATTTTGACATTTGTAAAAGTATTACACAGGCATTTGCCAGACAATGATATCATATGTCTGGGTACTCTCACCATTTTATAGATGTTCCCACCTTATTGACAGGTGGTACCCTTAAGGCAGTGCCTGGCAAATGCCTTTCCCATGTGTATTCAAAAGCCATAACTGTTGGCTTTGCTGATGAGTGTAGGTTTCAGTTTATCTCCCTAAGTGAAAGTATATATGCCCTGATGTGGGAGCCTTGTTTGCAATGCCTAGTGACTCAAACTGCACCTCACTGAGTTGGTTCAACAAGAACCTACCTGAACATATCAAGACTAGGTTGGCACATATGGACCAACTTCAGATCATCTTCCAAGCATACTTAACAGTGGGGTTCTGACCTAAATAGTATGCATCTTTGTCTGTGTGGAATCCTAGCCTGCCTGGCCAGAACCTTTTATGGAATGGGCAGATGAGTACTGCCTTAATAACATCATACTATTGGAGTAGCATTGAACAATGTTTGTATGCAAACTGAATACATCATGTGTATTGTGGTCTAGTTTGAAAAATATGATACGACTGCTAGGTGTTTAGGCAGTGCCAGAAATGGAAGCTATTCACTGTGGGATCCCACCAGTGACAGAGGGGAGATGGGGCTGGAGGATTGTTCCCCCTTCCCCAATAAACATTTGGCTCTCAGAAGATTGATCATGAAACCTTGAAAATAACACGAAAGAACAAGTTACTTCTTACCTTGTAATGTTCTTTCAATGGGACATTCCTCCGATGTATTCCTTATCTTAGATATCTCTTTCCAGCTTTGCTGGCCTCGGAAACATTTTTCTCTAGAGGGCGCTGCGCGTCGGCGTCCGCCGAGTCGATGTCCCTCGACAGCCGCCGTATCGACGTCAACGTCATCCTGCCTATAAAGGCCGCGCGCAGCGTCCGTTGCTCAGTTCCGTTTTGTAGCCCACAATAATTCTTTCTGGACTAGACTAATCACCCTGAAGGAGCGTAAGCTGCAACAACAAGGGAAGTAGTACTGCGGGGATGGATGGGAGGGTCGATAAGGAATACGTCGGAGGAACATCCCATCGAAAGAACGTTACAAGGTAAGAAGTAACTTGTTCTTCGAAGGGATTGTGTCCTCCGACGTATTCCTCATCTTAGATAGGCTCCCATAGCAGTATTCTGTTATTGGAGGTGGGAGTACTGACTTCATGCTTCTTTTTATTGATGAATAGAGTGCAATACTGCCCTTCCAAACCTAGTCTCTTGACTGGAGGAGGAATCCAAGTTGTAAAACCGTGTAAAGGTATGGACGAACGACCATGTGGCAGCCGCACATATGTCTCTAACCGGCACTCCTCTTTTGAGGGCCGATGAAGCTGCGATACCTCTGGTCGAATGCGCCCTAAGGTTTTGAGGGGGCTCTTTTCCTGCCAGTTTATAACATTCCAAAATGGCTAGAATGATCCATCTGGAAATGGTTTGCTTAGTTATCGGTAACCCCAGCTTGTGACCTGCGTAGCCTACAAATAGCTGGTCTGCTTGCCTTATCCTAGCCAGTCTACTGATGTAAAAACTTAAAGCCCTTCTTGGGTCCAGCCTGTGTAACCTCTCTTCCTCTTTCCCCGGATGAGGAGGAGGATAGAAAGATGGAAGGGTAATCTTCTGAGTGATATGGAATTCAGAAACCACCTTTGGGAGGAAATTAGGCTTCACTTGCAGAACAACTTTGTCTTTGTGAAAGATTGTATGAGGGGGTTTACAAGAAAGAGCTTGTAACTCGCTCACCCTTCTAGCAGATGTAAGTGCTATTAATAAAACAGTTTTAAGGGTAAGAAATCTTAATGAACAAGAATGGAGTGGTTCGAAAGGTGTG
Organism: Ambystoma mexicanum; assembly: GCF_040938575.1. Taxonomy (NCBI): domain Eukaryota; kingdom Metazoa; phylum Chordata; class Amphibia; order Caudata; family Ambystomatidae; genus Ambystoma; species Ambystoma mexicanum. The sequence goes on from NC_090934.1 coordinate 1,022,574,012, forward strand.
CCCATCAGGAAAGTTAGGACTAAGTTTAAATCCCATAGGGGAACCTGGAATGGTCTTGGGGGATAAACGTTAGTTAACCCCTTTAGAAACTGTATTACCAAAGGTAACTTGAAATAGGATGGTTCTTCCGCAGTGCGCTTAAAGATGGATAGCACTGCGAGATAGCCCTTGATGGTGCCAACTTGAAGGCCTGAATTCGCTAAATAGAGTAGGAAGGACAAAACCATTGGTGTACCACATGAAAAGGGGTTGATATTCTTTTCTCTACACCAGCTGCCAAATCTGTTCCAACGGCAGCGGTATAAAGACTTTGTTGCTGGCCTCCTTGCCGAAAGCAACACCTATATAACATCATCAGGGAGGTCCCAATCCTTGTACCTCAGCCTTTCAGAAGCCAAGCGTGAAGGTTGAGGGTTTTGATGTCTGGATGGAGAACCTGACCTCCCTTCTGTGAGAGTAGATTCTCTCTGAGTGGAAGTCGAAATGGAGGGCAGATGGACAAGTCTAGAAGGTCCGGGTACCACGTTCTCCTGGCCCAATCCGGGGTAATTAGGATCATGGTTTTCCGGAATCTTCTCAACCTCCTGATCATTTGAGGAATGACAGGGACCGGTGGAAACGCGTACAGAAGTGGAAACTCCCAGTCCACTATGAACGCGTCTCCCAGAGCTCCTCTCGGGGGAAATTCCCTTGAACAGAACAGATCGCACTTCCTGTTGACACTGGTGGCGAACAGATCCACCTGAGGGGCTCCCCAAAGGGCGAAGATCTCTTGAAGGACTTCCTGAGCTAGTTCCCACTCGTGGGAGACTGCTCTGCCTGCTCAGAATGTCCGCTGTCAAGTTCTTCTCTCCGGCTAGGTGAACTGCCGATAGAGAGATTCCTTCTTGGATTGCCCAAAACCAGAGCTGCATCACCTCTCTGCACAGAGGTAGTGATCCTACGCCTCCTCTTTTGTTGAGGTAATGCATGGCCACTGTGTTGTCCGTCATTATCAGGACATTCTTTCCTTGTACAGATGGCAGGAACGCCTTCAGCGCAAGTCTGATGGCCCTCAGCTCTAACAGGTTGATATGTAGTCTGGACTCCAATGGAGACCAACGACCGCTGATGGTCACGTCGTTGGCGTGGGCTCCCCACCCCGTGAGTGAGGCATCCGTGACTACTGTTATCTCTGGCCAGGGTTGCCAAAACTGTTCTCCTTTCAGAATGTTCTCCTGACAGGCCCACCACTGAAGGTCTTGAGCCACCCTGTCGGGAACCTGAAGAAGATCTGTCATTCTTCCTGAGAATTGTGACCACTGAGTTCTCAGTGCCCACTGGAGGGATCTCATTCTCAGGCGAGCCTCTGGCACTAGGAAAATGCAGGATGCCATGAGGCCTAGCAACCTCAAAAAGTCGAAGGCTGGGAGACGTTGGGCATTTTGGAACTTGGTAACCATCTGTAGAATATCGTGAGCCCTCACCTCTGGTGGCGAGGCTTTTCCCAGGGAAGTGTCCAGGATCGCTCCGATGAACTGGAGTCTCTGCGATGGTATCATTTGTGACTTCTTTAAATTGAGGGAGAAGCCCAGTCTGTGAAGGGAGTGGCAAACGTGATTTAGCTGGATCTGAGCTTGTTCCGAAGATACAGCCCTGATCAACCAATCGTCCAGGTAGGGGTAGACGTGAATCCCTTCCCTCCTTAGACTTGCAGCCACTACCGACATTAACTTGGTGAAGACCCTCGGGGCGGAGGTCAGCCCAAATGGCAGCACTCGATATTGATAATGAGAGTTGCCAATTGCGAACCTCAGGTATTTCCTGTGTTTGAGATGGATAGGCACATGGAAATAAGCGTCCTGAAGGTCCAGAGATACCAACCAGTCCTGGAACTTAAGGGCCCGAAGGATCTGAGAAAGGGTTACCATCTTGAATTTGTCTTTCCTGAGGAATTTGTTCAATTCTCGCAAGTCCAAGATGGGTCTCAGTCCTCCGTCTTTCTTTGGAAAGAGAAAGTAAGGGGAGTACCAGCCCTTGTTCCTCTCCGCTACAGGTACCGGTTCTATGGCACCTTTCTCTAGCAGGTCTAAAATTTCCTGCAAGAGGAGCGGATCTGGAGCTTTTAGAGAGCTGATCCCCGGTGGATGACTCTGAGGTATGTGTAGGAGAGGCAGGCAGTAAACTTGGGCAACTGTTTCCAATGCCCAAGCATCTGACATGATAGCCTGCCATTCCGCCAGATGTTGAGTTAACCTGCCTCCTACAGGTGTCTTGTGAGGGAAGTCAACAGAGTGGTTTTGGGGCAGCTGTTGCAGATGGTAAAGAGGCACCTGCTGTTGCTGCGGCTTTTGAATATCTACCCCATCCACCTCGGGTAGTTCTTCTTTGTCCCCTTTGAGCCGGTCGTCCTCTACCTCTTCCGAATGCGGAGTAGAAGCGAAAGGACTTGCCTCTCGCAGAGGATCCTGTGGAACGAAAAGGTGTCTGACGGATTGCAGCACCTAGGGATTTTGCTGCTGCCTTTGATGTTTGCAGTTTTTCTAAACTGTCATCCGCCTTTTTCCCCAAACAAAGAAGAGCCATCGAATGGCATGTTCAAGAGCCTGGCTTGCACATCTGGGGCAAAACCAGACTTTCTCAACCAGACAAATCTCCTGGTTGTTGTACTTGCCGCCATTGCTCTGCTGATACTGTCAGCCGAATCAATGCCCGTCTGGAGGGATTCGCACATAGCGTCTTTACCGTCCTGTAGGATATTTAGGAATGCCTCCCTTTCTTCTCCCTCCGGGATGCAGTCAGCCACTGTAGAAGCACACTCCCAAAGTGTATGGCTGAATCTAGCAAGGGTGCAAGTAGCATTAATAGATTTTAACGCCATGCTACATGCCGAAAAAAATTTCTTTGCCATAGCATCATATTTTTTATCGTCCCTGTCCTGTGGGACGGTAGGGTAAGCAGTCTTGATGTCAGTAGAAGATGCTGCCTGTACCACCAGACTTTCTGGGGATGGATGTTTGGACAAAAACTGCGGGTCTGCAGAAAATACCCTGTATTTAGCAGACAGTTTTTTTATTTACTGCCGGGATGACATCTGGGGTTTCCCAGTTCGTCATGATTTTCCTTTGAAGAGCTTTATGAAAAGGCACTACAGGATCCTCCTGTGGACCTTTATCAAGAATATCTGTGAGGTCATCTTGTTGGAAAGCCTGTGAAGGTGTTGACCACCCCATAAATTCTGTGATCCTGGCCATTAAGGCTGTATAGGGGGTTTCAGCATGCTCCCCCGGGTCTGGCCTAGCGAACTCCACCTCAGGGGAAGTGTCTAACCCACTTGCCTCATGTAAGGAATCATGTAGTTCCTTTAACCTGCGTTCCTCTGAGGATAACTCCTCCTGAACTAGGGTTGCAGATCCCTGCAACTCAAATGTCTCTTCTTGGTCAGATAGTTCTCCCTCTTCCATAATTGAGGACATAGTTCTCAATTGGTCTGAACTCACAAAGGGTGTGAAACCCATCTCCAAGGCCGAGGGTGCCAAACTTGTTGTAATCGGCCTCGAAAAAACGTCGATGTCGTCGACGCCGAAGGCTTCGAATGTGGCGTCGAAAACAAAGGCAGAGGCCTCGAAGTCCTCGATAGAATTGGGATTCTGCTCGAGGATGTCGACAATCTCGACGTCATCGAAGACCTGGGGATAGCCACTGGGTGCGCCGCAACCGTGACTTTCCTTGGCGTCGACGCCGGTGTCGAAGATGGCGTCGAGTCGACAGACCTGTGTGTCGAAGGTCCCTTCGACAACGGTGTCGAAGACACCGACCTCAGCGTCGACGGAACCTTCGAAGAAGGGTTCGAGGTCATAGCTTTACTCGAGGGTTCGTGACGCGCTCGAGAAGCTTCCTTCGCCGGGTACTGCGACTCGCAGCGTTTTAGACCTTTGGGTCTTTCGACCAGAGCATCGCTCTCGGCAGTCTTCGAGGGGGTCGAGGCCGCTTTCTCGAAGACGCTCATCATATTTTTGCGGAATTCCTCCCATTCAGCCCGGGAACTATGTTTCGTGGGGCAAGGGATTCTCTTAGGAGAAACGGAGGAAGAGGAGGACGAAGAAGGGGATCTTCGACATCTCCTCTTCGAGTGCTTCGATCTCGAGGAGTGATGGGACCCGCTTCGAGACCTGGAGCGCGAATGGTGACGAGGAGACGAATGTCTCGACTTCGTCGAGGAAGAAGAAGCTTTTGAAGTCTTACCTTTTTCCAGCTTCCCCCTACGCTCCTTCAGGGCCTTAGTTGTCATGGACATACAGTCCTCGCACTCCGAACAATGGTGTTCAGCTCCCAAATACCACAGACAAACTCTGTGAGGGTCAGTCAGCGACATCTTTTTCCCACAGTCTCTGCATTTTTTAAAGCCGGACCGAGGGGTCGTCGGTTCCGACGAGGAAGCCATCGAGTATGGATCGAATATCTCGAGGAAATTGGATTAATTCACAACGAAAACTGAGCAACGATATTCCGAGGCATTGAGTAAGCACGGAAAAACGGAACTGAGCAACGGAAGCTGCGCGCGGCCTTTATAGGCAGGATGACGTCGACACGGCGGCTGTCGAGGGACATCGGCGGACGTCGACACGCAGCGCCCTCTAGAGAAAAAATTTTCCGAGGCCAGCAAAGCTGGAAAGAGATCTAAGATAAGGAATACGTCGGAGGACACAATCCCTTCGAAAGAGCATTTCTTAATATGTTTCTGGCAAAGTATAAACAGTGCACATCTGTTAAAAGTAAAAGAAAATAGGGCATCGAAATATTTCCTGCAGAGTGCAATCAGAGGTGGATTTAACAGTCGAAAAATGGACAAATGTCCATGTGGCACCCTTGCTCTGCCTTTCTCGCCTCAAAGTCAGTCGGGGCTGCACAGTTGCGCTCAGTGAGGCCTCATCTTTTTAACATATCTCAGATTCAAATTATTTAAAATAGGAAGTGATTAGTGATAGGAAAAGGTACCTTCTCTTTAAATTATATACACTTTTAATAAGCTACTTAAGTGTGATTGTTGGTTGATTAGAAATGATGGGGGAACAGAACAAGCTGGTGAAAATGACTTATACTTTCATTTTACGTTGTGTATGTATGAGATTTTTTGTAAGTTCTCATTAAGTAGCATTCTGGAGCGCGTAGGCTTGCAATCAGGACAGGGAAAATAAAGCGACAATCAAATCATTTTACCCCCACTTTGTCCACTCCACAGGACTTTGAAAATGACCACCTATGATTGTAGCTTTATTAAAGCAAGCAGATTCCAAATCGTTAATTGTGGGAGAGATTTACACTTTTCTAGACACAGTGTAAAAGTGAAATGAAAAGGCGTTTTTGCCTACGTTTTGCTATTTACTTTTCCAGTACTTTGTGGAAACAATTCAAAATTTCCTCTAGGGGCCCTTTTGCAAAGAAGTGGAAACAGGAGCAGTCCCCTCTATGCAATTTAGGATTCAAAACAAAATGTCCCCAATACTCTTTCATTAACCCAATTCTACAATGATGAACACATTGTCGTGTTGGTTTATCATGTGACTTCTGCATTTTTCAAGTTATCTGTATAAAAAGGAGTATTATTTTTTATGGTGTATTACAAACCTTTACAAAAGAAGTTAGCAAAGAAAAAAACTAAATAAATGGGAAAAGAAAAGTAAAGAGAAAAATCGAACACAGAAACTTACAATGATAAATATTTCATTTTCATGGCTTTCAATCATTGGTATAAAAGTATGCAATTCATAACAATAAAAAAAAATCTATAAATCATCCCTATCACTTAAAGTTTTTTTTATATACAGAATACCAGGTATAGTAGGCAGGGTAAAAGTACAATTTCAAATTCTGTAAAAAAAAAAAAATTGACTTGCGTGCAAAGACTCAGAATTGTAATATTTTTGTTATTTAAAAACCAAACTTCAATACATATTTGTACCAACTTGAGCTGGGAAGATGTGTGGCTAAGTACCTAAATTTCAGAGTAGGCTCAAATTCTGGCTTTACCACTTAACCAAAGTGTGTAATCCTCGGCAAATCATGTAATCTCACTGAGTTTCCTGCCAAAATTAGGAGCCCCTAGAAGTGATTCAGTTTACATTATGGTTTAATAGATGGGCAGTTTAGGGGTCAGGGCCCGCCAAGGAGACATACACAAATCTTTCTTTGGAAAATATAAGGCCACATTTATTGATCAAAATTGTGACATTCAATAGCATAGCAAACATGTCAAATAAGAAGTAATCCTGGACAATTGCATATTTTAAACAGCATGTAAACAGAATGTACCAGACAATGATGTATAGTGGGATGGCAGGGGAGTGGCAGCCCCTCATCCCTGCCACATCCAACCGGGAGCGATATCAGGAGGCCGGAAACCCCTCAACCTGCACAGTCTACTACCGGATGCCCCCTCTCACCTGCATGCTAGCACTCCCACACACCCTCAATTCAATTAAAATTAGCTGCAAAATTGCAACAAAAAATACAATTTTGTGCTTCAAAATGTCATTTGTAAGAAACAATATATCCTATTCCTTCCTTAAATATTTATCGAGGGGGCTGTCTTTCACAACAAAAAGGCTGGACCACAAGCACCTCCTACGTGGCCTCCTGGGAGTAGCCACAGTATTCAGGGAGGTATTGGTGAACGCACACTATCTTAGATGGAATAAGGACTGGGGGCCCCGTTGCCCAGCCCCTGAAGAGAAGGAGATGGCATCATTTTCGATTCACCCCAGCCAGGCCAAGAAGACATGGTGTGGAAAGGGTGGGGTAGGCGGGAGTGATTGTAAATGGGAATGGCAGTCAGGAGGAGCTGATGGAAGGTGACAGGGGGTGATATTGCCACCCTTTTTTTTCTGCTTCCCTTTCGCTCTGTACTGTGTTTTTATATCTCAATTCTAGCATTATGTTGAAAAATGGTACAAAACATGTCTCAGGGCATGATTAATTGGGATTCATCTCTCTGACTCTTGTTAAGGGTTCTGCAGTATACAGCTTTCCTTTTTCATGCTTTGTCAATAGTTTCCCTTATGGAGATGGGGGAGCGTATGGAAGATGGAGTGAGTAGCCAATGGAAGGTCAAAGTAGTGAGGGAGCTTATGGAAGGAATCAAAGGAGAACATGGAAGAAGAGAGCAGAAGACTGTGGAAGGGGTACTGGAGAGTCTGTGCTTTTGTAAGGATGAGCAGGTGGAAGGCGAGAGCCGATTTCCCATTTGAATAAATTGAGGGAACCTGTGTAAATCACCTCATGTCAGCAAAACCTGGTGAGGTGGACATGCTGTTTCCAGCCAGAGTCGTACCCCTAAATATGCAGCTCCAATAGTGGAAAAAGACAAGACAACTTAAAAAACAGGTAACATTTGTTGAACTCATGACAGCGATTAACTACTCCCACCATACCACACCTATGCCCCCACCTACCCGGGACCATCTGTCAGCCTGGGCCAAGAATCGGTTTGCCAATCTGGCAGGGAGTGCAATCCTAACAAGCATCTTTATCAGATATTCAAGTAGTCTTGTGGGTAAATGCGTCCTAACAACCTAGATTTGAATCCAGGCTTCTGCACCTTATAAAGCAGTCTAACAGACTGAAACAAATTAAGGGAAAATGGATTTTTCAGATCCAGGAAGACATTTTTGCCACATCACAGATCTGAGAAATGTTGGGCCCCCCTGATCACAAACCTGGCCCACACAGATCAAAATTCCTGGAGCCGGGACTGAGTCCCATACTGTCCAGGCTGCTGGTGGCATCCCAATGCACCTATGCTAATCACGTTATTTTCACCCTCTTCCGCAACAACATGGTTCCCGCAATAATTGTTTCTCATTAGTACACTGTACACTCTACGCTGGTGGCAAAGAGGCTCGAGTCTACGGGAAATACAAATAAATCACATTTTAGGTGGTCCGTGGCCTGTAAGAAAGGACTTAACAGAGAGGTTTGAAATTAACTAAGTCCCACTGCCAAATGCACAGTTGGTAGAAAAGAAGACATGAATTGACTCGGGTAATGGGTACCGACGTCACCCCATCTCCAAAACCTTTTAAATTTGGTTTGTTTTTCAAAAACAAGATTGCTACAGATAAGTGTTTGCCATAGAAACGCAAAGACAGCGTAACACGTCCAACAGATAACCAAGATCCGCAACACTGTCTTTCTCCAAAAGAACACCCGACACAGTTTCTGCTGCCTCAAGACTCAGCAAAATCAAAACTTGACAAATGCACGTACATATGTGAATAAACCATGGGCACAATGGCAGAAAAATCTCATCCAACATAAAAAACACACTAAGAAGGACAAATTATCAGATTAATTAACGGTTATACTTCATTACTCCTAGTCCTCTTCCTTATCACAATACTTACCTATGAGGCTCCAGGCTCCGTGACAACACAATCCCCAGTCCTTTTAATCTTGCCCCTTTTACTCTGCATGAGATACCTACATTCCTTTAGTTATTTTTGCTGCTTGGGAGGCCGAGGCAGGATGTTAGCACTATGTGACGAGGAAGTGTAAGACTAGGAGTAATGAAGATCACTGAAAATAAATGTTATCATTACCTCCCCGTCCCAGTGCAGTATACCAAAGCATCCAAGAACGGGCCTATAACATGCCATTTGAAAGCTGCTGTACCCCATCGCCATGTATTATAGAGGCCTTGCATTCCCCCCTAATAAGTGAGAAAAAGAACTCAAGATACTCACGCCAAAGAAACCCCTTAAATAATTACCCCATTCAATCTACCATACTTGATGAACGTGTTGATAGTCCCATGTGGCTGCTCTTCGGATCCCCTGAGAGCCAGACCACCTGTGCCCACAACACTGCCCTGGCTCTGGTTGAATGCTCCTGGACATTAACTAAGAGCAGCCTTCCCCGATTCAACATAAGCCATCACAATGGCCAATCTGATCCAACAGCTAATTGGTACTGATGCTTTCTGATGCTTTTCGACCTAAGGCCCCAAAAGCGATCAAGACTGTCAGACTTTGAGTGACTCGGTCCTCCTCACAAATTAAAGGACTTCATCCAAAAAATGTCATGCCACCTCTTCAGCCGAGGAAGGATGTTAACTGTATATCTTGGGACTTGTGGAATTTCGCATTCACCTTCGGCAGAAATTATGGGTAACACTGCAAAGCAGGGAATCTGATTGGACATTGAGGAAGAAAGAAGTACAAAGCAGTGCCCCCTGTCCCGCCTAGTCTGCGGGCTGGTGTGTGTTGTGACGTCACTGCCGGGCCACAGTGCTTGTGCAGTGTCACGTGTGTACAGTCCCATGCATCAGCATGGGACCAAAGCAATAAAGGCAGACTTGAGAGGAATTCGACCATCCGCACAGTGGTGTGCTCGTCTGGGCTTTTTAAAATGTTTTAAATAAAATTGAATGATGGTAGATAAACCGCCGAAAAATGTGTGGGGCTAAGCCACGCACTTTTTCCTATGCTCGCCGCACAACATACACATAGACCCAGCCCTACAGATAAGAGGTGTATCAGCCCCTTTGACTCTCTAAAAATTGGCAAATACTCCCAAAAAATAAAAATAGTGAGAAAAATACTCAACTAAAAATGGGAAAAAGATATGTAGAATCTTGCGCCCCTGCTTTCACCCTCACAGTTCCATGTATATGTTGGTACCAAAAGTACACATAGTACCACAGGAAGAAACTACTATTTGAACTGCCTGATTGGAAGAAGTAAACATGTATCTTTTAATGTGCAAGAATAACTACGTGCAAATAAATAAATATTACAAAAACATTTCCGCTTTTCAGTGAAAACACATTTGAACTCTTATAAAATCCTCTCATTGGGAATTGGGTTTACATTTTTACTCCCCAAAAAATCATTTTACTCCCACCTTTAAGATTTCGAAGTTGGAGTATTTTACTCCCTATTTTTTATCTGGAGCACTGCATAGACCTGTATACTCTGGGTGGACACAGCCTACAGGCGCAGTGCCCCCTGTCATGTTTAGTTGGGATATGACAGGAAGATTACACAATGCATCTCCAGAAGGGGGGGAACCAAACATTCCTCCTGCAATGGCTAGCCTGATTAACTAACAAAGGCTCCATGGATCCGCCGGTCCTTTTGTTGGGCCCTGCAGCTGGTGACAGTGATTTGCATACCATTCAGAGGGTAATTCAAACAGGCCACATGGGGCCTGACTGCAGAGGCTAATAAAGGAGACCGGAAACCCCAACAGCCTTTCACATGTAACTGTGTCAACCTGAGGCCAGCTACCGCCCTCAGTATTGATTCACAGTCAACTGTCATGTCTGGGACTGTGTGTTTACAGTATACACAGATGCAAACCCCATGTGTCCCGACACAATTGACACTTCCATAGTTACAGGAAAGTGCCCATGACGATATGTTATATCTAGGGCCCGGGCCAGCCTCATGTACAGTCACCCAAATGCATACGGCAAAAGGCGCACCAAGAGTGAAACGCGAGCATCATTCAGAACTGGAATTCTAGAAGCCCATCCCCTGCTGTGCACCATAATACATAACACGGCAGTGGGTATGAAGAAATCCCCCGGAGTGCAAATGCCCCATATCTAGGGGGTGGCACCAAATCAAATATATATTTTTAGTATATTTCTGATTTGTGGGGCAACTACCGTGCGCATTGAAACAAAAGGTGTCTGTTCACCAGACCGTTGCCATGGAAACTAACAACGCTGCTGTTTACTACGAATCCACGCATAGTGTACTGTTCAGTCCTTGCACATTCCACTAGACCTGCAGGGCGAGTTCCTCACTTTAAATACTGGACCTATGAGAAATGCACTTGCCCCAACGTGACTGGTGACAACATAGTTACAAGTGCTTTTTGTAAAATGTTGCCATAAGCACACTTGATATTTGCTGCAATGCCGTCAACCATTCACAGTGTAACCTGTATTTGCCATTTACTGCAAACAAGTATACAAAATAAGATACCACCAAAGAGTTGACCGTCCTAATCAGAACTGCTTGATTGGTAACCACAAACAAGAAGGTGTGCAGCGCCCCACCTTTGCCTCCTAATATTCTCTAGTTCGAGGAATGATCCCTCTTGACCTCTCCGGATTAACATGGTGCTGACATTTAGCACCTCAACTTATGCCCCTTGCGTTGGTAACTATAACCTCGACTGAGGGGTTCCATTTTACTGCTTTCAGGAGAATGGAGCTCCAAAACAGCTTTTACCTCCAAAAGTGTGAAATTACCATCAGAACCTCGAATGCTTGGTAAGTCGAAATCCACTCCCTGTGAATGTGGAAGACTAATGGTTTCAGGTGTGTCTTCACCCAAGAGGCAAAAAATACACAAAGCCACGTGGCCCTGGACCTCTAGAATTGCCTCAACTGAGGCCAATTCCTCCTCAAGAACTGCTCTCAGGACCCTCCCTTAGAATTCCAGATCAGATTTTCCTGGGTTCACCAGAAATCGCCATTGGATCAGTAACTCGCAGGTTCTAAGGACCTGGTCTGCATGAGCGACCTAGACACCGATCTGACCAACAAGTCGTCCAGTAGAGAAACAACTGAATGCCTTCCAGGTGAAGCACTGAAACCAGGGGTGCCTGGGTTTGATGAAGATTTTAGCCACTGCCCATAGACCGAAGGGCAGAACTTTGAAATTCAAATTGCCCTACCCCACGGCAAACCTGAGGAATTTCTGGTTAGAGTACCTGACTTTCGAGCAGTGTAGGCATCAAACAAACATTTGATCGTGGTGTTAAAAACCCATGTAAGATCTTTTAAATGCTGAATACATCTTCCTTACTACTGATCCCTTATTGTCACTGATCAGCTACCATCAAAGCTTTCCACACTGAACTAACAAGGATAGAATGGACCTGTAATGATTCTGGCAATGTCGAAGGATTGAGTCCTGTATATATCTGAAATTAGCGGCAGGCCAACCTTGGAAAAATGCTTTATTGATGTATTTTACGGTCCAAAGAGGGGCCTGGACTGGCTGAATCCACAAACCCCATAGAGTCAGAAACTTTCTACCAGAACTTGATAATTTCCTCCCTATCCATATAGCTCCCCTTGGGATCAGGATCCTCCTTAGAAGAGGAAAAAGATCATGAAAATGACATGAGAGAAGAGGAAGAAGTTGAAGATCACCATGAGGTGGATTGTGGATCCCTCTTTCTCTTAGACTTCTGCTCCTGTAAGGTTTGTTTCCAAACTCGTCCTGTCATGATCTCTGCTTCCAAAAGGTCAGGGTTTTCCCAACTCCCTTGGAAGCAGATCCATAACCCAGGTTCCGAGTGCCAACCAGTCCCAATTGGGACCTTTTGGACCCAGTCCGGGCGCCAGTGGCACCAGGCTCATAAATATGCCCAGTCCCAGCGCTGGAAGCTCCGGGCTCATAATGCTTGGGTGGACTTACCTGCAGCAGACCATGCTGCTTACTTGCCTGCCAGTTGAGCCTCTGATCCTCTTCTGTTTGGAACTACTTTTCCTGTTGGGTGGGGCAGGAGCCACTCCCTAGATTCAGAACACTGGAACTCTTCTGGAAAGCAGGAACTCTTTTCTTACCTAGGCGTGGCTGTGGAAGGAGACACCTAAGCACTACAGGAGGCTATTTAAACCACACCCGATGGATGAATCTTGCTTTGCGTTATTCTGCATCCTCTGCAGCAGAACGCTCATCGTCTTCTGCATCTGATCCTGGGCCTAAGGAAAAAGGCTTACCATCCTGAATCCAGTCTTCAGCAACACCTATAAAGACAAGAAAGAACAGGTTAGCATTACGGTCTTCAGTGACAGCTCTTCACTTACCTGGTCCATCGGCTGTCACCAACGCCTCGCGCTGCATTCCGGCATCTGAAAGACAAAGGCTTACCTACTCTTCGTGCGCTCCGGAGGTCTTCACACTGCATTCCGGCATCTGAAAGACAAAAGCTTACCAACTCTTCGCACGCTCCGGAGGCCTTCGGCGCTGCATCCCGCATCTGAAAGACAAAACAAGGTGCGTTTAAAGACATTGGGGAACTTTAATACTCACGTGCCATTACTCCTTTCCACATCTAACCCAGTGGGTATTCCGGCACCCTGCAGCCGCTCCGAACTTGTACCTGCAAAATAAAAAGACAGTTAGAGCGCATCGTGAAGCAGGCAACAAGCGCTTACTTACGTGCTTCCAGGCGCTTCTATTCATCACACGGGCTCCATCTTCAACTCACTTCAGCCCGTCATCCGCCATCGCCGGGACCCTGCAAAACAAGAGACATCATTACTAAAGACTTTAAAGACATTAGAATTACTCGAAACTTACCGTTCGTGCAGTAAACGACGGACAACAGTCCTCTGAAGTCAAGAGGCCTGCTCCCCTTATCCAGTGAAGAAACTGGTTACAGCACCCTGCCCCGAGGCAGATGGAGAGCACAGCGTTCACTTACCTAAGGTGAGAGCGTTAACCTTTGGGGTTCTACAGGAGAAGAGAAAGGGAAGAAGAGAGAGACATTCAATAACCCAGTTACTTAATTCCATATTTTCTATCTGCAGACATCTTACCCTTCGAGTCAGACATACAGTGCACAGAGGTCCAGCCCAAAGAGCCAGCCGTGTGTTACACATCACCTTTGAAGATACGGTATACGCCCAGTCAAGACCGGCGCCTCTACGGGAATCAGGTGAGCGTTACACGTCCACCGCTTTACGAGATAACATCCATCTATGCTTTTGACGCACCTTGTGCCTTCCTTCAAAACCTGGGATTCCCGCATTGGTGCGATCTTCAGTGTCCTCGCCGTACTTCCTCTTATTTCTTTTCAGCAAGCTCAGGATGCCTGTTGCGCTGCCTGCTGTTGCTTACTTACAGTCAGAGACTCCACTCATGCACAATCAGTCCGCAACCTTTCACATACAAGATGGCTCATAGATCATTCCCAGAAGAAGGTGGCTGACCGTAGTGCCAGAAGATCTGCCCGCATCCTATACAGCACAACCAATGCAAAGCTTCCCGGCACCTACCTGCAGTCCGCACCACTGCAGTCCCAGACTATGATATCATGGGCACTTATCTTCACCAAGGAGCATGGCGATTCCCTGTCCACAGCTTGCTGGCCCTTGACTCTGCAAACATTCCATCATATTGCCAGACTGCACAGACTATTTGTTCCTGCTTAATTGATCTTACACACCCTGCAGGATTGTCAAAAGTGTTGCCTCCCTCATGCCGACTCGCTCGGCAGCCACCACCACAAGCAAGGGTTCCAGAACTGTTTTCCCCTGAAGCCCTGCAGTAGCGGGATCAGGACACGAGTTAAGCTCAGCAGCTTACCCATTGGACCCTCTCCATAGGACAGGAACATTTTAACTAAATGATTGAAATGAAATGATAGTTTATTTATATCGCGCTCGTACACAAGTGTTTCAGAGCGCGACCAGTTTAAAAGGGAGGGGAACAAGGGAGAACAAAAAGAAAACAGCACTCTTACTAGGCCCAGTGACATTTAAGAAAGCGCAAGTAAATGGAAAGGGGGAAAGTGCATGGAAGAAGGGGGGGTTTAAGAGTCGGAACAGAGGAATAAATAATAAAATAAATAAATGAATAAATAACAGCAATAAACCATGGTAGTGCAGCCAGCAAGTGACAGGTGAAAGTCAGATAAGGGATATCTGATAAGTGCAGGAGAAAAGTGGGAGGGGGACTGTATGGGTACAGATACAGAACCCCAGAGCAAGGGGTGGCCCGGAGGCAGTGCAGGAGGGTGGCAGGGTGAGCAGGTACCTAGGCCCAAGTAACAGAGGGTGGCCAGGTGCACGATGCCAAAGAAAGAAACAGATCAACAGGGGAGCAGGGGGGAAAAGGCAGAGGCAAAGAGGAAGATCTTGAGGTGCTTCCTGAACCAGAGATGGTTTTCCTCAAGTTTCAAGGTGGCCGGGAGGCTGTTACAGAGGGAGGCTCCCGCCGAATGAAAGATCGACCACCAGCTCGTTTATTTGCAAAACGACTAACGACTAACCCTGAGGGAGTTAGAGGTAGAGGAGCGAAGGGCTGGAGAGGGGAGGCATTTCCGGAGGGATAGTTGAAGGTATTTTGGACCCAGGCCCCAGAAAGCCTTGTGGAGAATGCAGAGGGTTTTAAATTGAATCCTTGCATCCACTGGGAGCCAATGAAGGGATTTCAGGGCTGGAGAGATACGATCCCAGGGCTTGAGGCCAAGGACAAGTCTCGCAGTCTTGTTCTGGATTAGTTCTAGAGTCCGAAGAGTGGAGGCAGGTAGATTCAGAAAGAGGCTGTTACAGTAATCCAGTCTGGAGAGAACTACAAGCTTGGGAGACAGTGAGTTTTTGAGGGAAGGGGAAGAAATGCAGAGTGCCTCTGAGGAGGTGCAATAAGACATTTAACTTTTTGGAGACGTCAGATGTGTGAGGAGAAGGAAAGTGTGGAGTCAAAGATAACGCTGAGGTTCTTAGCCACGCAGGTAGGGGTAGGAGGAGGGCCAAAGTAGGCCAGCCAGAGTGTGAGAGGGAAGGATGGAGATTGTTTACCAATAATGAGGATCTCCGTCTTTTTGGCATTTAGGCAAAGATTGTTGGCGGCACACCAATTTTGAATGGCGAGTAGACAATCTGAGATGACGGAAGGAGAGGAGGAGGCTGAAGGAAGCCTGAAAATTAGTTGGGTGTCATCAGCATAACACTGGAAAGTTGACCAGAAAATAGAGATGCAGTAGGCGAGAGTTGCCAAGTATTGGTTGAAAAGCCAGGATGAGAGGTTAGACCCCTGGGGTACACCACACGTGGAGAGGGAGATAGAAGATAGGAAGGACCCAAGTTGTACCTGGGAGGGTCGATCAGAAAGAAAAGAGGCCAGCCAGGCTAGAGCCTAATCGGTGATACCCAGGTTGTCACAGAGACGATTGAGCAGGGTGGTATGGTTGACCGCGTCAAAGGCATAGGAGAGATCAAGTAGGATGAGGACAGAGGGAATGCTAGAGTCGAGATTGGAGAGCAGGTTTCCAATTCCAAGATTGTGCTTAAGAGGGAGGTATTATACTTCCTGGACGCTGAAGGGGTGAGAATAAAAGGTTTGGGGAAATAGGTCCTGTTCTGGAGGCTGTAGCGACAAATACTGACACAGGAAGAGAGATGTTGAGCTAATAACAATACCAGTGTAACATAATGCAAATATATGACAATAATTGCATAAATCAGATTAGTTGAAATGGATCTCTAAATGTTAAAACCGTGCATTCAAAATCAAGACAGAGCTGGTCAATTATGAAATTTAAAAAATAGAGATAATATGCACCTTGTGACAAAACTAGCCTAGTATCCCTCCTGAAAACCACCCTTTGCAGAAAACGAACATGTTCCTCTCGTAGGCCTTCCCTCAGCACAGTTCCATGTTTCTCCACTAACTGGAAATGTTAACTATTGCTTGCTACTGTAAATTAAATGCTGGTAATAAATCCTATGATGAACGGACTGTTCCTCCCAGATCCATCACATATTTTCCTGTAACCCCCTACTCATGTAGAGGATTCCTGCCCCCAAACCAATATAATCATTCCCATAAAGGTCCTAGCAGGACTCCGGAAGCTCCAAGAAGGCAGGACCGGAGCCCCTGCTCCCAGGGAAGCCGTGGTCGAAATCCCTTCCTCAGTTAAATGGGCCCATATTTCCTTCCAGCTTTCCCATACATGGAACCTGTTTCAGTTCAGGGTTTAGGGGAATAAGCAGCAGGGCTTGTCACACTGTGGTTTTTGGGCATGGTTTCTACTTCCTTAGGTCAACATAACACTGGTGAAGGCTCAAAGTGTGGCCACCGCAGAGCAACAGACAGGCTTTTTGTCCTTAAGCACCTTGCACAGAAGCACAAGCCTAAGGTTTTGGTAAAAACAAATCATTTTGGTTAAACATTTCATAAATAGGAAGCACAGATAAACCAAGGTTGTTTTGCTAGCTTTTCAGGGAGCTTTCTTTTAAGCTTGGCAAAGTTGGATTTCTGACATGCAACTGCTTCAAAATGTTTGTTGGGGGCATAGGGAGGGTAGTAAGTAGAAGGGCTTTGTCATCTGTCTTCTTGGGCATGGCTTCAACATGCCTTGGCTCACCCCGAGATGAGTACATTCCAGTCATACACCTAGTACAGCAAACAATGCAGTTGAGGACCACGATAAATTTGGTCCATTTGTACACATAGTACCTGCACCTTTCCTTCCAGTGCCCTCCTGAGCATCTCATCTATCCCTCACCTTTTGCAACTGCCCACCACTACTGAATGATCTATCATACTCCTCCTTTGCCAAATAGCATACAAATAAAATAAATGTCAAGTCATTTCATACTGTCTCCAGCTCAGGTGTTCAGCTCGAAACATTGGTCTCATTGAGATTTGCACAGATGAGTTAATAAGCACAAACTACTTCCCAATTTTCAGCGCTTGCCTCCAGCGCATTGTTTTCACTCTGAATTACTGGTGCTGAACAAGCTGAACCATTACATTTGATGAAACATGGGCAATAACCAAATGACCTACACTATGTGACACAATCACATTTTTATTTCTCTCATATCGCTTTTATGTTGGTGCTTATTTTTTCCAACAATCTTTAAAAAAGCTAAATAAAGGGGCGTGGCCAACGGCGCGATGAGGACGACGTAGGTCTTCGTTGCTCCCACAACCGCCGCAGTAATTTCTGTTTAAATCCCCTGTTGCCGCCAACTACTCACAGCGGGTATCACCGTGCCCACCTGGACGGAAGAAATCAGCTGCCCGGTGCTGAACAGTGCCGAGGTGAAGTTGGGTGGGGGCATCACCCAGCGACGGCGCCCTTCCATGGACCGGGGTACAGCCGCGACGCAGGGGGAGCCGGAGACCAGTGACGCCCTGCAATGGTCACAACAACAGCGCAGCTTCACCGAGGAGATCTCACACGGCTCCTGGGCTTCCTTTTTGGGGAGACACTGACCTGGCCTTGTGCCCCACAGCACTAGCCCCCTTCTGAGGCGAGTGAAAGGGCTACAACACCCGCACCACTGGTTCCACACTTGCTGCTCGGACAATCGTGATCACAGCAAGCATCCAAAGAGGGGGTACCTTCAGCCTTCTAATAAGCAGGAAGTGGACTACGGGACAGTGGATTGCCGGGTGGCCCCGGTGCGGCCTTGGGGAGGACAGTGGAAATATGTCCAGGCCCCAGCAGAAATACAGCTTGCTGTACACAACACTGCAAGCACTCTAAAGCTCCAGAGCATCAAGCTGCCCCCGCGGATTGCCGCGGCCTGAATCGGCGGTGGTGTAT
Organism: Ambystoma mexicanum; assembly: GCF_040938575.1. Classification (NCBI taxonomy): domain Eukaryota; kingdom Metazoa; phylum Chordata; class Amphibia; order Caudata; family Ambystomatidae; genus Ambystoma; species Ambystoma mexicanum. The sequence goes on from NC_090934.1 coordinate 1,022,592,297, forward strand.
AACGCCACCTGTATAATCAACGGGCTCTGCCCCCCACCCCCGATGTATGTCCGGCTGAGACATACATACGCGAGGGAGCCCTAATCGCACGAGCTGGGAGGTGCAGCCAACTGCGTTTTGGACCAACTAACGCCTGAGTGCCCGGTGACGGCGGGCACACTCCACGCACAATACACTGATCTCTTTGGACAAAACTAGCACCTCTAACACTGAGGGAGGCAGGAGGAGGGCTCGGCACTGCAGCAACTGATACTTAAATGTTTCGCAGACCTACCACTGCGTGGCTGGGTGGTGGGACCGACACAGCCGGAACCCACTGAGATCCTAACGGAAATACAGCTGTGACACTGCGGCTGGCGGGCCGGCGGCGACCATGGCCAAGAAAAAACAAGAAAATCCACTATGCAGAATAGGATTGAGCAATACACTGTCCCTTCGTAACAGCTTGTGGATCCTCCACTGCAGCACCCCGATGATGCGGACACTGAACACACGCTTTCCCTCGAGGATGTTATGGCCGCCATTGCGGATTCCCGCTCATCCATGGAGCAAAAGATAGACCGAATAAGCCTAGACGTCTCCCTCCTCAGACATGATCTGCAGAAATTGTCCGCACGCACTGGGGAAGCGGAGCAGCGCATTTCGACTGCGGAAGACGGCCTTCGCAATGTGCAACACCAACTCCACTGAGTCTCTGCTACACTAAGACCCTGGAAGCCAGGGTGGAGGAGGGCGAAGGGAGGTCCAGACGGAACAACGTCTGCATTCTTGGTATCCCAAGAAAGAGGGACCCTGCATGGAACTCTTTCTGGAACAACTACTAACAGACTTATTCGACCAGCAGTCCTTCTCAAAATTCTTCTCTATTGAAAGGGCACATCGTATGCCTGCAGGCAGACCAACATATACGAAAGAGGAGCTCCCACACGTTCAGGAACTTAATGGAGCCAAAAACTATCTAAAGACACAAGGGTGTTCCTGCTGAACGAACTGAGTTAAAGATATTGTTTACATAGCTATCAGTAATTATTCAGCTGGTAGCCTGAACAGCAGATATCAAATTGTCAGTATTTGGTTTTCTGGTATCTCACCAATCAAGGTGACCTTATGAGAATGAAATAGGTACACTAATATAGAAAAATAAACTTTCTTTTATTTTATTGTTTGTAACAAAAAGTATACCAATTTGATAAGTACATAATACAACAGAGAATATACATAAACAACAGTTTATAAAGAAGAAACACACTGTTTGACCAATTACGTCAACGAAAACAGAATCATACGAAAATTAGCAAAAGTAGGGGTACAGCCCCACATTGGATTGTACATATGGAACCAACATATGCATGCTGCCAAAAAATGATTTGGTATTGGCAAACAAAATGTCAAGATGGCTGATAGAACTAAAACTATCCCTGGCTGATCCTTACTTGTCTAAGGGATAAAGTTGATCAAAATCAATAACACAGATCATGCATCAAACAATAGATGCTGTGTATAAGGCCTAATTTCGGCTAAAAGGAACAACAACAAACAGTATCACACAGAATGCTGTGTATTGGGCCTAATTTTTGGCAGAAGAAAACAACAACATTAACAGTGTCGCACAAATATTCATTTGTGAAATAGAAAATGTAAAATTACTTTTTGGTTTGACAAGAAGTTACATGGTAATTTGCACAGGCTGGCATAGATTATGTCACAGGCTGAAAGGGGTGCACTACGCCTACCGCTATTAAGCGTGTAAGGACACAGTGACAAAGAGCAGGGGCACACGGCACCTGCGGTTATCACGTGGGACTAGTTGGCGTTTCGGTGGTGTATTAATGAATGGAGACCACCTTCATCAGGTACTAGGATCTTCACAATCAGCCTTTATACAAGCAATAGAATAGGAGGTCCACCTGAAATAATAATTACAGGGGACATTTAGAACTCAAAAGGTTTTACTAAAAATGGGAGATAAACCAAGGAAAATACCAGTGCATGGTGAAAACATCAGGCCTCACTACCCCAACACCTGGCATGCAGTGTCCCCTTAGGTAAGTATAAAAACAAAAATATAAAAATATATAGAATAGCCCAAGTAGTGTGGAGATGGAGTCACCCACGTGTAGGAATTCAATATATGTGCTATTATGAAGAAAAGTATATAGTGATACACAGGGATGTGCAAAGCGAAGGGTAAACACATAGGACAAATCATACAGAGTCGTACCTCAGATGGCACATAACGTGCTTGCCAAGAAAAGAATGTCATGCAGTCAGTGCATTGCGGTGACATACCAGGGAGAAATGAATCTCAATATGAGGCTAAACTGAAAAAAGAACAGAAACGTTGCAGCTATTTGTGTATAGAAGCCGCACAATTTGTGGACCGCGCGCGAATCAGGCAAAGAGTAAAGTGACTCACTGTATTTGTTGAAGGAAAGCGCGTTGCCCACATTAGTTGCAAGGGACACGGAGAGTCAGGGCCTGTATCTGCTTGTATCAGGCCATCATTCAGAAAGTACGAAGGACCGCGTCGTGACTGCAACAACAAGCACGAACTATTTAAGAAAATGTTTTGAGAAAAGCAGACACACTAGTGAAGCATGTCATGTACAAGGACATGTGCAGCACTAGACTTACTGCTGGGGCCTCCTCCGAGGGCGTACATCCAAGTAAATACAGCACGGGGCTTGCTTCTGGAGCCTCCTACAGGTGTCAGCTGTTTGCTGGCAGTGTAGGAGGACGACGCCGGTATGGAGACGTAATGTTCTTCCGGGGGCGTGGTCCGCATTGAGAAAAAAGCAGACAGAGGGAGGACTGAAACTCACAATGCTATGGCAGGACCTGTGGTCTGTATTCAGAGATTAGAGGACATAGAGAGAGGACTAAAGCTAGCGCTGCTGGGCATACATGCCAAGAGATATGCATTGTCAGGCATATCTTACTTTGTGCAGAAGGAATCACGTCATGCAAGGGGAAACAAAACACATATTGGACAGAGATAAACCCAAAATATGTGCGATGCATCAACATCGATCATACAGAATAATTGAATAAGAAAAAATTAGATTTAAAGCGCTTTATCGCCAAAATGGAGATGCCTCATTTAAACCATTGGCGATTGTGTCCAATTGAAAAATCCATCAAGCCTCCTTATTGGATAGGGCTTGAGAAGGGTTGGGAGAATTTTTGACAATGTCAATCACCCACCATCGCAAGTCCTCTGTGGTATGGCCATATTCCATAAAGTGGCTCACTAACGGTGAGTTGATTGACTTGCAACGAATCCTGGAACGATGTTACGTGATTCTAGTATGGACTGGCCGTGTGGTTTTGCCTATTTATTTGAGCCCACAAGGGCACTCAATGCAGTAAATCGCCCAGGCAGTCTTACAATTTAAATAGTGTCGTAGCTCCCAGGGTTTGCCGTGCACAGAGAATGTTTTAGTCCTGACTGCAAATTTGCAGATAGAACAGGCCCCACAGGGGAAAATGACCCATCAGCGGCCGAAGATCCCAACTTGTTGTGGTAGATCTGGACATTTTTTGTGAGGAAGATGCATGGACAAGTTGGTCTTTGAGATTCTTTTGTCTCTTCATTGCGAAAATCGGCAGTGGTTCTGCTGGTAAAGCTAATTGGGCCACTGACCAATGTTTTTTGATAACTTGTTTGATGAGAAAAGTATGAGGGCTATACGTGAGGGCACATACTAGTTTGTCATGTGGCTCAGTATCTTTAGGTAATAGTAGAGTGTCCCTGGGAGTGAATCTTGCTCGTTTGCCCGGTGCTCCTCCACGCACTGTAATAGCGAGATCTTTAAACTACCGGGATCGGGATGCTCTGTTACAGCTTGCAAGAACCAAGGGCACGATCACCTTCAATGGGTCCAGACTGGCCTTCTTTCCCGACTACACGAAGGAGGTACAGAAGGCGAGGCAATCCTTTGGGAAGCTAAAAAAACAATTGCAAGTATGGGCTGCTCTTCCCCCCTCAATTGAAAATTTACCATAAAGGCACAACGGTCCACTTCGATATTCCCACTGAGGCATGGCGCTGGGTGGAGCAACACATCGAGGGGTCCACACTCCGAGGCAACGGAAATGGAAATTCCAGGTCGCCACCGGACCAGCGCCGCAGGCCAGACCGACCACCGTTGGCGGACCCACCAATGAATGGGGGAGACGAACTCCCGCCTTGACTCTTGTCCAGGGCTCAGCCTCCCGGCTGGCATCCAAACTCCCTATGGACAATACCACATTTGGGCCTCATGGGGCCACCAATGGCGGCTCACATAATTATAATGCGGTAAGCGGAAAGTTGATACTCTCCCACCGGGGCTTCTAAGGGGGTAGAAAATGCAACAACCCTCTCACCCCCCCTCCCAAGTTTTCTAGTTGAACTTTAACAGGGGTTGTTTAAGCTGATGCTCTACCTTTTTTGATTGTCAGCAATGTTCGGGCGACAGGTACTTCGAGTTGGGGAGGATTATAGGGTGGGGTTGGGAAAAGTTTATTGGGAAGACTTTGTTTGTTATCCCAGGAACAGCCCTCCCCGGTATTTATCGTGGGTTGGTATGGTTCCTGGCCAGTGGGGACCGCATCACACACAAGCAGCACTTCAACCGTCAATCTCCATCTTTCACCATGCGCACTGTCCGCCTGCCCCTCCAATAATCCTGTTAGATGCCATCCGACCAATCTCACTCGTCCATGACCACGCGCCCCAAATCCCTTAAGGTCCTCACCTGGAATGTGAACGGGTTGGGCTCAACGATTAAAAGGCGCCTGGTTAAGCAACTACTCTCCAGACACTCCCCCGATGTGGCCCTGCTTACTGAAACACACCTTGCCGGGACACAGTGCACATTTTTTCTTCAAACTAATTATAGGACCGCCTGCCATGCAGGATACTCCATGGGGTCCAGAGCCACTCTCATCCTCATACACAAACGTGTCCCTTTTGCCTTGCAGGTACTAGAACAGGACCCTCGGGGACGTTACATGATGGCGCTGGGGACACTTTGGGGGGAAACATTTGGGTTAGTTGGGGGGAATCATTTGGGTGATTTGGGTTAGTTTCGATCTACTCCCCACCTGGACTGGGGCAGGAACCTCGACGACCTGATCACCCTTATGGGCAAACATCAGCCGGATAAGTGGTTCCTGGGTGGCGATTTTAACGATGTCATGTGTAACACCTTAGACGGCTCCCACCTTAGACAACGCAACCCGCACCTTCCCACGAAGCTGTCCAACTTTGTGTCTGCCCTGGGTCTCTGTGATGTATGGCGGAAACTGCACCCGGGAACCAGGGGTTACTCGTTTCACTCCGGGGCACACACTTCCCTCTCCAGGCTCGATTACCTATTCGTACCCCACACTGATCTCTTTAGAATACTTTCTGCGGACCTGCTCCCCTGGGGAATCTCAGACCACTCACCTTTGTTGGTGGAGTCACGACTGCAGGGAATAAACCCCCCTATAACGTGGCGACTGAATACCTACTATCTGGGCCTCCCGGAACTAGTTGACCGCCTTATGGAAGTTTCGACTGAATACTTCGAGATTAATGACACTGGCAACAACGATCCGATAGTGTTATGGGAGGCCTACAAGACCGTGCTGCGGGGAGAGATAATCTCCTGGACGGCAAATAGAGGGAGTGAGAGGCTCCGGAAGATAACTGAGGCGGAGACGGAAGCAACCCACCGAGAGAATGAACACACCCTTAATTCTACCCCACGGACCCACACGTCCCTTAAACGCGCCACTGAATACCTCCGAAACCTTATGCTAGACAACACCAAACAGGCCCACTGGGAAACCAAAGCGAGGGTGTATGAGCTGGGGATAAAGCGGGGAAGATGCTGGCGTGGTTGGAGAAAAGAGATGAGGGGCAGCGCTGTGTTCAGGAGATGATCACCCCATTGGGTGAGACATGCCAGTCAGACGTTGAGATAGCGGATGCCTTTGCCCAATTCTATGCCACACTATACCAAGCCCCAACTCTACCCCTGGACCCGACCCTTCTAGACGGCGTGGTCATCCCCACTCTGTCAGCTCAACAAAGGGAGATGCTGGACTTTGAGCTTTCAGAGGCTGAAATAACAGAATCCCTTGGACAACTGCAGCCGGGGAAAACCCCGGGCCCGAATGGGTTCCCGGTTGAAACCTGGCAGAAATTAGGGGGTAGTAACACAGCACCTCCCCTGCATCAAATGTGGTTGGCCACCCGGGAGAGGGGTTCCCTTCCAGATGATCTGTGTGAAGCAACTATAGTGGTTATTCCCACGCCTGATAAACCCCAGGAGCAATGTGCTTCTTATAGGCCAATCTCGCTGATTAACGGCGAAGCCAAGGTCCTGGCCAAACTCCTAGCCAACCGGCTCCAACGGGTGGCAGACACGCTGATGCACCCGGATCAGTGTGGCTTTATGCCCCACAAATCGACCCGAATGAATTTGCGTCGACTCCACCTGGCCCTCGAACGGGCCCCTATCCTCGATGCCCCGCTCGTCCTGTTGGCAATAGACTTTGAAAAGGCATTTGATTCAATCCGGTGGAACAGCCTGTGGGAAATCATGACCCGTATGGGGTTTGGGAGCTTTCTAGGCTGGGTTAAACTGTTATATACCAACAGAAGTTAAGGTGAATGGGTGGACCTCCCGATCCTTTCCCCTAGGCAGAGGCACGCGACAAGGGTGCCCCCTTTCCCCCCTCCTTTTCGCCCTTGCGATTGAACCGCTAGCACTGTGGCTCCGCCAGAGCGGGGCATGGACCGGATTCAGATGGCCCGAGGGACACGAGGACCGCGCCTCTCTCTATGCTGATGACCTTCTACTATACCTGGACGAAACGGTCCGGAATTGCCCCATAGTAACCCAGATGCTCATCACATACGGAAATTCAGTGGATTAAGAATCAACTGGAGGAAATCAGTACTTTTCCCGGTGAAGGGGGGAGGAGGGGAGTGAGGCGACTCCACGAGATGTCCATACCGGTTTGATACACAGGGCTTTAAATACCTGGGGATCTGGATAACACCAGACCTAACCAAATATGTAATGCATAACCTCCAACCGATTACGGACAGGTTCGCTAGAGACGTTCATCACTGGAAGCTTCTCCCTTTGACCCTCATGGGGCGCGCCGCACTCTTCAAAATGATGTTGCTTCCAAGATTCTTGTATGTCCTCCAGAACGCCCCACTCATAATCCCCACCTCTGAATTCACCCGCATTGAAACCCTCCTTAGGGAACTCATTTGGGGGGGGGGGGGGGGCCAGTCACGCATAGCATTGAGCAATCTGCAGAGGTCGGTTTGGGAGGGGGGTATTGGTGTGCCTCGCCTCCAGACCTACTACTGGGCTTCACAACTGGCGGTAGTTAACGATCTGCTTCATGGGGACCGGGCACTACCTCACATCCGGGCTAACGTGGAACCCATGCAGGGCACAGACCTGTTGCAGATACTATATCAATCCCCACGGAGACCTCCCCTGCCCACAACCGAGGCCCACATCACTACCATCTGGAGACAAGCACACGTGTTTGTTGGGTGGGCAAATAAAATAACCGCAGCGCAACCCCTATGGCGAAACAGTAACCTTCAGGAAATTGGGAAACTTGAACCATGGCCGCAATGGGTGAGGGCGGGAATCCTGAAGGTTGGAGATGTCCTCAGAGATGGGAAAGTGGCCTCATTTGAGGACATGCAGTGCAAATTCCAATTGGCCACAACTGAACTATATCATTTTATGCAGCTGACCCATGCCCACCGGACCCATATACCTAGAAGGCACGGTCCCCGAATATACACCGATAGAACGCTATATGATCCCCAGGCACATCCCCAGCAAATGCATAGTTATCGAGACTAAAGATCAGGTGGGAAAGAGATATGGGTGAGATTGACCCAGAGGATTGGATCCAGGTCCTAATGCATCCGCGTGAGGTGGCCATCACCGCTAGGCTCAGGCTGGTGCAACTCAAAATCCTTCATAGAGTATACTACCCTTGAATCGTTTTGTATGGTTGGAAGAGGGCAACAAATCCGAACTGCCTCCACTGTGGGCAAGAGGAAGGCACCTTCTATCATATCCTGTGGTCATGCCCCCGGATCCGCACCTACTGGAATGCCTGTTGCATGGAATTTTCCAGGGCACTCACCTGCCCCATTGAGCTTGATCCGAGAGTTCAACTTCTGGGGGTACCCGACACAGCTGACCTTAACAAATGGGACAAACTTATTGAACACTGTGGCTGCCCTGATGAAGCGCAACATTGCGCAAAAGTGGGGAGTGCCCGACCCCCCCCCCGACACTTGAACAATGGATACTTGACATGGACTCATGTGCCATGATGGAGCATCGGATCTATGGCGCACGAGGATGCCCGGCTAAGGCATCCAAGATATGGGGGAAATGGGAAGAGACTGGACCTTGATAATCGGAGACAATGGTGATTACAACGGGAGTGGATGGTTGGGGGGGATTAACGGGGGAGCGGGCTATGGTGGCTTGTGTTATTTAAAACATTATGTGTGTTTGCGATTGAAGGTGCTGTCCTGAAGTGTTTCGTAAGGTCTAAGTTTTTTTTTTTTTTTTTGGGTGCTCTGTTATCACCCCTGGTTTGGGGCTTGTCTTGTTTATGTCATAAAACACAAAATGTTTTATCAAAAAAAAAAAAAAAAAAAAAAAGCTAAATAAAGATAACCAAGTTCATGTTCACGTATACATTCTACATAAAACAGCATGCATTTTCTTTGGTGTATTACATGTCTCCTCTTACTAAAGAATGTAATGTGGAAATAAAAAATGTCATCACGTAACAACGCCTATTTAAGATACTTTGTACATGTACATTAGTTACAATCGAATTACATGAAATAATAAGGAAACACATACATTGACAAGCAGAAGAGGGTTAGACTGAAATATGAGAAGGGGAACAGCGAAGGTGGGCATTAGACCGAAGTAGAATGTACTGCTCTTGTATTGTACTTGCTTTGACATATGCTACATATGACCTCCTTAAGTTCCGGAAACTCCTCAAGGCCTTGCTTTTCACTTCCTCTTTCTCTCTCCCTCTCCCCTGTTAACGTCCTCTCTAGTCGCTTCTTTCTCTTCCCAGCAACTTGCTCAGCTCGCTGAATGGTCACCTGGTGCACCTCCAGAGCCGAGGCCCCCCCGCCAGTCTTGCACTTGCCTCCGAGTCTATGCACTTTGCTTGGCACTACTGCGTTATGCTCCATGAGAGGAGCAACCACTCTGCACTAAACCCTGGTGCCTGCTGGACTGGGTGCACCTGTCCACCTCCCCCTCCCTCACACTTGCTGCCTCTGCACACTTGCAAGACCATGAATGTACTAGGGCTAGCAAGTCTGTCTCCCTAGCCAGGCCTAGTACTGTAATTGTACTGTACGTTCCTTTCACTCCCCCACCCCTTCTCTCCCCTCTCCCTCAGTCAAGCACTTATACTATAAGATATGCCTCTGGCCTAGTATGCTAGCTATTGTTTGATCATTCGGAATCTTCAAGGCCTAAGAATGACGACTGTAATCCCTTGTTAGCTCCTGCCTTGAAGCGCTTTGAAGCACTTCACTTGTATATAAGCTCTTTACAAATAAACAATTACATACACTCTTTTATAATACACTAGCTGATATACCCGGCGTTGCCAGGCTTTCATTCCGTCATACGTACAGGTAACTCTGCAAAATTTGGTTCAGATTGGTGAAACAGTGTGGAATTGTATAAGGAACAAAGCTTTGCCAAGCCATAAATGTTGACTTTTTTGCTGAAATCCGGTGGAAAAACGGTGGGGTGTCCAAATGCCAGCCGGTAATGTCCAGGTGACTGTGCTACATTTGGTGCAGGTTCGGGAAACGGTGTGGAATTGTATAGAAAGATACACTTTGCCACAAACCGACAGATTTTCACTATATATATATATATATATATATATATATATATATATATATATATATATATATATATATATATATACACACACACATATATACACACACATACACACACACACAAACTCTCCACAATGCCATATTCGCCCAGTTTCAACAAAAAGGGGGGGGGGATTTGAAATCCACACCAACGATTTGTCGTTTTCTTGTTATCTTCCTCTATTGGTTTACACAGGGGAAAAAATGCATACATCGCATTTTTTAAAAAAACAATGGAAATTCGTTTCCACAAATAGAAAAATGACCCCAGTATGGGTCCTCCCAAGTGCAACACTCCTCCTGTTTCGAGGCGTTAACGCGTTTCACGACTGACTCGTCGCTTGCTCACAACAGTTAGCCCTCTTCACCATGTACTAATTTAAACCGTTAGGCAAGTGGGAAGAGAGGGAGAAAGGGGGAGGGGCAACGGCAAAAGCAAAAACCAACAAAGGACCACATTTGTGCTCAGCATTCCAAACCAATTCCATGTCAGACATCTTTGCCTAGTGTGGTTTCCCTTCAGAAATGCATTCTTTAACGGACACTCATAGGTACATGGTTTTCTCATTGGGTGAACGTTTGTCTGTTATTTCTGTTTGCTCAGTGCTCATACCCTATGGATTTCCATTTTTTTTGTTTACCAAAATGCTCATACAATTTGCCAGCTAGTACAGGTGAAAATTTGCTAAAACAACATTCATTAAAACCCATTCGACCTAATTGCTTTTATGCCCTTACCTCGTACGTGTGTTCACGTACTGGGTAGGGATTTTAAAGTGCATAGTGCATTAGCAGCTTTAGTTGTTATGTAATTTTAAAGTGACAAGTTGCATAATTAGAACATCTTTTCCCACCTTGTTAAAATACAAAAGTGTGTCTAAAAAACTACAACATTATATAGGTCTCCATGGCTCACCCCCGATGCATGATCATATTGTACTGATATCCCATCCACGAATTACTTCATGGGGCTAGGGTCTACAAAAGGGCCGGCAACATTACCAATGTGTCAGTTGTCCATGCTTTTTATACCTATTCTGTACATATTCTGATATCTACTGGATCTTATGGAAATGGCATGGTGGTGTCCATAATCAAATGATTAACAGTGTTTGATCGCTGCTCGGGCCCCTGTACGTTTAGTTGCTTTATAAGGTGCTTAATGCACAGAAGCTCTCCATTTTGTCCATAGTGGTTGAAATGGAGATGACATAGTAGTCATTATGTAGCGATGGACAAGACCATTTATCCCAAAAACACCCCCCAATGGTTATGGGTAGCTGTGTGGTCGTTGAGCTGTGTTGATCCAGCTTAGCCTTCTTCCCACCAGCATTGTAATATCTCCCTTTATCCCCTTCTCTATTCTCCCGGCCTCATGAAAAGAAAAATGTGTGCAGAATTAAAATTCATTTGCAACAAATGTGATCGAAAACAAACACAGAACTACCTAGACCATAGAAATTATTAAAACAGCATTAAAAACGACTACTTAATAACATATGCACCCAATTCTACAGTCAGGCGTTTCTTGTTAGACCCTTATTTCGGAAAATCTCTTCACTCTTCTAACGCCAAGATGTAAATGTTGAAACTGATTATTTAAAACCCAAAGTACAACAAGGTAAACAGCAAGTTATTGTTCTTCTAACAACATGTAGGTATGAGAACATAAACATTCCTTTAGCAGCCCAGAAAGGTGTATAACTCCTCATCAATGTTATGCCCGTTGGGCTGTTTGCTTTCAAAGTCTAGTATACACCTCGTTTCTTTTTGTCTCAGCTGCTTCTCCTTGTCTCCTCCACGAGGGCCCAATTCTATTTTACATACACCAAAGAATCTGAAACTGTCCATTTCTTTGTTGTGGCATTTATGAAAGTGTTTGGCCATTGGATAGTTCACATCGTTATGTGTAATGGCTCGCACATGCTGTTGTATACGGATCTTTAACTTGCATTTCGTGCTGCCAATGTAATATTTCTGGCAGGCACAGGTGAGGGCATAAACTACATAGTCAGTTTCACAGGTGATCCGTTGTTTGATCTCTATTTTGTGCCCTGTCACTGGGTGTGTAAAAGTGTCCCCATCGATCGATATATATATATATATATATGCAACAGGGCTTGAAATTAAGATTGGATACGCAGGAGCTAGCAGCTCATGGGTATCCACCATTAACCAGTGACTAGGAGCTACCACTGGGGAACAAGGAGCTAATACATAGCGTTCAGCAAATCTAACTTCCACATAAAATGGAAACATAATTGTTTCCATTATTTACGAGCTTTTCGGCTTTGAATGTCGTACAGAAAGTTTATGTATAGGTTGTCCAAAACGCACAGAGTTAAATTCAATTGAGCCAAACATAGCTCCTTGTAGAGGTTGGTGTCAAGTTACCCAGGCTCTACTAGGCATAGCAGGAGCTAAAGAACTCCCACTGCTCCTCAAGTTCAAACCTTGCACAATTGTTGAGCTGGGGTGTGGCTCATTGTTACCACACGTAGCACTAGAAACTAGTCTGAACCTTTCAGCACAACTTAATACAATAATTATTCACCATGCAAATGTTTATGCGCCTTTCTGACAAACTGAACATTTCGTAGCTTGGCTAACTCTGTAAAAGCTTTTATGATACATGTCAAAGTTATGTACAAATACAACTATGTGAAAAATAGTTTGATGCACCAACCACATTTTCTGGTGATACTAACTGATAAAGTAGCCAGTAACATACTTTGGGTTACATATTCTAATCTCCATTACCTTTGGAAACCCAATGTTATCTGCTTGTGCATATTCCAAAGGAATGCCTGGTTGCCCTTTTGGTCCTAAATAGATAATTTCAGCAAGCAATGTGACAGACTTCTGATACAAGACATTCATAAAGGTGTCATGTGGAAATAATGTCTTAAAACATTGGATAAAAATTGTTGGAGGTAGCCCCTTCCACCCTCACCCTGGCAGTGGACCAGCTCCCTACATTTACCCGAGAAAGCTAACCAACCTTAGGGTAATCTGGAATTTAAAAATTTGTAGTAATCTAATATTGAACTTAAGCTGGGCCTAAAATAGTGATTTCCAGGTATAACATGCCCTCTGCTCCTACTCCATTTTCTTCCTCTTACTTTACTCCCTCCTTCAAACATTCTCTAGGCCTCTTGCTCCAACGTGCTTACCCTACTGACCCTTATTTTCATTTAGTCATCTTCTCTTATCCTTTTTTGTGTATTTACTTATTTGATTTCCGTAAAACAATTTATATTGATTGTGAAAAGTGCAGGATCCTTCAATTATACAAGAACAAGATGTGAGAAACCTGAGGGCGTTCTTACTTCCTTCTCCCCATCTTCCTCTACTCTGGCCAGGGAAAGGCCATCGCTTTTGGACCCCGACCCGGGAGTGGATATACCAGGGGAGTGCGGGAAGCCTGAAGGGGGAGGGGGGTAAATCACCTGGGTGGAGGAGATTTGGGGAATGGAAGGAGGATGTCCTTACGTGAGACACTGTATCCCCCATTTCCATTCCACAATGAACCCTCAATCTCTGAGGCCTCAATTTCTTCCTTTCAAACCAACCCTCAGATAAATCCTCAGTATCAAAGGACCAGGAGGAGAAGAACAACAAAAACACCCGATTATATGGACAGAATAGTTCCACATTCACCTCTGGTAACATCAAGAAGTCATCAGAATGTACACTGCCTTCCATCTACCTTGGTAGGGTATTTTCAGTCTTCCCCATTGTCATACACTCCAACTGTCTCATATGCATATCCGTTTAAAACTGGGATGAAGAAGCAACTAAGAGCAATGCACACTATCCTCTGTGCGCACCACTTGGTACTGGAACAAGGAGGATGGCTGGAGAACACTACTATGAGGGTCAGGCATGTCCCATTGAGAGAAATAATTATGGTCAGGTAAAGGACTTGCACCTGCAACCAATTAATGGTACACAGGTGCACATAAAGAGAGACCCGAGAGAGACACAAGGAGATCCAACTTGGCAGGAGAGCGCGGCAAACAGAGGTGGAGTAGGCAGAAGAAGGGCCAGTGAAAAGGGCGCGGTTTACTGCAGGCAAGCCAGAAAGACGCTGAGGCCAGAGCGGGCCATGAGAGGGTCAAGAGCCCTGTGCCGGCTGTACCCCGTTGGGAGTTAGGGACATAGAAGTCTGCCATACACCACTGACAGCTTCAGGAAAGTCTGGAGGAAGGTCCTGGAGAGACAGAAAGGAGCGAGCGAGAAGCCGAAGCACCCAGAGTAACAGCCGCACACCGGTGAGTGAAAGTGAGAGATCACTCAGGCCAGGGTGCTCCAGGGGCATGGTGCGTGTGATGGAAGATGCCAGTCAAACAGTAGTGTGTAACAAATGGGTCTGGAGACCAAAAGGGAAACGATTGAAACCCGGACAAGCTGCAAAGTATTTACTGAATTATTGAATATCGAACTAAGAAATGTTCAATGTCTTTGAAATACTGCACGAATGAAAGGAAAGTGATGTACATTTACGAACGCATTGAAAGCAAGTGAAAAGCCTTTTTGAACTGAATGAAAGTACAAATCAAGTCTAAGCTATTAATGAAAGTCTGGGAGGTGAGTGAAAATCATTTGAGAAGCACTATGGGATAGTGTGAAAGCAAGGTGGTGACAAGGAGAAATACCACGAAGTGAAGGGTGTAAAAGTCGCATGCTGGCAGAGTCAATAGACTGCCAACGTAATACAAAAGTGTACATGGACTAATAACACAGTTGCAGAAGGAAAACCTGTGTTGGCAAGGAAGCTCAAGGAAAGTCACTGAAGGTTACAAAGTGTCAATGGTTATCGGTTGCATGACCTGTGATGGGTGGACCATGTGGTCCAACAAATGCACCTAGAAAGAATAACAATTTGGAGCAAACCATGGAAAATCAAGAGGATGACGCTCTTATGCCTAATAAATGTTCAAGAGACCGAAAGAAAGGCAAAAAAAGAAAGCTGGTGAGGAACCTGAAAGGTTATAAAGTGGATTTGCTAAGAAAGTTGAATTAACTGTGAATTGAAAGTCAAGAGAACTATGTTGTCCTTGGGGAAGGGAACCGCAAGGATAGTTTGTGGAACTGCTCAACTTGGGGAAGGGACCCCCAATGACATTTTGTGGTACTGTGTTGAACTTGGGGAAGGGAACTCTGAGGATATTGTGGTGGAACTGTGTTGAACTTGAGGATGGGAACCCCGAGGACAGTTTGTGGAACTGTGTTGAACTTGGGCAAGGGAACTCAAGAGGTATTTTTGTGAAACTGGTTTCAACTTGAGAAAGGGGATGCTGAAAGCATGCCAGGAGCTGGAACAAGCTCCAATCATTACTTTGAACACTGTTTCTTTGGTTGCCGACATCCTACACATTGTATAGCTTTAGTTGTCAGGGCAAGTATTGGTTTTGGACATAGACAGACTTAAGTTGAACTTACTGACTCCGACTGGCCATAGCTTTATTAGGTATAGGAATCCCACCTAAGCATTGGGCAAGTTAGGCTTAACACCATCCTGACATTTAAGAAAAACTTTAGTTTCAGAAAAAGTAAATCTATTGTCTGTGTCCTTCTTCATGATGCCTTCACAAAAGGTTTTCACAGGATCAGCTGCCAGCAAGCGCTCTCCCGATTGTCCTCCGGTCTGGGCACCAGCCACATGGACCAAACATTGCTCTACCCTTCCCCTCCAGCAGCTTTGGCCTATCAAAGTCTCCACAGAACACTGCTCTCACACTGTCATTTTAAGAAGCCACCAGGAGCATTGCTTCACCTGGAGAGCCAGTGCCATTGTTTTCCGGTTGGGAGAGAAACAAGTGCCTGGGCCCTGGGTAGTCAGTATAATATGCAGACACTCACTGTGAGACATGTACAAAGAGAACAGTATGTATACAGGGTCTCTAGGAGTTGTTAAATGGATCTTCCTGACCCCCCCCTATTGACCGCCATGTAGTTTGCCATGCTCACCTCTGTTATCACTTTAGTGCAACATTGACTTCTACTCTTGACTTCCCTCGTCAACTGATTCATCTTCTAGTTTCCATCCTTTCTTTCTTTTAAACATGCAATCATTCTGCAAGCCCTCGTACTATCCCCTACTTTTAATCTTTTCAGATAGTTGGAAGTTCATGCTGAACACTCAACTATCTGTGTTCCTAAGGTGCAACATTTTACAGTGTGCTCGCTGATGTCCATGTGGTACATCAATGGTCAGACTCGGTGGGAAGGTATCGCCCCGTCCCATCTCAAGATGCCATGTTCAATCAGTAGACAGAAGGTTATCCTTCTTGGTTTTGGGGCTTTGGTGGCATAAACCACCTACCCAAAACATTGGTACTGTAAATGTAAAAAAATAAATTCAAAAGAAAAAAGGAGAAAGGGGAGCTCTGGAGCAGTGTATGGCATAGGCATGGCAACTTGCCGAGCTTGGCAGTGAAATGGCCGAAGCACCAGCTGAGCCTTGACCCTCTCGCTCACGTCTGCCGGTCTGCTGCTGTTGCCAGGGAGTTATGCGCACTCTGAAGAAGAAGCTGCAGAGATGCAGTCAGACATCCTCACCCAAAGCTCTGCCCCTATGTTACCTATATGTTGGGAACCAGAGATGACGACATGTGCAGTTCCAGTAAGAGTACCAATACTACAGAAAACTTTCGAGACAAGATACTCATTGCGAAAACCTTACCTAAATGAACGCAAACATAGTAAACTTTTGGATGAAGTGCCAGAAGAAATGTGCATTTGAACAAGGAGAGGAGCCTGATGACGCCATACGAAATAGGAACCGACTTATCTAGAGGTCGAATGAAGAGAATAAAACGTAAACATACTCTAAGAACTGGAAAACAGATGGTACAGATTAGCAACATTTCGGGCTCGGGATGAAGATGCTCATGCTACAGAAACACTGAAGAATATGTAAATCAGTTTACATGTACAGGTGCAGAAAAACGCAAGTAGGGAAAAGTATTAATAAGGCTGGCTATGTAGTGAATTAGACTGCGGCGACGCGCCAATGTATATACATATGAATCCTGGATGATTCCACAACGCACTTTAGCAGGTTCCTGAACTTTATGAACAAGAAAAAGACTTTCAAAATGTGTGGCGCAGTTAGAAATTACTCATAAGGTGCATTTCAGAGAAGGTTGGGCTGGCCTAAGACCAAGTAGATAAGGCCACAGTGAAACTGATGCCTGTCAAAAAGGCTACAATGAATGTGAGAAAGAAACACGCCTCTGTTGGAAGCAGTATGAAAAAACACTGAAGGCTTCTAAAGTTCATCATCACCATAATAGCCGGTCCAATAGCACAGCGAGTAGAGCGTACGCTTTGACATCTGTGCAGAGCCTGCTGACGCAGGTTCCAATCCCGGGCACAGCCAAACTCAGCCTTTCATCCATCCGAGGTCGATAAATGAGCACCACACACCGTGGGTAATAATAAGTAGCGCTCAGATACCTGAGGGTTCGTAGCGCTATATACATGCTAAATTATTTTTTTTATTATTATTATTTAATAGGATTAAGTGCTGCAAAAGGTTCAAAATGAGTGGTCTCCAAGTCACATGGGTGAGATTGAAATAGCTTAGGTCAGGCTGTGCTGAAACTAGAAGACAGAGTGAAGCTACACTCCCCTTTATTTCCCAGACAAAGGCAACAGCACCAAGGCCAAGTTCAAAAGCTTAATTGTCTGACACATTGCAGGAGTGATGATAGATGGTTGGTTAATTGGAGGGGAGGCATGATCATGCCGAGCTTCTGTGCACCTGGGATGGTAGCCTGCGTGTTGAAGAGTCCAAAGAGGTACAAGGGTGCCAAACTAATCAGAGGGTCATGTAATCAAGAGACCTATAGTTTGAGTATCCAATCAATCGTTGTGTATTTCATGACAAGGATGATGAACAGCTATTGGGGATGGGCTCAGATGCTCACCTGACTTAGATACCCAATCATAACCAGTGGCTATATATAATGTATACCTAGATGTTCACTGAGAGCCAATCACGGTTACTCATATGGTTTGTAGTTTGCCATGTAACAACGTCAGCAATGACACATTTTCATTATAAAAGAGTTGTTTTTTATGAAATGTTCCGAAATCGAGCTGTGCGGCGTCGGATGATGCCATTTGTACTCTCTGTTTTAGATAGTTGATATTACAACAGAAAACACTTTGCCAAACTCCCCGAGTCGTTTTGATTATTGATGTTTGAGTAATTTCTGCATCCCCATCCACCTGTGAGTATTGCTACTTCGTCTTAGATGGCTCTTACGAGTAAGAGTTCACTTGGTAGCAGTGGTGACGGTTAAAGGCCCATCGATTTGGTAAGCATAGGGGTCCCTGTAATATCGGACATCCTCCGCCATTTAGCTGGAATAACGTGAAGCTCCCTGTAGATAGCGGTTATTTAAAAACAAAAGCTTGCAAGCATAGGTAGGATGGGTCCCTTGTTTTCAGGTGGAAACCCCTCCCGATTTTTTACAGGAAGCTGAGCGGACCAAAGGCTGAAGCGGTTGGTTGAGGAGGAGGCGATCTCAAGAGTCAGAAGTTTAAAAAACGAATGGTGTGTAAATTGGGGAACGTGGCAAACTGTGTGCATGACAAAACTAACAATGGGGAAGGATAACAGACGGTTGGTTGGGATATTTGGATAAGAAATAAGGAGTATTGAATAAAGTTATATGGACGAGGAACGTTCCATAGGTTAGCCCAGAAGCTTGCGTTCAGGAACGACAGAAGAAAATATCTTAAAATCGAAGCAGATATATAGGAGACAAACAGAGAAAGGTCTGTGAAAGAAGATATTTTACAGTCCTATCAGGAGTAAATTAGGGGTGATAAAAGAAAGCCGCAAGGAGCGTCGGCTAGGAGATATATGTGGGCCGGCCAAATCTGTTTATATGTTGTGTATGTTATGCTTATGTAAGTCAAAGAAAAGGTGAAGTGTTGAAGCGTGACAAGAGAATAGAATTCCGTTTAAAAGAAGACAGAGAATGGTTTATTTCGGTTGTTAAGAGTGCTGACTGAATAGGAAGGTTGAACTAAAACGAGATATGGAGGTTTGGAGCTGCGACGATTGGTGCATGCTCATTTTGTGATCGTTTGTTTAAAGTGTTTGTGTAAAGCGCATTAAGTATTGACAGACGAGTGAACAGTGTCACAATGGAGGATGTTACTCTGCTTATACACATGTGCAAGCAGTTGCCAAAACACGCACCCAAACTCAAACAATATATTGCAGAATGGGTTAAGGGTATGGCAAATAAAATGTTCATGCCCTGGTCACAAGGGGGATCACTGTCAAAAGTGGTTTTGCAACATATGACCACTTACCTGCACGCAGTGTATACAGGAAAAAAAAGCTGGAGAAAAGATTAGCTAGCTAAGAGCTTTTGAAGATGTACCAAAAGGAACGTGAAGAACCACCTCCTGAAGACTGGATGTTTAACCAGTGAAAAGAGGGGGATGAGCAGCCTTCTGCTCCCCCCCACAGGCCCTGAAATACAAGGCGATAGTGCAAAAGATGAAGGAGTTTATCCACTCGAGATCTTAAAGCAGCAGCACAATATAGTAACCCAATGTATGAACTGCCTGCTTATAGCAGTGAAGAAAGTTTGGAGAAAGCTCCAGAGAAAGATGTGATCTCTACAGTCCCATGGGACAAAGCGAAGTGAACGACCAGGAATGACCCTGGAGATAGAAAAAGAGATTAAGAGATGGAAAGGAGAGAAAGACAAAACCGACGAGATAGCACTCATCCAAAATGAGTGTTTGGGAGGCCAAATATTGCTGAAACTCGATGGAGTGAGCATTGGGGAGGTACGGCAAAAGGAAGATCAGGACGGACAAGATAAAAGAAGACAGGGAAACGAGAGAAATGATTAAAAGAGGATGAGCTCAAACAAAAGGATAGAAAAAAGACAAGATCAGCTGTATCAGGAATAACAGCTGAGAAAGAAAGAAAAGGCAGAAAAGCAAAGGAAATATGATTATAGGCAGCGAGCGATTGAAGAACGAGATAAACTAGATAAGAGAAGAAGAAGAGGAAGAAAAGTTGAGAAAAGAGAATGCAAAGGCGAAAAAACAATGAAATGCGTAGGGCAAATGAAAGAGAGATGAAGAGACAGGAGGAAGAAAGGATTAGGGACAAGGCAAAGAATCGAAGGGCATTTGATGAGAAATTAGAACGAAAAAGGAGACAGAGCACGGAACATCAATCACATTGAAAAAGAATTGAGGAACCCGAATCCAGTAGTAGCATGGGAGGACAGAGGAGTTCTTCCCATCGCAAGAACCGATGCCAGGGCCCTCTATGGTAAGTCTAGAGGAGTTTGAAGTAGGAACTATAGGAGACAGAATTGCAAAAGCATTTCATGAAATGAAGACAAAAAGTGAATTGAAACATAAGGGGAAAGATGATCAATTTGAGATTTCCCAATCACGAGACAAGGAGGGAAGCCCGTTTAGTTCAGAGCACCAAGCTCTGTCTTTGGACAGACTGACATTAAATAGAGATAAGAAGATAGTCACATGAGTTGGGGCAGGAGATGTCAGACGAAGACAGGGAACCCTTCCGTGAGGAAGAGGGGACCAGTGCATTTGGGTTTGGGGAATGCTTATTGACAGATAAAGAGGTTAGATGGTCAGACTTAAACCCACCTAAATCGAGGACGCCAGACTCAGTAGTGCGGCTAGGTCAACCTACAAGGCGATCCCAAAGTGTGCAGGGTTAGTCACCGCCATACATAAATAGATTAAGTTGTTGCCAGGAAGAAAGCGATCAGGAACCATCGTACCTACTATGGATAGGCAAACGATGGAAGCAGATTGCAATGTTTTGGGATTTCACAGTTTCCTTTATTGGAGAAGGGAGGGGCCAGACCACAGTATATTCCATGGCCTCAGATGGTTAAGGACAACTTGAGATGTAAGTTGCCCAGTTTAACGTCGGGTGCCGGAAAATGGATTTATGAGTTCAGAAAAAAATGACAGGAGGTAACACGTTAGCTATAGGGGACATTAAAGGTCTCCTTGCAGCCATCATTGGGGAAAAGAGCTGACATTTGGTCAAGGGCAGGATATTCAGGTGTCACGGTGCAGAACACAGCACATGATGTTGCGCCATTTAATAATTGTAGAGGGGCAGTCTGGAAAGCACTTGGGGCCTCATCACGAGTTGGACGCTAACCCTCGCGGTATTACCGCAGGGGCTATTAGTCCTTCTGCCAAACCCCTGGCGCTATTAGCGCCGGATCACGGGTTTGGCGGAACAGTAAGTCTCCATTCCCCATTGGGCCCATTCAGGAATTTCCTATTCCCCATTGGGCCCAATGGGGAATGTTCAGCACCATTACCACCGGCGGTACTACCGGCGGCGGTAATAGCGCTGAAAATCAGCAAACTCGTGGCAGATTTGCACCCAGCTCAGAGCTGGGGTAAATCCGCCAAACGCGGATTTGGCAGACCCTTAAATGTGGCAGTAATAGCGTTACCCTTATGATGATGATGAGGCCCTTAGAGCACAGTATCGTGATACGTCAAATATGGGAGCTATAATGGCACGCAATATGCAGGAAGGAGAGGATCCGCTTGCTTACATTCAAAATTTCCAGGAGCAGTAGTCTTTGGAAACATGGGAGCCGTGGGGAAAATCTATACCAGTGTTTTATCATATTTTTTGTCAGGGATTGCCAGAGCAAGCACAGAGGCAGCTCAAGAAGCTGGTGAATATGGAAGCGAAGCCATGTCCAGAAATACAGCTGACCATTGCGCACCATTGCCGATTATTACGATAAAAAAAAGAAAAAGAAGCAGGATACTAGAAAAGTAGAGGAAGCTAAACGAGTGCAGAAGAAATTATCTCAGTATGCCATTGAAGGGGCAATGTTAACCAGTGGAGATGGGGTAGGATCGCAACAGACTGCAGGCATGCCGCAGATAAATAACCAGCGGCAGTCAGAGCCAGGAGGAAATGGATTCATGGCGAGAGGTAGGAGGCGGCTTCCTTGGAAGAGGAAGCTTTCAGAATAATCAGGGGAACTTTCAGAATAGTCAAGGCAATAATCAAGGCATGCAGGATGGGCACATTAGGAGATTCCCTCCTGTATGTTGGACATGCCGAATGACAGGACACATAGCACGAACATGTGGGAGCCAAGGGTATATACAGAATGGGCAATTCTCAAGAGGGGGGAATCGTTTATCCTCCAGCATATAGCCCACAAAGTAGACATGCGTCTGCCCAAGAGCAGGCAGTATCAGACGCAAGGACCACGAACACAGCAGGCTTTGCAATCACAGCAAGCACCATTGAGTCCGCCACAAGGACAATGGCAGCCCACACCCATGCAAATACAGCAGAGGGCAAACACAGGACAATTGCTGATTCCCAGGCTAGGAGGTGTCATTGTTGAGGGTGGGAATCCCTTTACAGGTAGAGAGATAAATAGTACAACTCACTGGGGGACTTTATGTGTTCAGTACTGTCTGACGCCTGACCCTAATGAGGAACCGGGGGTTGACATCCTGATAGGAGTCAAATCATTTTCTTTTTTAGTAGACACTGGAGCAACTCGCTCATGTATACGAGAGGGAAATGTGTTAGGGTCGGGTAATGCCATGAATGCTCAAGGTTTCACAGGAGCTACAAGTAGATTTCCTAGAGTTTTGATCGGGGAATGTGACATGTCTGTTCCATTATTGTATTCGAAGCAGACGCCAGTCAATATATTACATTGTGATTTAACGTCAAAGTTGAATATGACGAGGGCAGATCATGGAGAACGGTGATTGCTATTGATGAAGGGTTTAGATTAACTGACGTCACTGACGAGGATATGTTTAAGTACGATCCGTCAGATGACGAGGTGGTGTTTGAAATAAGCATCACATATTGGATCAGAACAGAAAGGAGAGAGATCCCACAGCGAATGGCGATCATGTGACAACGCCCCAAATAATTTGATGAAGACATGCAAAAGTTGCCAATTTCTTTATGGACAAAGGGGACAGAAGCTTGCATGATCATGCAAAAAGGACATAATATTGACAACATGACAGGGTACCCACATGGGAGGACACACAACATGTAAAGAGACATTTACATCCATGCTTTTGTTAAATATGGGATGCAGTAGAATACAGTGATTAGACTGGGCCCAGATGAAGGATTTAATATCTGAAATGCATTGGCCAATCAGTCACATGTTTGCTTGAATTGAATACTGGCAATAACTGGCAAAATAGCATCATCATTGAAGATCAAATTTCACTCTTTGAAAAACCAGAAAAGTATCAAGTGTTTATTTATCAAAGCAATTTCAAGAAAAGAATATATCCAACAACAAAAAAACGGTGGGTCTCAAGGGTGTGCGGCACACACCAATGGCTAACTAGCCTAGATCATCTTCTCTTCAGTCATAGCTTGGGCCTTACACAGTGGCACATTACAATGGTCAAATTTAAGGATCATCAATTTTTTCAGAACGAATACTAAATAAAAACAGAAATAAGCAGTGCCTGCTCACCACTCATCTACTCAGATTATTAAGACTATCAGCTATGATGGATCTAGGCATTCTAGTGATGTCAGTCACCATGCAATATGGCAGTGTACCCAATCAAAAAAAAAAAAAAAAAAAAAAAATCGAAGGGGGGGGTTGTGGCGTTTAATTCAAGATATGTGCCCAATTAACTAGATTGTAGAGGCAGAGTCCCCTCTAGTTCCTAATCCAGCGACAATTTTATGTAGTATCCCAGTTAAGGCACGATATTTCACATCGATTGACTTGAAAAATGTGTGTTTCTCAATCCCATTGCATAAAGACACTCAAGATCTTACATTGTTTGCGTTTCGTCAGACTAAACTGAAAAGCGCAAGGTTTGACCAAGGGTATTTATTGTGAGTCTTCATCAATTTTCAATAGAGTCCAGCAGATGGACTTAGGCAATATAGATTTGCCGATTGTTGTGTTGCAATACATAGATGACATTTTAGTTTGCAGCACATCAGAAGAGAAGTGTAGACGAGACTCAATTCAGATGATTATTATTCTTGCAGAGAAAGCATATAAAGGTGGACAAAGAGAAATTGCAGTATTGTCAAGAAGAAGTGTTGTATATAGGGCAGCTAAACTCGCATGAAGGAAAGAAAGTCACACCTGAAAGGGCTAAGGCGATTTTGAAAACAGCAAAACCGCACACAATAAAGCAAATGCAGCAATTTCTAGGACTGTGCAATTATGTTAGAGCATGATATGATATGATAGTTTATGATATGATCGTTTATTTATATAGCGCCTATACACAATGTGTTTCAAAGCGCTTCAAGGCAAGGGCGGGAACAAGGGAAAATACAACCACATTCTTACAGGCCATGAACAGTAAGATGTGAAATTAACTATCGTACTCGGCCTGACGACATTTCAGATAGTGCAAGAGCTAAGACATGGATAAGGAAGGGAGGGGGAGAGTGGAAAGGAAATGGAAACAGACAGGCTACTACCGTACTAGGCCTGACGACATTTCTGGTAGAGCCGGAGAAAAACAAAAGGTGAGGGAGAGGGGTGCAGAAAGGGAGGGGAGGAACAAAACAAGCATGGGTATTTGATTACAGTTCATACACAAAGCCACTGTTGCAAGCCCTGAAAAAGGCACAACAGGGCTAAGGAAACGGAGGAAGGATTTGATGAGTTGAAACAGGCAATTTGTACGGCTCCAGTTTTATGAATTCCCAATTATGCAGAGGAATTCTTTTTGTTTTTGCACACGGTGGGAGCAGTTATGACAGCAGTACTCACTTAGAGAACCACGTTGGGATACAAACCGCTGCCATAATACGCAGGATTTTAGACCCAGTAACGAGGAGTCACTTCCCTTGCGATCAGTCATTGGCATCCACCGTGTTCGCTATTGAAATGTCCGCTAGCATAGTGACGGGGTGTTCTATGATGTTATTTGTTGAGCATGCTCCGTTTGCTGTTTTAGAGAAACCCAAGGGTACCTTGAGGTCTCAAAGAGCGTCTGCATATGTAGTGGTAATATCGAATACGATAATCAAAATAGTCAGGTGTAAAACAGTGAACCCTGCCATGTTTGTTGCTGAGCCATTAATAGACGGTGAACAAGTGCATGATTGTTCAAATTATGAAGAATTCTATGAAGATATCTCGAGAGTGAAAGAAAATGCTCTCGCTGCAGGAGAAATTGCCTTTATTGACAGTTCCTCGAGAATCGATCAAATGGACGGAAAAAGGTATACAGGTGCTGCCGTAGTAATGCATAAGGCTAATGGTGAGTTTAAAGTAATAACAAGTACAAAACTACCATCTCACTTCTCAGCACAGGCTACAGAATTGGTGGCACTTATTGTCGCACTTGAAAACCACGTAGACCAGGAAGTGACGTGTATAGTGACTCCGCCTACATGACGTCAACTGTGCACGCAGGATTGGCACACTGGAAAAGGATGGGCCACGCGGAAATCAAGCCGCAGACTAAGAAGCAAAAAGGGTTGCCTGTTCATTAGATATAATGACCTTTGGTACGCCTGATGTGAAAGAGAAGATTGTGGTGATGATGATTGTGAATGAGAGTTTTAATAACCCGTCAAAGACACAGCTTATAGAAATTCAGAGTGGTGTTTCTCACAAAGAAAAAGATTTATGGATACGGAGGGGGTGTTCTTTATCCCCCACCGAAGCAATATGGCAACAGAACGGCACTGGTAAACCTCGGATGCCTGTAGCCTTATGAAGGGTGGCGTTGGAACAGCTACACTACTCTGCGCTCGTCACTAGAGAAAGCCTCACAGCAGTCATTGCGGAGAATTGGTTTGTGCCAAACCTAATAGAACACACTGCATTTTTTTTAATAAATTGCATCGCATGTCAAAAATGTACTGCTGGGCACACGCTGCATACAGTCAGAGGAGACATCCCTCGACCGAACGGTCCATTTCAGCACTTACATATTGATTGTGGGGACATGCTGCAAGTCTGTAATGGTTATAGGTATATGATAGTGATGGTGTGCCCTTTCTCAAGGTGGATCGAGGCTTGTCCGTGCACACATCCGGAGGCCACTTGCGCTGCAAGATTTTTAGTTTGAGAAGTATTTCCTAGATTGGGAGTATGTGAGGTGCTGAGATCAGATAATGGCCCCCATTTTGCAAATGAAGTATTTGAGTAAATGAGTTTGTTGCTTGGCATAAAGCACAAGTTTTTGTCTGCTTATCATCCGCAAGGAAATCGGATATGTGACAGGCTCAATGGTCTGCTCAAAGAAAGAATAGCCAAGCTCAAATTGACCCTGAAAAAGGGGTGGCTGCATTGCCTGCCCCTTGCATTATATTCATTAAGAAACCAACCTGTCTCAGATCACCACCTCACACCCCACGATCTAGTCACTGGGAGGCGAATGAAAACGCCTCTACTCCTCCATCTCGGATTAGGAGTGATGCCCAAACTGCAGAATTATTAGGAACAGAGTTGCACGATTATTTAACGAGTATGACCTCAAGTATCTCTGTCATTCCAGACCAAGTCAAGCGGACAGGGTCTCGGTCTCAGAACACAGATGAAGACCATTCAGCAACCCGAGTGCAAGAACTATCTGTACCAAAGGTCTTTCCAGTTTATAAAGTACTAATCCACAATTTCACCAGAAAGTGGTGCAAGCCTAGATTTGGCGGTCCTTTCATTGTGGAAAATACTACATCGTCAGGTGTGAAGGTTTCTGGAAGAAGAGCGTGGACTCATCATGGCGACGTGAAAGTCTACTCTGGAGACACCCAGGCACCCCCTCCCCATTCGGAAGCAAGTCAAGGAGAAGTAATTCAGCACATGCAGACAAAAATCGATGACGAGGAAGAAGGACGCAGAGACCATCTAGTAGATACACAGAGTTCTTTGGACTGTGGTTTTCCTGGAGAACACTCTTTGTATTGCTACAGCAAAGAGTGGAAAAATCACTGTTCTAAAGCCACAGAGGTGTTGACATTTGACTCTGGACTGCAAAAAAGAGAGCAGAGACATGCCAGACTTGGATTTTATATTTGACGACTGGATAAGAGAGCAATTCCCTGCCTCTTTCCAAATAGAGTTTCTTTTTAGAAGAACATATGGTACTCACTGATGAGGACATACACAGACTACTTCTTGCTGTCTTCATCTTCATACTCCGAGCATACCTTGCTCTTGTTGGCTGGCGTGTTGTTGATGTACTTTTCTTCAAGATTCTAAGAATGGTCCAGCGATTAGACGACTTTTGGCAGCAAATCTAGACCATATCAGACACCTACATGAACGTTTCTTTGAGCATGCAGACGGTTCTGCTTGATAATGATTTTTATAAACTACCTGGATTGATTCTTTACCTCTTGGTTTGCAAACATCCTCATCTTACTGGACGATGCACAAGCACTTGTGGATTTCTGAGGCATCAAAGAAATCGACCTGCAATAAATTGGCTGATAGGTGAACTTTGCAAGCAGGCTTGTTTACCACCTCGCACATCTTTCTGAAAGAATTAATGGTCTTATCCAAAGAAAGTGCGCATAAACTGTGTGGAGTGGTTTTCTACTTCCTGATTGCCTACCAACACGATGTGGATGTTCTTCAAACTGATGTTCGCACATTTCTGAGAGATCCAAGAAATCAGTTTGCTCAATCATTTGCTATGTGACATAATGAAACAGATCCATTGAATGTATGGTGTTTCATCATAGACAAATTAATGGGGTTGTCACATGAAGATATCTACAACTTCCTGGCATTGATTTTTTATTACTTACTCAAAGCACATCCCTATCTCGTTTGGCTAAAGGACGACACATTTGTCTTTATCCAGAATCCTATTAACCCTCCAGCAATCAGTAAATTGCATGTGGAGCGTGGAGGAAATCCAGCAGATGCCAGAATATTTTATGAGATTGCCTGAATAAAGCATTTTATCTTTCTTAAAGTTAATTGCAGGCAAATCATGTGGTCTATAGGCCACTTAGCTATTTCAGAGAATGAGCAACGACGACGAACAGAGCCATCACGTTGGTGGAGCATCGTTTATTGGTGTATGATATATGTCTTCCTGATGTTTGTCATTCTGATTTTGGTAATTCATGCTGCATGTGTTATGGGTAAAAAAAAGGGGAAGTTCCTTTAATACTCCCTACACATGAAATTAAAAGAGGTTCCAATTGCAAGAGAAGCTAGGCCTTATGTAATTGTTCCTTCTCCAGTGGTGCATGAGACAGCACCTAGTTCTGTGCCAAATGGATCTAAGCTTCCCTTTGGGGAGGGGGGGGGTCAGCATTACATGTTTTTCATGATATTTGGTTGCAATTGTACTATGTCAGAAGAAAGACACATTTTGTGACCGACCCTACACCAGGAGCACATGTAAAGACTCCGATTTTACTGACAAGTGTCCCTATGATTCCTCCAGTAAGAAAGAGTTATGCCGATATACTCCATGAAATGATTATCAAAGCTCATGAGGGGAGAAGGAGATCTAAGAGGCCTGCATTAGAGGATGATTATGAGTTGAATAATTATCTAGACACTACAGCACACTTAGGAAACAATTTATAGTATCAGCATATGAAAGAGGTGGGTCAGCAAACTTCCGAGGAGGACTGCTATGTATGTGCACTACTGCCAAGTATGGGAAAGTCTAAGATTTTCATAGCCATTGAAATAGGGGTTCAAACAGCACATTGCCTATCTCACATAGCTCTTTGTCGATCAAGAGGCCAGTTCATGGGTCGAACAGCATCTCTAGTATGGACAACAGAATGAACAGATCCCGATGACAATGACTATGTCCAAGACCTAAAGACAAGAGCCAGAGTATTCACCAGAAATCATGTGATAAGGTAAGAACAGCCTGGAAAGAAGGGAGGAGGAATAATACGGGAAGTAAACCGAAGATTGGAGAGGCCAGGTAAAACCGCAGAGAGGGTTCGAAGATGGAAGGAAAGAGGCCAAACACAGATTTGGGCTTCAGTACTCTCTCCAGATGGTTGGGAAGAAGGTATAGTTGTCTGCAGAGCATGGATGATAATTGGTCACCCTGAATCAACTATTGGCATTGTGGAACATGGATGTAAACCATTATGCCAAAGCTTGCAAACTACTGACATGGATTGAAGATAAAGGAGGTCCACTGCAGATAGTGCAAAGCTGTGCTTCAGAAATAATGGCACAAGAAAAATAGGAGAAAATCAGACCTGCTGACACATTTTTGACGTACTAAGAATGAGTGTTGGAACAGCAGTGATAATGAATCACTACTGGGCCTGTGGATACAGAGCTTATATGAAGTTACCCAAAGATTGGGTGGGGGTTTGGGGGACTATGTTCATTAGTGATTGTTCATGTTCCAGCATTGGTGATTCCAAAGAGTGATCTGAACATTGGTGAATTCCCAAAAGCAGATGTACATCTGAGGAAGAAGAGGTCTGTAGAACTTTTGAGTCGATTGAAAAGGGAGAACTATTTCTCAGCAAAATCAATAGACGCTTTTGATTCTATTCCATATGAGCATAGATTGTTTAGCAAGACTTCATCGATATTCACGATAATCTTCATGCCCAAGATCCAAACGGATGCAAACACCAAGTGGTTAAAAATAACCAGATGGGACTGTTACAGACGATTAACACTACCATAAAGGGATTCAATGCTATCAAGGAAGAGCTGAGAGCCATACGATTAATGACACTCCAGAATAGATATGTCCTGGATATGATTACAGCTATGGATGGAGGCGTTAGCGCCAAAATATGGAGAATCATGTTGCACATTTATACCTTCTCATGATGATGAGAATGGCACCTTGACAGAGGCCATATCGGTGTTGACAGACCTACACGTCCAGATGATTGACGAAGTGGAAGACATTGCTGATGACAGTTGGGTTGGATCAGTTTTCTCATGGATTCCACAGTGGATGGCAGATATGTTCAAGTTTCTTGGAGCCCTGTTGGTGATGATCATACTTGGATTCTGTGTGATCAGAGTTGTAATCACTCAATGCAAGAAGACTGCAAAGAAAGCGGTAGGAATGAAGGTTATAATTTATGTTGAATCTGGCGGAAAATTTAAGGAATTGACAGATGAAGAAATCAGAGACTACATGAAAGCCAGCATACATGCACCAGAACGTACAAAGCTTCTGTATCCAAGACAACGGAAGAAGAATGTGGGAAGATGGGTCTACTGTAGCCCCAGTGGACACTGCACACTCATGACCTGGAGTATTGAAGAGCACGTGAAATCAGCAGGATGCCAGAATGGAGTTGTGAAGATTTGGGTCCCAAAGAAACAGTTTTTGAGGAGAGGATGTCTTTATGTAAATATTGATGATGAAGTGATCGCTAAATCACCCAGAGGGGTGGGGGTGCGGGGGGAGTGTAGAGGTGCAGTAAGACATCCTCACCCAAAGCTCCGCCCCTATGCTACCTATATGTTGGGAACCAGAGATGACGACATGTGCAGTTCCAGTTAGAGTACCAATACAACAGAAAACTTGAGACAAGATGCCCATTGAGCAAACCATACCTAAATGCACGCAGACATAGTATACTTTTGGATGAAGTGCCAGAAGAAATGTGCATTTCAAAAAGGAGAGGAGCCCGATGACGTCATACGAAATAGGAGCTGCCATATCTAGAGGTTGAATGAAGGGAATAAACATAAAAATGTTCTAAGAACTGGAGAACAGATGGTTCAGATGAGCAACATTTCGGGCTCGGTATGAAGATGCTCATGCTACAGAAATGAAGAATATGTAAATCAGTTTACACGTGTACAGTTGCAGAAACGCAAGTAGGGAAAAGTATTCATAAGACTGGCTACTTAGTGAATTAGATTGCGGCGACGCGCCAATAAATACACATAGGAATGTATAAAACCTGGATGATTCCACAACACACTTTAGCAGGTTCTTGAACTTTATGAACAAGAAAAAGACTTTCAAAATGTGTGGCGCAGTTAGAAATTGCTGATAAGGAAAATTTCAGAGAAGGTTGGGCTGGCCCAAGACCAAGTAGATAAGGCCACAGTGAAACTGATGCCTGTCAAAAAGGCTACAAAGAATGTGAGAAAGAAACACGCCTTCGTTTGAAGCAGTATGAAAAAACACTGAAGGCTTCTAAAGTTCATAATTTCATAGGATTAAATGCTGCAAAAGGCTTGACAAGAGTTGTCTTCAAGTCACATGGGTGAGATCGAAATAGCTTGGATGAGGCTGTGCCGAAACTAGGAAAACAGAGGGAAGCTACACTCCCTTTATTTCCCAGACGAAGGTAACAGCACCAAGGTAAGTTCCAAAGCTTAATTGTCTGACACATTGCAGGAGTGATGATAGATGGTGGGATAATTGGAGGGGAGGCATGATCACGCCAGGCTTCCATGCATCTGGGATGGTAGCCTGCATGCTGCTAGGGTGTTGAAGAGTCCAGTGACGTACAAGGGTGCCAAGCCAGTCATAGAGGGTCATGTAATGAAGAGCCCTATAGTTTGAGGATCCAATCAATTGTTGTGTATTTAGTGATGAGGAGGATGACTTGTTATTAGGGATGGGCTCAGATGCCCACCTGACTTAGATACCCAGTCATAACCAGTAGATATATAGAATGCATACCTAGATGTTCACTGAGGGCCAATCACGGGTACTCATAACTTCTGTAGTTTACTTCGTAACATGACGTCAGCAATGACACATTTTCATTATAAAAGTCTTTTTTTTTATGAGCGGCGTCGGACGATGCCCTTTGTACTCCTTGTTTTAGATAGTTGATATTAAAAACAGAAAACACTTTGCCAAACTCTCCCAGTCGTTTTGATTATTCATGTTTGAGTACTTTCTGCATCCCTGTACACCTCTGAGCATAGCTACCTCGTCTTAAAGAGTTCAGAGCAAAATTATTGCACATAACTATTTGCCAGTTATTATTTTCATTTGTATGCACCAATGTTTTTTGTAACTTAAACTCCTGTTAGACTAAGTTCAAAGCCCACTGTGGAGTGATTTTTGTAGCCGAAGCTGCAGCCATTCACAGCCTGCTCGGAAGCTTCAACTTCACAAGGCTCGCTGCATATGCAAATTGTTTTTGTGGGCCTAGAATCGGTATCTGCGCTGTCTTCTTCTAATCAGCTGTCCACTGAACATTTCATTGAAGGTATGCAAATAGATTTTGGGCAGGTGTCCGGTAGTTCCTCAACAGCCTTGCCACCACCCCTTTTTTTGGGGTCGCATGGGTTGGGCACAGAGTTGGAGAGCTGGGGATCACAGCCAGTGGTGAATGGCTTTGATCACAGCATGGTCGTGGATAATGGAAGGATTTCAAGCTTTTGTCCATGCGGAATAGGGCGAGGGCATCAAAGCATGGTTTTTGCATTCTGGGGGTTTGACTTGCACTGGATCTTAGCGCCTCTTGGTCACCGTCGTTTTTCTGGGTGGCGTCCCAGTGCAGTTTTGCAGTCATTTTGCAGCTACGGACGGCAGTACTTTTGGGGCGCTGTTTTTTGTGGTGGTGTCAGGGGAGTGGGGGGCTGTTTGGCATGGAGCCCGTGTGATTTCTGTTTTTTGATGAGTGGAAATTAGGGGCTCTCATATGTGAGCAATAACTAGCATGGAGCCATACTGGCTATATTTATTGGAATGCTTGGGTAACAGTGTTCAGCATTTACTTTGTTGCATTTACAGTGTAGCATTTGGTCTCTGAAAGACCATCATGTACAATGATAAAATGGAAAAAGTTGGACTAGAAGGTATGCTGCTAAATTTTAAATAGTATGTAGATCGTTCGGCTATAAAGCATGCGTGTGTCCTAGAATGGCTGCTTAGATCACGAAATGTACATCCACCATGTGTAGTTGGTGCCTGGTATAACTAGCAACGCACATACAATTTCAACTACACGGTTAGGTAGGTCAGTGGGTCAATACGGTTTGCAACGTGCTTTCCACATTACAGGGACTAAGGTGCTTCGATTCTATGACAAGACAGGAGGCTCATATTATGCATATCAATCTTTACTCTGAAACCACAGCAGCAAAGAAAAAACTTTTACAAACAAAAAAGTTTCAACAACAGAACTAGATAAAGTTCAATGTCAATGCATGGGGAACTCCCCAAACCATCATGGAGCATAGGTCATACCCTGCAGGGGACCAATGAGCAGGGACCCTCCTCTATATATGTCCATTACTCTAACCCCAACCCCTCTTTCTTTGCTGCTGACACCACAGAGCTAAGTCACCCCTTTCAGTTGTGTCTTACATTGTTTGTCAGTAGAAGGCTTTATTAGTTTGAATATGGCATATATGGTAAATATGTGTTAATTACCTTTTATTATAAAGGAATTTCTGTATTTGATACATTGTATCTGGATAGCCGCGTGCGGCCGTTGGTTTCATTTTGGTGTCTTTCAAAAAGAAAATATGTACTATGCTTATACATCATGTTTCAGCTGAAGCAGTGGTGCAATGGTTGAATTTCGGACTACAGTCCATGAGGTTGTGAGTTCGAGGGAGCTCTCTAATTTATTTCTTCTTTAAAAATTTCTCGCGCTTGTAAACTCAGGTGTTTCTAGTGCATTAATCAACTCGCTCCCGGCGTGCGCGAGAGCAGTGTTGTTTACACTGTTCCCTCTTCATTTCACCTGTGAATTCCAGGTGTAATGGTTTATTGGGCGTGACACCCTTTAGGCTCCTGTTGCGCGCCGGTCAGAAAGAAGCTGTTGCTTGACAGCCGGCGTGTACGGGCTCTTGTTTGAATTCGTGCCCCTTGACAGATTTATGGTCACCTGGGGATTCCAGGTGCTGCAGGATTTGGGTTCGGCCTGCCCCTGTGGCTTATGTTTGTAACAAAAGCCTCTGTTTCAGTACTGAGCCAAGTTAGCTCAAATATAGAGCTGCAGGTCTCCCATGCAGGAAGACCCGGGTTCGCGGCCGACCAGCGCATGTTTATTTGTATATTTTAAGATTAGATATTTTAATTATTATATTTTAAATAATTGTATTTTACAGTGGAGGTATTTGATTGTCACCTTTTTTGCTCAGTTGAGCAGGGATTTCCTAATGGGCATTTGGTTGGTTCATGACTTCTTCAGAAAGATTATAGCACAAACATTTTAATATTAAAAATGTGGTTTTGTTAAATGTTGTAATTTCGTACCTGGAAAGAAAGAATGTATACTGAGGGTTTCTTTAGGTCAAAGTCTGACCATCCAGCGCAAGAGCCCGATGCACTGCCAGTCTGCAGTTTTATTTCATTTTCTTTGTTTATTTATTCATTTACTTATTTCTTAAGTTATGTGCTTTGCCTTCACTGTAGGTGCCATAACCTGTTCGGTTTCAGGTTCAGCCTGATTCTATTGCGAGGTTACCCCCTCGTGTACTGCTGATTATCACACCCTGCTCGGGCGAGCAGTTGGAGGTGCACTTGCTCAGTGTATCCTACCTTCAACTTGACAGTTCTTTTGTTTGGGTTATCTTCCCTGGAAAGGTGCAGTCACCTGCTTGGTGGCTAGGTTGCCTGGGGTTTCTGCGAGGGGTCCCCTCGTATACGGCTGTGTCCACACCCTGCTAGGGTGAGCAGTTGAGGTACACTTGCTCAGTGTTTCCTCCCTTAAAGTCGGCAACTTGGGTAATTCCCTTAACTGGCATGCACCATAACCTGCTCGGTTTCAGGCTCTGCCTGAGTTCTACTGCGAGGTTACCCCCTCGTGTACTGCTGATTATCACACCCTGCTCGGGCGAGCAGTTGGAGGTGCACTTGCTCAGTGTATCCTACCTTCAACTTGACAGTTTTCTTTTGTTTGGGTTATCTTCCCTGGAAAGGTGCAGTCACCTGCTTGGTGGCTAGGTTGCCTGGGGTTTCTGCGAGGGGTCCCCTCGTATACGGCTGTGTCCACACCCTGCTAGGGTGAGCAGTTGAGGTACACTTGCTCAGTGTTTCCTCCCTTAAAGTCGGCAACTTGGGTAATTACCTTAACTGGCATGCACCATAACCTGCTAGGTTTCAGGCTCTGCCTGAGTTCTACTGCGAGGTTACCCCCTCGTGTACTGCTGATTATCACACCCTGCTCGGGCGAGCAGTTGGAGGTGCACTTGCTCAGTGTATTCCTTCCTTAAGGTCGGCAGCTTTGTTTAGGTGCTGCATATGGCTGACGCCATTGTTTGGTCTTGTAGGCGTCCAGTAACCTGCTCGGTTTCAGGCTTCGCCTTGTTCCTACTGCGAGGTGCTCCCTTGTGTACTATTGGTTGCCTCACCCTGCTGGGGTGAGCAGTTGAGGTGCACTTGCTCAGTGTACGCTTTGATAAACAATATGTTTAAGTGTTGACTGGAACACATTTGCGTTTTTTTCAGAATGGTCAGTGGCCCAGATAGCTCAGTGAGTATCAGCTTATATAAGGGCCGGGGATTCGGTCCCCTGTGAGGGCGTAACCCCTCTTCTTTGGATATTTTATATATATTATATATTCTTTATTTATTAAGTACTTTAAAGAAAAGAGTGTGGAAGTGGTTGTAAACAGACCCATATGGGGTTGTACCTTCCTCTCTAACCATCTCTCTGGTGTTATCATTCGTCTTTTAGTTAAAAATTCTGTCACCCTTTACCTTAGTTAGTTTCAGGACAACTCAGTCCTTTCCTTAGGTTTTGATTCCCGACCTCAATTGCTCCACCCAATACCCGTGCTGATTAAGCTACAGTATTTTCTCTCAACATGAGGAAGAATAAAGATGATCCGTTATGCCTCTATTGAGGTCTGTAGGGCTTAAGGCTCTCTTTAGTGGGGACGTTTGTTCTCCCCTACTTTTGTCCCATTGGACATTCCTTATTCTATTGGTTTCTGGTGGAGATAGGGTAAGCTCGAGGGTAACCGTTCAGTTTTTTACATGACAAGTTGAGCAACCATGTTTTACTTGGATGGAGTGTTTGGAAACACTTGATGGTATCAGTTAGACGAGTTGCCAAATAATAACTTTCTGGCGCCTGCCCCATGTTTTTCCTCCCAAAGCTTGGCCTATGGTTCAGCTAACCGTCTAACAGTGTGTTGCAACTTCTCCTCTGCTCGGGGAGTACACGCAGGCTTCTGTACCCTCATGAGCGTTGCTTAACCTCTTTAGAGTGCTGTTTTCATATCCGGGCTGACCCTTCTGATACAGGTTCCTAATTTTGGAAAGGTCTACATCAGTCTTTTATCCTGCTGAGATCGATAAGTGAACACTTCACACCACACAACGTTCGTAGTAGTGATAAGCACCACTCATATACCTGAGGGTTCGTAGTACTGTATAAGTACTGTTTTGCTATGGACAATGTGCTTAGTTTTTCCTTCCCCCGATTCCCTTAGTGGCCAGTCAGCCTCACATGAATACAGTGACTTAGACCTCAGGGTTTGAGGGGACAGTGGTCCCAGATTTCTTCTCAACCTTGCATTTACGGGGCATTGATAATTATCCTGAGTCCTTTCCCCCTCATTCCCCTTCCTGCCATCCTTGGTGGAGATTGCATCATAATATTACACCTCTGGGAGTATCCAATGGTTTCCGTTTTTTCCTTTTTACAGGAGTTCTGGCGGGTGACCAGTGCAGACTCGCACTGAGCATTTCCCTCCCGTCTGTTACTTTCCTTTGTGCTAATCTCTGGTATTTCAATAAGTTAACCGGAGCCTGTTCACAGTCAGGGGATTGGTTAGAGGCGCTAGTGGGTATTTATTTCTCTTAACGGTGTAAAGCGGGGCTTTAATGTGGTCCTCAGGGTAGTTTTCTTCTGGATTGCAAGGTTTTTCCTTTGTATAAGTGGGGGAGGTTTTCTCCTCTTTTGGGAAGGCTCAATATCCCTAGGTGGGATAGAGGGGTTTGGGAGTGATACTATCCCCCATCCACTTTATTATGACCCTCTATCACGATGTGTTCCAGAGTCTATACATTAACTTTCAGACGGTGTCTGCCGCTACGATTACCAGAGTGCTGGGATATATATTTGGTTGATGACTTGATTATCATAGTCACCTGCATGGCAGGTGGACCTTTGGGGTTTTCACAAGAGTTTGTTTGCAGTAAGGTGCCAGCTCAGCGTGTTGTGAGCTTCAAAGATCTGCAAATTGGCTGAAATAGAGGTTGGACCTCTTCTGGTGTACACCTTCAGTTTAACCGGTTAGTGATCAGTTCTTTGCAGTTTAGAGTCTTGCTAAGATTTTGGAAATTTGGTGTCCTCCTTCGGTTACTTTTGATCCTCTAGGGGATTTATCACCAGGGAGGAGGGAACAAGGTTCAAGCACCGGGCATACCTACAAGGGGGTTTAGATATCACTATAATGGTAGTGATTGGATGTCGGATACATTTTTTCTTATTGCCAAGTTTGGCCTCTTAAGGATCAGGTTTGTAATATCTGCCTTTTGTCATGGTAGCAGAGTCCTTCTTCAAGAGTTCGGGAGGTCTGAGGGTCTCCGTGTTGGCGGTTTGACGGGTTTTGCTTCTCAGGTGGGGCCCTCTCTTCCATTCTGCTTCTGCCTCCAGAAGACTTCCCTCCTTAGTATACACATATGTCTGAAGACAATTGTAGATTAATTCTATTGCTTTTCAGCTCCGCTCAGGATGGATTGTCCTATTACAAAATTTATAAAAATGTTTTTTTACTCCCATTTACCCTTTTGAAGATTTGTCTTTCCCTCTTGGTTCCCCGGTGTAGTTCTGTGACATGCCCTGTTTCTAATGCGATATCTTCCTTTAATGCATGGGATGGAACCTATAAGACTTTCACCCCTATGGGGTACTTTTCTTTATCTCCAGGAGAGCTAGGTGTTTGTTTTCATTGGTTTGCTTTCTAGGTCCCCAAAAATGGTACGAATTTAAGTGTTTTGAATATTTGATTGAACAACATAGGTGTTTATTTCAGATGGTTTTGTCCTAACCTATTAGTATAGGAAAACTTTGTTCAATGTTTTCCCCTCTTTTAACCAGTTGGTTTTGGTGGCCTGTAAGGAACGCTGGAATTGGCACATTTCCTGTTTTCTTGCAGTGGATTTGACTTTGCCTTATAAGACAGCTTTTCGGGCAACCTAGTCTTGGGCAATTCTCTGATTGGTCAACAGATTGATTTAATGAAAGCATTCAAAAAAATGTTTCCTTTCCTATTATTTTATTATATTATCTTTTATATTGGATCATTTGTACGTACTAATGAGATGCAAGGGCTTTGAACTTGCATAATATGAGCCTCCTGTCTTGTCATAGAATTACTAATCCCCCACACTAACGTGAGATGGGGGTTTAGATTCTATTAAAGACAAGGAGGCGATTATTATCCCTCCCACCCACCCTGGATATATGATATGATATGATATGATATGATATGACAATTGTGATACGCATGTACACAGGTGGTTCAAGTGAGAACATTCTTTGGTTTGTTGTTCTTCCCAACCACCCACCCTTCTTGCTTGTTGTTCTTACAGGTACGAGTTGAGGTTCTGCTCAGGAGTGTGGATCGCAGTTACAAGTTCTGGAGTGCGTGATTTCGGGTGAGAAGTCCTATCCAGAAGAACTTCTTCATTGCTTCAGGCTGCGGGAAGGTGGAGATCTCCGGTTTCGCTGGATCCTTTTCTCTGCGCTACACAGTTCAACCGTTCCATTGGGCGTCTAGTGCAAGTCAGCTGCAGAAAGAGGGGTTGGGGTTAGAGTAATGGACATATATAGATGAGGGTCCCTGCTCATTGGTCCCCTGCAGGGTATGACCTATCCTCCATGATGGTTTGGGGAGTTCCCCATGCATTGACATTGAACTTTATCTAGTTCTGTTGTTGAAACTTTTTTGTTTGTAAACGTTTTTTCTTTGCTGCTGTGGTTTCAGAGTAAAGATTGATATGCATAATAATCCCCTCCTGGTCTTTAATAGAATCTAAACCCCCATCTCACGTTAGTGTGGGGGATTAGTAATTGGCAGCTACCCTACCCTCTACAGCACCTGTTCATTAAAACTCGCTTTGTTCTAAAGCAGTTTAGAATGATGGCTCTTGCTTTCGTTTTGACATGGAGAAATAGGAGGCAAAAGGCTTTGTCCATGAACGCGCACTCAAATTAAAATTTAAATGCAGGGTTGGGTCTGCTGGTTATGTGATGCGTTGGTCATTGCTGACCCGGGCTGTGCGTTCCGAGAGGTACACATTCCTTTATTAAGGGGGACTGTAACGTGCGCAGATTAGAAGGCGTGGTAGTCTGGTTAGGCTGCTGCCAGCCAGATGGGTTTTCTTGAGGGCAGCAGCTGCGTTTTTTAGGAGCTGGTTGATTTTTCAACACTACAGATGTATGCAGGCGTTCATTTGAAAGGGTGCATTATGGGAGTTGTAGTTTGGGTTTTATGTGGCTTTGCACCAAACTGTGGTATTGCTGTAAAGTTAATACATGTCTGATGGCGTTACTTTGTTTTAAGGGTATTTAGGAAAGGGCAGCCCGAAAACATACTGCTGTAGCTTTCGTGCAGCAAGGAGATCTGCAATGCAAGTGTGTTTTGGCCGAGGAAAGACGCTACATACAGCGACAAGTATTGGGGATTAGGTGATTGGACGGTGAACAGATAAAGGTGCAGGGACGTAACTTCACCAAAATGCCAGCAGTAGCGGAAGTGACATCACACGCCCCTTGACCTCTGATCACATCACAGAAAGTGATGTCATTTGACCCCACCCCGAAATGGCATCACAGGATGTCTATGGAGCATGACCTTTCACGCTTTGACAAAAAGGCAAAGGGGCATCACATAGCATTGTCCCTAAGTACACTACGAAAAATATGGTTGCAATATCACTGTAATTTGATCTACATTTCATATAAGAATGGATCAACATATGAATCGTTAATATCAGTGTGTATAGACCCATATTACCAAATTACTGTGAATGCAAGCAGACGTCCAAGGCCAAATGATAATGATGTGTTTCTGATATAGCACTTACGCTTAAACACTTTATACAGAACAAATATACATACAATCAGTGCTGGTCAATGGGCCGGCTCTCGGCGGATCTCGTGATCCGGCTAGAGTCAATCGCCCAAGCCCATGAACCACGCTGGAAAACTTTTTGTTTTTTGTTTTAAAGTATCCCAGCATTGCTGGATGTCCACTACGAGCCCCGCCCTCTCTAGACCACGCCCCCTCAGGCACTCCCCACCCCCCAACTCCTCCCCCGCCCCGGCCCTTGTGTTGTGGAATCCCCCACCACATTTCTTCCATTTCCACCACTGCCTACAATATCACCCAACCTGTGTTGGTACTCATTTATCAACCTCAGAAGGGTGAAAGGCTGAGTTGGCCTTCCCGAAAGTCGAACCTATAACCTGCAGATCATACACACACACACATCACAGCAGTAAGTGATCAACCCACTGAGCCATCTTACCGGCTATAGCCATGTTACCGGCTATAGTAAAATGAGCAATTATATGTCCGAGGGTTCTCAAAGTCAGAAAGCAAATTACACTCTGTAGTGGATACCATGAAGCTGGTAACTGAGATTTAACAGCTGGCCAGTTATCTGCAGTTCTGGTGCAAAGTTGGCCACATGTCAAGCCTGCATGTTACCCTTCAGGCTTCAGAGGTTGGCAAAATACATACCATTGGGAGGATTTATAACAGTGAATTAAAAAATTTAGAGTAGGGCAGGGAAAGCAGCGCACTCACATGGTATCCTGCACTCTGGGCACTCGTTACCTCATACATGCAAACAAACATCCTGAACAGCAGGACATGTAGATAGGAAAGATAGACACATTACAACAAAGCATTAATTTGGGCACAATGAAATCAAGGGCCACTTTTTGTGCTATGGTCAAACATTTCTACACTGTACACAAGCTTTTAGGCACAGATTTTGTCAAGTGACCGAGGACACCGAGATGGAGTGTCGTGTGATGCTCTAAACAGACAAGGGCAGAAAAAAAACATACTATAGCTGCAACTTGCGAAAAGCAAAATACATAGTCTGAAATGGATTGTTATTCTACTCTAAATGCTTTTTGGAAGTTTTTGTCTGCATTGTGAATTTGAGGTGTTTAAGAACATACTAAATCAGTGACTCAACCCTGAGGTGTGCCTGAAATAAACCTTTAGTGAGTCCGGCAATTAGTGTATAGAATTCCAGAAAGACACATTTGTTGTTATTCCTATTCTTTCTTATTTAGGGACACTGCTCAAAGGAGCTTCAATTAAAAAAAAAAACACTTTTAAAAACATACATATTTATTTTTTTTGGGGTAGCAAGAGAAGACCACGGGGGTAGTAAGGTAGACCTCAGGGGTAGCAGATGCGACCCCTGGCGACCCCCAAATGGCATCCCTGTGTAAGGGTGTGTAGGAGTTACCTAAGGAGAAGTGACCAGAGTTATTTGACCGAAAATGGTAGGAATGACAAAGTAAGCTTTAACTGCATGACCAAATAGAGCTACAGGAACATTAAAAAATTACATTTTTTTGGTGTGAGGTTACGGACATAGTTTTCTTTTTTTTTATACAATTTTTATTAATTTTAACAACATAAACAACCAAATAAACCAACCAATAAACAGTCATCAGTGCAACAAAATTATGTTATATCCAACACTCCCCTACTACACCGCCAACCCACCCGAGCTTATTCTGCTACCACATTCTCCATCTCCTCTCCTGAGGATACACATCCCTCTGCGCTCATGACAGAGTTTTCCTCTCCAGAGTCGAGCTGCGCCGACGCAAACAATGTGGCCACTAAGTGTCTCCAGGCCATCAACGACTCTCCCAGGTCATCCACCTCTATATTAACTGCTTCGCCCCACACCACTTTCTCTGCTTCTACCCATCTCTGAAGGTCTCGCCACCACACCTCCACCCTTGGTCTATTAACCACCTTCCAGTCCATAGCGATCCTGCGCTTGGCCAGTAAGTAGGCGAAGTCCTTTAGCTTGCTCACTTGTTTCATCCTCCGTGGCCTGGGAAACCCTCCCACCATGCACGCCCATAAAGATTCCACCTCTAGTGCGATGCCTTTCTCATTCAGACGGTGGGCCACTTCTCCCCCAGAACCTCCTTATTTCAGGGCATGCCAAAACATGTGCGCCAGTCGCGCATTTACCTCACCACAGTTTGGGCATTTCTGCATCCCCACATTCTCAAATCATGCAATCCTCT
This sequence comes from Ambystoma mexicanum, assembly GCF_040938575.1. NCBI lineage: Eukaryota > Metazoa > Chordata > Amphibia > Caudata > Ambystomatidae > Ambystoma > Ambystoma mexicanum. The sequence goes on from NC_090934.1 coordinate 1,022,634,431, forward strand.
GAGGGGTCAGGTACGCCCTATGGGTGATGTACAGCTGAATTTGTTGCAATCTCGCATTTCGCGACACTTTTGATGTACCTTTGGGCTCTTGCCCACAACCCGTCGCCCATAGGTTCTCCAGCTTCCTCTTCCCAGTCTCGTCTCAATTGGACCACCACTTTCCCAACCTTGTACATTAATAGTTCATAAATCCAGGAGACCTCATGGCTCCCATCCAACACATCATAGATTGTTTCTATGGCCGTGTCGGGCTGGCCCTCCAGTACAGTATCCGCCCACGTGTTCTTCAGCATGTTACGCAGCCTAGTGTATGTGATATAGTGTCACCGGGATAGACCGGTGTCCTCGACCAGCACGTCAAATTCCACTGCCTTCCCGTCTTGCCATAAGTCACCCAACGTCACAATGACATTCGGTTCCCAGCATCTACGGATCACTTCTCGCAATCGCTCATCCACCTCAGCCAATGCAAATAACGGTATCTGTGGGGAACACGGAGCAGGGATCTCGATAGCCTGGCAAGCCCTCTGCCATACTCTCCTTCCCAATTCCAACATTCCCTTGCCTTCCCTTTGTCTTGATTTTGGCAGCCAAATCCATTATTTCAGGAAGAACAGGGAGTACTCTGCATTCAACAACCTAGACTCCGGCGTTGAGTCGTTACGGACATAGTTATGTAATATTTGTAAAGCACCAATCGGCCAGTGGTGTGGCCTCGTATCGCTGTAGGATGCCTCAGTGTGCATCATGGCACAGTTATGAGATTGTGGTACACTGCAGCTTGTTTAAAAGATTATAGATAAAAGTGTACACAATAGTGTGGGAACGTGGCTATGAATTTCAGCATTTGATTAATATGCTCTTCAGCCATGGGTTCAAGCATAGCTCTGGGTCACTGGATGACATACATTGGTAGGTCACTGCGGATGAGAAAGACACCCTACACCCTTTATTCCCCCACCCACCTCATCACACTCTACCCTTCTACCACATTAGCCCCTCTCCCTATCCCCGCTCATCCTACCTCTCACTTTTTATTTCTGACCCTCTCGCTCACCAATTCTCATTCAGATTTCCTATTGCTCATCATCAATGGCGTCATCTATCAATGGCTTCCTCCCATGCTCTATTCCCCTTCTCATTCTGTACCACTTATTGCATCCTCCTTTGAAACGTTGCACTTTCCTCCTTGCACCGAGGTGCCTATAAATGCAACATGAAAAAACATCAGTAAACACCAAAACTTTTGGCATTGCCAATGCACGTTTGTATTGGGCAGTGCCAACCGATGTCACTCAAGCGTTTTTCGGATGATCAGCACAATAGCGTAATTGTGGGGCAGTGTAGGAAGGGTTAAGACATCACAAGGGGTGTAGATGTGATTTTGTTCCAAGAAATGTTTTATCCAATAGAGTTAACCTAAGGTACAGCACACTATATGGGTTTGACGTAGTTCCACCAACCCGCTCCTGGGACCTGCCCCAAAAATGCAACTAAAATGTTATATGGTAATTGTGTAATTTGTGTTTAAAAAAGTAGTACAGCCGGACTGGGCGGAGTTGAGGGCTCATTTCATTCAGTTCAGTTCCACAGGGCTGTCTGAACCGAATCTCCCGTTTGAGATTTTTGGGTGGAATTTGACGTGCTGGTCGAGGACACCGGTCTATCCCAGGGACAATATATCACATACACTAGGCTGCGTAAGATGCTGAAGAACACGTGGGCGGATACTGTACTGGAGGTCCAGCCCGACACGGCCATAGAAACAATCTATGACGTGTCGGATGGGAGCCATGAGTTTGGGTACAATAAATCTGCCTTACTTCTTGCTTGGTGTGTGTTCCTATTACTTTTTCTTCCCTGGGATTTCTTTTGACAGAGGCCCCCTGGTACATTCCATGCAAGCCGGGATCCCCAGAAAAGTATCTGTTCAGACATTCATGTTTAAAAACTCTTGAAGAATCACTCCAGTACGGAGTTATTGATTCAAGCAATAAGGCTTTACCACAGTTTGCACCATATGGCTCCCAGAGACTTGTCAGAAGTCCTGGGCCATTTCTTGCGTGCCAGTGACACACTCAACTGAAATTCTACCTCAAAGATAGCACACCACACAGTTCATCGGACTGTGGAAATAATCCTCGATTTGTCTGTGACCTTTGTGAGCTAAACACCAGTGGGGGGTGGGAGGGAGTGTTGCATCTTAAACACGTTCTCATCTGTCAGACTTAGGATCCAGGCAGCCCCATTGAAGCAGGGATCAGGGAAAAACAGGTCTATGGAAGAGACTGCTGGGATCCCGTGCCAGGGAAGTGTCGGCCTGCACCCTGGGAAACACTCTCCATGGAACATATATATATATATGCACATAGATGTTAAGGCCCCCATTATTAGAATTATGATCTGCTCAGTGTAGTGGCACTATCAGTGGTGGCCTGAGGCATAGCCAGGATTGTCTAACAAGTGGGGCCTGAAGCTAATGTAGTTAGGCCCACTGCTGTGACATTAACATCTGTAAATGCCCACACAGTGCTGAGTGAGCATTTACCGATTTTTGGTGGGACTTGCCCACTCAGGCCCTACCCTGCCCTGCCTGTGCCTCTGGTGGTGGCGAGGGTCATAGTGGCAGTTGCAGCAAAACAGTTCTCCATTTTATCTTAATTAAAAGTCTCAGGAAGTTATTGCTTGTAGAAAGGGGCTCACAGATGGAGGCCCTGAACTCAATATAAAAAATATGCAAAAGACATAATAAATGAATTAGCTTCGATGAAATGTATTCAGATTTATTTCAAACTTTGATCATCAAAACATAATTTGAAAACTTAAAGAAAGAAATGATTTCCCATCCCGGTAAATCTCAGTCTGTTTGAGATAGAAATATCCTATTAAAAAATAAAGTCTAATGTTACACGTGGACGTTGAGGTACTTCCCTTCATGGTCACCCTGGAAGCTTATTATCATTTATTATTATGGTATTTATTGAGCGTGGGCCTAGGTTCGAGAAGCAACGGAGCGCTTTCATGAGGTATACAATAATACAGATGCATAACGGAGCGCTTTTCAGCGATAACAAAACAGCAGGGGGGTACTATACAGAGGGGAACAGGAGGGGTACAGCTGTACTGGGTTGTGGGGAGAAGAAGGGCAGGCGGCATCTAGTGAGTCAGGTGGCGCAAGGGGCGATGTGATGGCCTAGGAGTTGAGGAGCAGAGACTTCTTGAAGGAGGTGGATCTTGAGATCTTTTCTGACTTGTGGGGGCAAGTCTGATGCTGATGGGGAGGAGGTTCCATAGTCTTGGGGCATAGGCAGAGAAGGCTTGTTTTCTGGTCCTTTCCTTTTTGCAGCAGCGGATTTCAAGTCTGCACGTGTCCTGGCTTCTGGCGGTGGTGGTGCTGTCTGCCGGAGATGCTTAGTTTCTCTGCGAGGTAACTGGGTGACTAGAGAGTGACTGCCTTATAGATGATGCAGCAAGACTTGAAGGTGATTTGTGCGTGCAGTAAGAACCAGTGAAGGTCGATGAGGGCCGGAGTGATGTGGTCTTATCTGCGTAGACCCTTGATGAGGCGTGTAGGACACTTCTCAGGGGCACAAGGGAGGATGGAGAGCTTCTGTGGGAAGGGTCTTGAGGATGGATGCTTGGAGGATGTCATCTGAATACGATGTAGCTTTGAGGGCGGCCAGGGTTTCTAACAGGTCCTCTGTCCAATGTTGTGTAGGGTGTGGAGATATTGTGAGGAGGGACATGAGGTGGGTCTGTGGATGCAGAGCTGGCGTCTATGTGCTGGCGAAACGTGCTGATTTTGTTGATGAAGAAGGTGTTGATGACAGTGAATTTTTTGATGGACTGTGGTATGGCAGGTTTGGGTAGCGGATTGACGCACTGCTTGACCACTTTAAAGAGGGTTCTGCTTTTGTTGTCGGCTCCTACTATGGTATTCTGATAGTAGGAGGCCTTGGCTGTGTCGCTTAGTTGTCAGCGGGCTGCTCGGAGTTCCTTGAGGAGTGCCCCGTCGGATGCAGTCCTGGAGCGGCGCCAGGTTTTCCCTTGGTTCCTGATGACTCTTTTGCTGAGGTTCAGTTCTTGCGTGTACCATGGTGCTGACAGTTTTGGTTTGCAAGTGCGTTGTCTGAGAGGTGAGTGTTGGTCTATGGATGCTGAGGGGGTGGTGTTGAGTGCTTCCAGTAGAGAGTCACAGTTGTTGGGGGTGTTCGGTCCATGTAAGGTGTAGGTTGGCGAGGTCTTCTGTGAGGGCTTCTACTGGGAAGTCCTTGAAGGACCTGAAGATTTGTCTGCTGAGAGTGCTTGACTCGGGTGGTGTGCAGGATGTTGAAAGGCACAGCTAGGTAGTCAGACTGGTCCAACAGTAGAGGAGAGCTGTAGTGGAGGGACGACAGTGTGGTGATGATTATGTCGAGGATGTTACCTTTCTCGCTTGTTGGGTCTTTCGTGTGCTGTGTGAGAGTCGGAGAGTATTGAGAAGGCTCAAGAGAACTTCCTTCATTAGTTTGGTGGCTTTGTTGCCTGGGAGGTTGAAGTCGCCTAGGAAGATAATGTTGGCGTGCGTGATGGACATGGTGATGACCAGGTCGGTGAAGTCTCTGATGAAAGCAGTGTTAGGTTTGGGTGGTCTGTAGAGGAGATTGAAGAGGACTATGTCCGTCGGGGAGGCGGGAAGTGGCAGAAGAGGACTTCGATTGAGCCAATGTTGTCGACGTCCAGTCTGGTGCAGGGCCACAAGGTCTTGTGTATGACTGCAAGGCCTGTGTATGACTGCAAGGCCTCTCCCAGTTTTGTTCGGCCGGTCTCTGTGTTGGATGCTGAAGCCATCAGGGACAAGGACATCTAGGATGTGCGTGTCAGCCAGGACTTGTTGATGAAGAGGGCGTCAAGGTTGTGTGTAGGTATGAGGTTGCCGATGTCTGCTGCATAGGCGATAGCTGAGCGGATGTTGGCAAGCATCAACTTGTGTGTTGTGGACGGTGTGGGGGTGTTGATGGGCTTGAGGCTGATGTGGGTGAGATTGCTACATTACCAGCCTAACCAGGGTGAATCGGGTACAGGAAAAAGAAAATTCTGCCTATACCTTCCCACAGTTCTGAACCACTGCTGTTCCTACGGGACAAACCGGAGGTAATAGCCATATGTCCTTGTGAATTGACTAGTTCAGTGTCCCCCTTGGGGCAAATCAGCTTAAGTACAAGGCAAACACTTAAGGGTGCTAAGAGACAAACAAACATACATGTCCTTATCAACAGCACAAACTGGACACCATCCACAAAGCAGACAAGCTTTTTGAAGCCGCTGCAAAGCAATATGTAGCAACTCCACAAAACACCAAAATAAATAATGCACTCTATGTAGCACTTACGCCATCAAAAGGGTCTAAATGCCCACCAAAAGGGTCTGTCTAAATGCCCAAAGTTATACCTGCAGCTGTTGACTAAATACATCTCCCTCCTGCCATGCAGCTTAACGCAAGGTACAGCAAATTGCACATACATTTTGCACCCAGTAACATGCACAATTTCAGTGCAGACTGTGGCCTAATAATTCCCTAATTTTGCTCGTGTCTTTGCCAAAGCCGACTTAAACACCTCAACCATGCAATTTTTGTCTAAAGAAAGATCAAGGTTCCGAATAACTTTGACTTTATCCTTCTGAGACACCTTAACGGTCTGCGCTGCTGCTACTTTCTAAAGCCACTGCAGATGGAGGGACGTTTTAGGGCAGCGGTCATGCTCGGACTGGCTGATCGGGCAAAAGGCCAATGCCCGAACCAAAAACACAAAATTCTAGTGTCGGGCTGTTTTTGGGGTCAAAGTGGGCCACTTTTTTGCCCCATTTGGGCCCGTTTGATTAAGTTACTTCACCATGCAGCTAGTAGTTTTGGCCAGTGTCATTGATTAAATATTCTTTAAAATGCACAATGTGCATCCCAGTTATCAAAAACCTCCCCCTGGTGTATTACTCAAGCAGCCTGTCACAAAAGGAATGAATTGCCATTTGCAAATGTGGGACACTTTTTTATTGGTGGACGTGACAATGTTATGCCCCAGTCCAACCCTGGCAGTGGTATATATCGATATGATTCAGAGACAAGCCTAGCGCTGGCTTAAGAGTGCCCCAGTGCCCAACACCAGCACAGTCTCCATAGTGCACTGGTACGTCTTCTGTTTGATGCGCGTTTTCGAACAATGACTGTGACTTGGCAGCATGCTGTTGTCTCTCAAAGTGCTAAGAAGCAAACATAAGGCAGCATGTTTGCGCTGTATAAAATTATCAAAATAAACAATTTCATAAGCTATCCTGTAAAATATACAGCTTAAGAGCATTTCTGCAAAGAATAGGGCCAACCAGGTTGTTGCCGCAATCCCATTTAAAATGAGGAGTCAGGATGGCCACATTCGCCTCCCCACTCTCCTCTTCTCTACCACTTCCCTTTGTGATCAAAATACAGCAAAAAGTGTACTCCACTCAGGGGCAGTGCCAGAAGGCGCCCTATTATCCGTCGCCTGGCACCAAAAGCTGCCTCCCCTACTTGATCCACCGTTTCACTAAATGATCCAGAAAAGCAGCGACAGACCAATCTGCAATATTAAACATTTAAATAACTAAAAAGGTTGAAAAGTATGAAGTGCACGCATTTCAAAAGACAAACATGAAGTGTTTCATTCACCAATCCTAGAGAGAACGCTTTTTAATATCCAAGTCTTCTCTGGGGCGTTTGATCCATGAAGTCATTAAAGATTATCCACAATCACTTGAAATGTATTGATTTAATCATTCACGCACGGGCGCCAACAGCTGATCTGTGTCTGAGAGTCTTTCATTCCCTCCATACTTATTTTTCCATCGTGGCAAAGGCGAGTGCGGAAATAACATCTACAACTCGTACAGAGCGTTTAACCTTTGAGGGGAGAAGGGGCAAACCAAAACATGTGGTAAAATAACTCAAAGGCAGCATAAACTTTAAGAGAAGTGCAAGAAAGTGACAGCTGTGACAATCAAAAATCCATCAAAGGTATTCAGGTGGTTCCTGCTGTGCGTTTGAACCACTGCCAGACAAAGCATTGAGCATCTGCTCTTTCCTGCACTAGCTTCTCCCATATGTTCAGAATTTGGCCTGCAGATGGAAACGGGAAAACGCATCAACCGAATCAATGAAGCCTTTCTAAAATATGTTTGTGAACAAGCTCTTCCTGGTGTTTTATTGTTGTGCATGCTGCTAGCTTTCGCCTGCAACTGCAAGAAGATAGTTACAAAACTGTCACGTAAGCTTTGGGACAGTTAAAATATCAGGCAACGGACGTACAAAAAAAAAAAGATGCAGAAGGGGTGTTCATTTTTATCCAGTCTTACATTTTATTCAAAGACCTTTCGGCATCTGTCAGTCTATGAATGTGCAATAAAATTACAAAACAGCCAAAAAGAGGGAAGGGCAAAGATATTCCTTAATCAAAACTGTAATGCCAATAAAAGGTGTTCCTAAACCTCTGGACCAATTGAGTATCAAGAATCCCAAAAGATGACGACAATATCATCGATGTGGGCGCCTAAAAAGTGTACTGGTGATGGGTGCATACATACAAAAGTATTTGTGATGGGAGAATGGGTATAGAAGAGAATCAACTAGGGTTAGAGAGAAAATGACAGGGCTAAAGCTTCAATCTATACTGGGGATCCGGACAGGAAGGTTAAGACAGATTTTAAGGCCTTTGATTGGAGGACAGTCACAGGTTGGTTGGAATTAGGTTTATCGGCCTTTATTGGACTGGAGTTCTGATCAACGTAAGGGCCTACTTCTAGTATCTACTTCTAGTATCTCTGGGGCACAAAGGAGCTTGTAGTATCCACGACTATTTTCAGGGTTGTTCATTTCTTCTTGTGCTCCTTGTTAAGACACACGTCAGTCCCTTTCTCCACATCCAACAATGATGCAATCCACCAAGGAACCCCACTAGTTAATGTGCTCTTTCATTATTTTCACCAATTATGCACTTGGTTTCTCACTCAGCCAGGCCAGTAGCTTGATTACTAGGGCATCCCAATACTATTTATGCCAAGTTTACTTGACATTGATCACATAGGATGCAGGTTTTGACAGCTTATATTGGAGCAACTTAAACTACTATAGAGATGTAAAATGCCTTAGCTTACGAATTCCCAGATGGACTTTAATGGTACAGAACAACCCACAGGACCTTCATTCTCAAAAGGAAGGGGAGAAAAAGGAGGATTTTATACTTCATTGTATCAAGGAAAAGTCTGCATGGAGTGCAGGTCTGGAATTGCTGTCTTTTCTAACGGACCATAAAAACTCCTGGACGCAGGAAAACACTCCACATTTCTAGCAGCGAGTTACACTTTAAGAAAACAAATCTTTTTCACTTTCACATGTAACTGTTAAATGTAATATATGTTTTCCATCTCAATCTAAAAGGTAATCTCTTGCAGGAACCTCTCCAGCTGCCCTCTCCTTAAGATATAGCAATGCATGCTAGCTCCTCTATTCTTAGTTCAGTCTCTTTGGTTTGCCCCTATTACTTGTACTTCCAGACACAGAAAAGTACAGAAAAAATGAAAAGAAATAGCGCATGCCCAGAGGAAGAACACAACTGGGGAGTACCTGGGATATCAGGTACCTCTGTAAAGGCTTGGCCATGTTAGGCTCCATGGGATTTTGGTGGCTTAGTTTTGCTCTGCATTGTCACTTCTTACATTTCAGTGATCTTTAGACCAGATGTATTTTCCTGACCGCTTTTTACATTCTGCTCTGGAGTTGGCATGATCTTTTTAACCTGCCTTTTCTTAATTACTTGCTTTGTCCAAACGGAGTACATGCTTTTTGTTTTTAAAAGCATTTAAATACTGGCCTTCCTCCCTCGGTACATGTCCAGAGCCTACCCAATAGTGAAGAGTCTAGGGGTTAAATTAATGGCCACAGGCTCTAGAGAAGCCAAGATATTCTCAGTCTGACAATTAGGCTGCACAAAACTGAACATTTTGAAAAGGGTTTTACCATTTCTTCCCGTTACATTTAGGTCCAATATTGTGACTGCATCTATCATGAGTTCCAATGCCATTTTTCTGGGTCAACCAGAGATGCTACTGCAATGCCTTCAAACTCTAGAGGGAACTCAGAGACTGGCTCACTCCAGGGACTTACTTCACCAACTGCATTGGCTTCCCATCAGGAGCCGAATAAAGTTTAAGGTGCTGCGACTTGTTCTACGTGCCACTCACGATGTCGGGGCAGAATTTTTACGATCTAAACTTGTGTCCTACATTCTGGGCAGACTACTCTGCTAGACAAATCAATCGCTGCTCTGTGTTTCCAAGTTTCGTCTTGACAGAGTGGGAGGGAGATCTTTTACAGTTCTTGCCCCCACGCTCTCGAACGTCCTGCCATTTGATCTTCGAAATCTCTCTGAATAGCTTCCTTTCCAAAAAGCTCTAAAAACGTATCTGTTCTAGTCCTTGCTGCTTAGTGGTTTCTCCCTTACTTTAGCGCCTTGATGCCTCGCAGCTTTTGCAGCGCTTTATAAATGCCTATACAATGCAATACCGGGAACATGGTTGGCACTGTAGTACAGCCGAGTATAAAGATGTACAGGAATATGAGATGGAATTATAGGTAGCAGTAATGGAAGATGGCAATGTCAGGGATCTACTTTCCAGTGCTGGAAATTCACAGAATGTACTGGGGGAACTCCCTCCCACCCCCCTGCTCCCCGTTTGTACGAAAGGGGGAGGATCAGGTGAGGGGAAGGCAGATTATCAGTGGTGGGGGCAAGAATGAGGGGCAGAGCTGGGTGTCAAATAATGTGGGTGCATTGAATATAGGATGCTTTGCATAAAAACAAAGTGAATTTTGGGAACTTAAGAATGACCAACAATTTATCAAGCATGAGCATGCAATGCACACTTGGTATGATGCTCATTTCATCTGTCAGAAAAGTCACTGACAGTAAAATGTGTGCAAAGCATGAGACATATACACCACTTGCTGTACTGATGAGAAAAGGAAGACATTCAGGTGCAGTTTGTGAAGTTATTGCATATCGCCATTCGCATTGAGACTCCAAACGCACAGCGTTCAGGACACTCGTGGCAGTCAGGAGCAGAGAATTTCCTCAACGTGGGCAGTTGGGCCTGGGATCTATGGTGCTCCAGTAAGGCAATTTTGTCGGAGCACAGTATTATGTTAGGTGTTACACCGGAGAAACTCTTGCCTACTCTCATATTGACTGCAATCACCGACACGTGGAGTCTACAACCTTCTTCCTTTATTTCCCTTAGCAGCTCTCCCTTCCTGGGCTCTAGTAGCCCCTCCTCTTTCACCTTTATCCCCGTGCAAATGTCCTTCCTCTTCTCCTTAAGGTAGTCCCTGGTTTTAAGGAGGGCTGTCCGTTTTCACTCCAGAACATCTCCCCCCCCACTTATCATTGTAGGATCTGTGTCCTTCTCTTCTTTCTGATGGGCATCTTGGTATGCGTCTTGACTTTGTTGGTGGTTCTCCATCTTCCTTACCGCCTTGAAGTCTGGGTGCCAACTTCGAGTTTCTCTCTGGGGTGAGCTCCTCTGTAGGGCTCTCGTCAGTTGGCAACCCCCACACCTGTGGCCACTCCACTTGTCCCTTGGTCACCTTGTCATTGTCAGTTATCTCCTCCTGCCAACGTCTCCTTGCCGACATCACCTCTTTCATGGCGTTCCCTTTCCTCTTTGGGATGTTTTTCATCCTCTCCTTTTCCTTGGGGTCTTCAATTCACCCATCACTTTGTCCACTTGCGTTATGTCCATTTCCTGCCCTTCTTCCTCAGTCTTTACTTTGTCGTCCATCTCCTGTGTCCTCATCTTCTTTTAATTGCCCTCGTTTTGACTCTGGTGGTCTAACCTGTTCTTTGTCCAATCATCACATCCTCTTGTTATCTCCTGCTCCCATCTCCCATTGCCATCTCCGTCCCTTCCCTCCACCCCCTCTGCGTTTGCTCTATACTTCTTCTGTTGATCTTCTTCACGTGCATCACCATCTTCTCTGTTTGTTGCGTTACTTTCATTTCTGCAGTGTATTTTCTCTAGATGCCTTGGACCTCTTTCTCCTTCATTGTCAGAACGTCCTTTGTACCTTCATTTTCCTTACAGACCATCATACTGTCACTTGATGGATGGCTGCAGTGTCTTCTGTCCTGCATTCTCAATTTGCTCTCTGCTACTCCCCCCCCTCCTTCTTTCTTAACTATTGCTGGGGTCGCTCTTCGGCAATTCCCACTTTGCGACTCCGGGGGACGGAGTCCCGTCTCTCTGCATCTTTGACTTCCCCTTTTTACTTGTGGGTGCCGGAAATCGCTTTTAGTTGCCGTTTACTTCTACTTCCCTTCACTCAGCAAGGCAGTTTGCCTGTTGACCCTCATTGCGGCGGACCTCCTTGTCCATATTTTCAGTGGGTGGATACCCTTTATTTCAGTGCTCTTAATAGGCAGGATGCCCGGGTCGGGCTGCCTCCCTTTACATTGGGCGTATTGCCCTTTCCTCTTCGCTGTGGCTGGGATCAGCAGTCACTACTGGGCGGATTGCCCTTCCCTTTTGTAGGTGAGCCGACTACTCACACCCACGTGGGCTTATTGCTCTTTATTACCAGGGTGGACCGCCCTCTTTCAGCCGTGGCGTAAATTGTCACTTTGTGCAGCGGAATGCTGTTACTGAGGGGCGGATTGCCCGTCTCTGATGCGGATTCCCTTACCATGTTGGGTAAAATATCCCCTTCCTGGAGCCGGGACCGGCAGCGTAATAGGGCAAATTGCCCTTGTGCGCTTCCTCGCACACATGGGCAGAGTGCCTTTTCCACAGACGTTTGCCCAATGGGCTGATTACCCTTCCTCATAATGCAGCGGATTGCCATTTTCCAGTATTCAATTGGGCAAATTGCCCAACCTCATACATTTCAGGGGACTGCCGTTTTCCAGTATTCAATGCAGTGGATTGCCCTGCAATGTGTGTGGTGGACTACCTTCTGTCTTCCTTCGTGGCAGATTTCCATCCACGTGGCAAGGATCCTGCTGTTTCACTATATTCACCTGATGTGACGGACTGCCGTCTACATATCAGGGACCTCAGCTGCTTCCTCGTAGAGAGCGTCTAATCCTCTTTCCAAACGGCAGATTGCCAAAGCCATGTTTCTTGTTCTGGGCGAAGTTTCCCTTCGTCACCAGTTGTTATGTCCGGTGTTCCACTGGAAAAAACGGTCTCTCGCCCACTCTCATTAACTGCAATCAAAGAGACGTGGAGTCTACTACCTTCTTCATTTATTTCCCTTCACAGCTCTCCCTTCCAGGGCTCTAGTAGCCTCTCCTCTTCCTCCCTCAACCCTGTGCCCATGTCCTTCCTCTTCTGCTTAAGGTAATCCATGGTTTTAAGGAGGATTGTCCTTTTTCACTCCACAACACACAGCTCTGTCTTGTTCCAGCCCAATTCCTTCCCTGACCTTACTGCCCCTTCATTAAGCTTGTTTCCCGCTTTATTTATGGTTTTATTTATTGTGCATTTGTTAGGCGCTTGTACGAGTAAATTGTGTTGTCAAAGCGCTCAAAAGGGCAACAAGGAAGGAACATGGGATAATACACTGGAGGATAAAGACGAACCTACTAGGCCTTGTGAGCATTCAGAAGTGCAGACAGAGTAGAGGGAAAGAGGGAGTGGGTGATAAGTGCTGGATTGCCCATGCTCGTGGGTGAGCAGCAGATGTAAGTGCCCAGTGTAGGAAGTGTTAGGAAGCGTTCAGCTGCAGTAAGCATGTAAGTGTAGGCCTACAGTGGCATAGGCCAGTGGGTGCCAACGCAAGTGCTGTGGGCGGGTGGAGGCGATAGGGTGTGGGAGGCCAGGGCCCTGAAGGACACATAAGGGCCCTGGTCAGCTCTCAGAAACTGTGGGATTAGCAGAGGAGGGAAGAAGGGAATGAAGAGTTGAAAAGGAAAGTCTTAAAGGGGCTTTCAGAATTTAAGGGGATCCGGCTCAAGACAAAGAGGAAGGGGGAGGCTGTTCCATAAGAGGGAGACAGCTGAGGAAAGAGATCAGTCACCGGCCCTCTGTTTAGCAAAATGCTTGACACACAAGAGTTGGTACCAGAGGAACATAGAGGTCTAGAGAGGAGAGTATTTTGTATGAGCAAGTTGCAGATAGCGTGGTCTCCCGCCCCAGACAACCTTATGGATGATGCAGAGGGATTTGAATTTTATCCTTGCAGCAACCGGGAGCCAGTGAAGAGTTTTTAGGGCAGGAGAGATGTGCTCCCTGGGCTTGAGGCCAAGGATAAGTCTTGCTGCCCTATTCTGGATTAGCTGGAGGGGTTGTAGGAAGCAAGAGGGTAGATTCAAGAGAAGGTTATTACAGTAGTCTAGCCTAGAGAGAGCCAGGACTCTGGCAACATTGAGCTTCTTGGGGAAAGTGAGAAAAGGGAGAATTCCTTTGAGAAGGACGAGTTGAAAGTGGGACTTCTTGGCAATGACCTGAATGTGAGGGAGGAAGGAGAGTGAGGAGTCGAAGATGACTCCAAGGTTTCTGGCTTCAGATGAAGGAGAATGGGGTCGGGGGGGAGAAGAGGGAACAGGGGTCCCAATATGAAGGATCTCCGTCTTGCTGGCGTTGACGCAGAGATCATTGGAAGTGCACCAGGACTGGATGGCAGATATGCAGTCCAGGATGAAGGAAGAAGGTCAACAGGAAGTTTGAAGAAGAGTTGTGTGTCATCTGAATAGTACTGGAAGTTAGGGGAGAAGGTGGAGATGACGAGTGCCAGTGGAGCAAGGTAATTGTTATAGAGTCAGGGGGAGAGGTTGGAGCGCTCTGAGACACTACAGGTGGAGAAAGAGGTAGGGGAGGAGAAGGTGCCCAGAATAACCTGGGACGGACGGCCACGTAGGAAGGAGGTCATCCAGTGCAGTGCCTGTTCCGAAATACCCAGGTTATCATGGAGCTGTTTTATGAGGATGAAGTAGTTAACCGTGTCAAAGGCAGAGGAGGGATCAAGTAGAATGAGGACAGCTGGGGAGGTAAAATCCAACGATGCAAGCAGTTCTTCACAGGTGTTCAGAAAAGCAGTTTCTGTGCCTCTGGATGCTCGGAATCGAGATTGATGGTCGTGGAGACCGCCAACAAGTACAGTATGTGTAGTAAATTGGGGGGGGGCAGCTTCTCCAGGAGTTTCCCCAAGGGAGGGGATAGAAATAGGGTGGTAGTTGGCTGGACAAGTGGGGTATGCTGAAGATTTTTCAGGAGGGGTGCACAAGGGAATGCTTTAGGGAGGGAGGGAAAGATCCAGTGGCAAAAGAGTGGTTGCAGAAATCAGCAAGTTCACGGGCAAGAGAGCCAATGTTGTCCTTAATGGTTTGGAAAGAGCAAGGGGAAACCTGTTTGGAGGAGACCTTCATGCAGCAGACAACTCTGGTGACCTCATCAGGTGTGACAGGGGAGCAGGAGGAGAAAGAGGAAGAAGGAAGATGGGAGTCCATAGGAGGCAAGAGAGTGGAGGAGGGGTGGGGGGAAAGGGATGCAAGGGTGCTCAGGATGTCCTGGGTTTTAGTAGTTTAGAGTGTGGCCAATGCATTGCAGAGGGCTTGGGAGGAGTGAGGATGAGACTGCGGAAGGGTTGTCTAGTTCTCTGCAGATTAGTAAGTTCAGCAGCAAATTCAGCATGGCTCTTACCTGCACTATCTACACCATTAGCCTGATCCATGTAAAAGCTGAGACACTCATGCACTGCGTACCAACTACCAAACGCAGCTCAAGGGCACCTTCGGTACAGATCCAGATCTGCTGCTGGGCCAACAGGTCTCTACTCTGCTGATAGAAGCACGAACCAGCCTGTGAGCAGGCAGTGGCAAGCCATAAATGGCTTGCAATACGTAAAGTGCAGGGAACCCACCAGTCAGCTGAACCACTGCAGATTCTGCAGATCTGTGCTCTCTTATTGCAGCGCAGAGGCCTCTGCCATACGGTCGGGGTTTCGTTTTATCGCTGAACTTTGCAGTCTGAATATACTGGAAATAGATCTCTGAACACGGTTCCCAGAAGCGCTGAACAGCCATTTCACTGGTGCCTTTACACATGGTTGCCTACTTTCGATTTTCTCTTCAGGGGCAAGAATCCCCACCTACTCCACCCCCCACAGTGAATATGAGCAAGCAGTCGAGCTTGACCACTTCCCAGGCGGCAAAGGTGCATTTTAGAACACATTTTACAGAAGTAGCAAAAACCTAAAGTATTTCTAGGTGTGATATCTTGCAGCTTTCTTCTTTGGGACGGTCGCTGAACCATAAAGGATTTAACATAGCAGGTGAATTCCTGATGATGCGCAAAGTCACTGCATTAGCAACAGTACATTTCATGTACATGGTTTAAAACCCATTTGTGTTTTATCTCCTGCAGGGTTGGCAATGTGTGCCGTCTCATTTCTGATGTTAGCCACAGATAAAAATCGTAACCACCTATGCGGGGACAAAGTGCAGTACCTGCCCCCGTTGCTACAGAAGTAAGGGGGGCAGTCGCCCCCTGTACTCGGCACCCATGCCTTCATAATATCTGCAGTTATATTTGAAGGGGGTGTGGTCTACTGGCCACATGTTTAACTAATGAATTGC
Source organism: Ambystoma mexicanum (assembly GCF_040938575.1). Taxonomy (NCBI): domain Eukaryota; kingdom Metazoa; phylum Chordata; class Amphibia; order Caudata; family Ambystomatidae; genus Ambystoma; species Ambystoma mexicanum. Next base: position 1,022,650,066 of record NC_090934.1, read on the forward strand.
AGAACGGAGTTCCAATCCTTGCAGTGCTTAGAAGTACAGGTCTGCTTGGGACGAGTGTGCTTGGGATACATACTACTTCATGAAGTCTGTTTTTTCATTTGATAAGTCTTAGCCATATTTTTAGGAACTTTGTCAAAACATCCTACTTCCTAAAGCGGACAGTGGCGTGTTCGCACATTGGCTGACGATTGCCTCTTAGCTGTGCAAGCGGTTTGGTTTTAAATGTCGTGTTGTAGTCATAGTTTTTTTTATTCTAATCTCTGATTTTCATTAATGGCACTCTGTCTATAAGTATTCGTCTTTCCTTTCCAGGTGCACTTGACAGTGAATGGGTGGGCCTGGGCTCAACCCTACTTCTTTCTGCTCAACTCAACTTCTTTTGACGTCTCTTTCATCGCAATCTTTTTTTTTTTATCAGAAACACTGTTGGCCAATTTAGAGTTACCTTTATCATATATCAGAGAGACGTGGTTCTCAGACCAACGAATCGGCTATGTATGGCCTTCCTATCAATTATCGGATCCTTTCCAAACAAGGTTTCGAAGAAGGGAGCTCTGACACTCTCCAAATACATCTAATACAAAATGAGCACCTCCCCGGCTGGGAGATTCTACACTTTAAGGGCCAGTTGACTGGAATTTTCCTACAAACACAAGTCCAAAGTAAAAAGATGGCAGACAGTAGGACAAACCATGGCCGCCCAGAGATAATGTCTTCTTTAGTCTTCTTTCCAAAGAACCCGTGAACGCAAGCAAAGTAGTATGTCCCGCTGACCTCTGGCACCCCCTTAAAATAGAAACTCTAGAAATCGAATAACGGCCTTAAAGTGCCTTGCTTTCGAAACCAGAGATGTATCTTATGTTGTTGCAAAAGCAAGCATAGCAGGTTAACGCTTTCATGTCTTTAATAAAGTTATCCATAAGTTATCCCAACTGCCAGAAACTGTAACTGTGTTCAGCAAAAAAGGCTACAAAAATATACTTGTGTAAGAGAAAGACATTGCCTAGGTTAAATACTCAAACCCTTCGAAAGCATGTTTTCCATAATGAAAGTAAAATAAACTGTGCATACATGTTGAAATCTTAATACAGCCCCCCACATGGAATATTTGATTTTGTTACTTTCAAGTGGGAAGTCAGAACTGAAAAGAACATGCCCCTCAGAATTTGAGCAAGCTATGAACCACCCACCTGACCCCCGCCATGCCACCCCACCCCACACCACTGGAAGGAGAACCTATAACGTCCTATATCATTAATGTTAAGAAACCCTTTCCCCTCCAACCAAGAAATTGCATTCACTTTACTTTCAAAAGCACTCTTGAATACAGGGAAATCATGGCAACACTCAGGTTGCCCCAGGGCCCATTTTACTACAGCAGTAAAGTTTTTAACAGCAGCGGGCCGGCTGGGTCCAATTAGCAGGTGGCCCCATAAAAGGATCGGAAGGCAATAGAAAAACCTATGGATACAGTAGCCCCCCCTGCTACCGAGGGAACAGTGGCTGCACCCAGATACAGGCCCAGGGGACCAGCAGGGGAACTGAATCAGCTCTACAAAACATTCCACCAAACGAAACATTTCACCCAAACCATGGACCAGTGTGAAATATTTTCCACCTTGAGGCAAGACATGGCGTTACAGCCAAAGCAAGCTGAATCATTCTCTAGCCAACCCCCACAGGCAAATAAACCACCATACTGCACTTCATATTTCGTTCCTTTACAGGCACATCTTCCCTTCACAAGCTCACAATTAGCACACGCACATTGCCACCTTCAACGAGGCCTCACACACGCTTACGTCTACTGACCCTTCACACTGCTCCATCGACCACAGGTGATCAACTCCCATGAATGAGAATGTCCTGATGCCAGGCCTGAGCTCTTGCAGATCCTGTAATGAAAGGGCGGTTGACACCCATAAAAGAATGTCCCACATTGAGTGAAATATTTCCCACATGATGTGAACTTGACCATTATCATCGTCCACTGGTTGGGGCATTTTCTGCAAATCTGAAGGTTGGGGGAACGAACGAGGGGAGTGGGTGCCAGAAAATTGATCTCCGGGAAACAGGTGGGGTAAGAAGCATGCCAGCATGGATTTTGAGTAATGAAGTCTTGCGAGAAACAAATACTAAGATGTCCCCAATCTGACACATGCTTTGCACTTTCACGTGCTCTTCTCCAGTACGTGCAAAAATCGATATACCAGAGTATGACACGCATATCTTGGTTCTAATAAAGATGAATGCAAAGCAACTGTGTTCTTTGGAAGTTCGAATATGATCTATATTCTCCTGATACACCATCAATGTTCACAGAAAAACACTGTATGGTTACATTTCTTTATGATGCACAGACCTTTTTATTCACGGTAGGACAAGTCTAAACCAGGTGGGACTCTTACTAAGCATGATGGATATTATTTTAGAATCTAGACGTACCAGGACTAAACCCTAAAACACGAGATAAAGCCCCTATAGGTCAGCGATTGCTACCAGTCCTAGTTTTCCCACTGTGTGTTGCTTAGTAGGCCCCAGAAAGACCCCTAACATCATTCAGGAGATCGCCTTACTTTTACTAAGAATCAAAGTACCCAGGACTACTAACGCTCCCGTCTAAAGGTCACAGGGATTGGCGTTCAATGAGAAAGGCATCAACAAAAATTCTTCAATACTACTGCAAGAAGGAGCGCGGTCTTGATGGTATGTTAAACGAGTATTAGTTGTGTATCACATATTGGCCATTGTGCGCATTTACATCATGTTTCTGACCATGGGCTACCATGAAAGCCACTTTCCTAATTAAACTTGATAGCTTACAGTGATTTGTCCCTTCAGCCTCCCTTCCACCTCTGGTTCGTGGTCCACTATAAAATTAGATAATTGGTGCATCCATTCGCGGAGCAACACATTCATGTAGACTATCACATAGAAGCGTCATCTGCCCTTTCGATTTCGATCCGTTCATCTTTTTCTCTCGACCATTGGCTTGCCTTCCCTTTCATTATCCTGCTCAGCAATCTATGGACTCCCAGGGTCACTTTCCGACATGGTTCTAATTAGTTTAATTTCTACTTTTTATTCTTGGGCCCGAGACATATTTACACTTCCGCCACCCCTCTAATATGTTACATACATTCTCTGATCTTTTTTGCCATCCTCTCCTAAATAGTTCGGAGTATGCGAGGACGTGTTACAGGAATATGTAAATCCAGATGAGTCAGAATACAACCGACTTAGAGGTCCCTGGTAGAGTCCAATTCTATGCCACTAATGGGCTCCCTCATACTTGGTCGGTTACCCTTCTGGGGGGGGGGGAGAGAAAAGAAAGGGAGAGAAAAGAAAGAGAGAGAACGAGAGAGAACGAGAGAGAACGTGAGAGAACGTGAGAGAACGTGAGAGAACGTGAGAGAACGTGAGAGAAAGTGAGAGAAAGTGAGAGAAAGTGAGAGACTTCTGTGAAGGCAGACAGCAGCACCAGAAAGAATGTACAATGGTAATGAGATTCTATGCCCACCGTGCTGCCAAGTGGTCTACCTTTTTATCTCACCTCTAGCTATCCTATACATGTCATCGTCAGCCTAGTATCAGATTACCATACCCTAGTCCTATTGTCCCTGCGTTTGTTGCTATTGACTTGTTGGGATTCGTTTTTTCCTAGCCGTTTCATGATCCAACACAGTTTCTACTAGGGGGACACCATTAAAAACCAAACCGTTTCGCTCGCACACATCTGTGCCCATCAGTGAAATGAATCGCATGACAAGATTGGTTGCTTGGTAAAGTATGACAGAAGTATATGAATTTGGGAACAAAACAAAAAAGCATGCAGCAACAATCATCACCACCTTAATAACCATCAAACAGCCTTCAGACCACACTGCCATAAATGACAAAGACATATCCGCTGCTTCACTCTTTGAACATAGAGAACTTCAATTTGTAGCATTTTTCACTAGTTATTTGAATTGTATGCATTTGATATAATATATCTTTAGTGTGCTTGAATACTTAATAATTTCATACCCTTGGAGTATGCCCAAAACCTTTTCAAGCCATCACAATCTTCTTCAGGTGGATAAATTAACAAAAAGTATGAATAACTTAATCAGCGTTCCCGCTCCCACGGGAACCACGTGGGGGATCACATCTGAGTCATGGACTAGTTAGATACACCCACACCCACACCAGCAAACAAACATGATACATCTCAAAGCGAATATAGTGTTGTTCATGACAATTAAAGGTCTGATGATAAACTGGACTGGTTGTATATACAGTACATTTCCTTTTGCAACAGTTTCTTTTTTCTGTTACCACTACCAGGCGACACTGCAGCAGACCAAAAACCAAATACCGCTTGCAGGCTTGGGATGATGCACTCTGTCACAGACAATCACAATCCCTGCCTCACTGTCCTCATCGAAGGGCCACTTTTGATATGGGTGACCAACAAATATTACTCCATACCTCTCAAAGCACGTGGGCTTTGGGCCAACACTTGTTTACATCTTAATCTGACCTCCCAAACAAGCATTCGTTTATCCAGCTAGGTAACTTAAAGTCACAAAGGATACCTATCACGCGTGGAGTCACAAGAGGATCTCAGTGGACAACTTTCAACAACAAATTTAAAAATGACTACTACGCAGATGATACCCAGCTCTACCTGGAAATCTCTGCCAACAAGGAAGTATAATCTCTCTAGGAATGTTACCACAAATCAAACATGAATGTCAAGTACCTGCTTGAAACTTAAAACCACCAACAATGAGTTTGCCCTCATAACCAAACACCCCATCTACACCCAGATGTTATACTGCCTCTCAGACATGAAGTTAGACATGTTACATTTCTCCAGGTTGTCAAATCACGTGGCTTTGGCATTGATAGTGCGCTTTCCTTCAAGCATCACATCACCAAGTGAACTAAAGCGGCCTGGTACCAGCTCTGGTTGCTATGAATAATAAACACTCTCTCGAAGACCGGGATTTAAGAATCACCATCCAAGCATGAATCCTTGCTGACCTTAAAATGAGGCAATGCCCTGCTCCAGGGGAGTCCCTGAACATACACTGAAGAACATAATCCACACAGAAACTCATCTCATCAAATGACAGAAAAAATTTGACTGCATCGCATCGACTGGTTACGCCTTCAAGCATGCACTACATTCAAAGCTTTCTGTATCACATGCAAAGCTATGTTCACCAAAACAACCCTATATTTGGCAGAAAAGATTGTGGCCTCAAAGACATACTACATCAGCCAGTGTACAGCTGTACAAGCCTTTGGCAGTCATGCTCTCGAAATCTGGATTAAGCTCCAGACTACCTCATCACTCATGCAGTTCAAAAAGAGTTGAAAAACAATCTTTTCAAATAATATTTCAGCTACCTCTGCCCACCATTGATCCTCCACCTCCCACAAATCTCTCTGTGCATCGTTATAACTGTGTGAATGCACTGTGCTTCATTGTGGCACAGCTAGGCAAGTGGTTAGTAAAACCAAATACAAATATGAATGACAGATCTTTATGCCTTCAAGTTTAGCTGAAAGCTCTGAGGTTTATCCAATTAGCTATTGTCAAGCCAACTGTGTTGTGCGCACAGCATCCTTATACATCACCACATTACCCCATTGAGATTCGGTTTCCAGTTACCTTTAAATTCAATAACCCACACCTTTACACCTAATTGCTCATGTCTGACTACATAATGTTGTATTTTAAATTCATACTTAGTTTTAAGATGTTCTTTACATTATATATGTATATAACCACTGACTATTGGACTACTTTTGCTACTGGACCCTTAACTGTCAATTTGCATTGTGTGTTAAATCCTGTGATACCAACAACAGCATGGTGAATCTTAGTAGCATTTAGAAGTGAAGTTTGTTTATGGACTCGGTTATAAAATATTGCAGGTTGAACACGACAGTAGTCTCAAAAATTGTTTGCACATTCTGTGATCTCTAACAGTGGATCTCACTGCGCCCTTCTAGTTTGTTGTATTCTCGGGATGCCGGTGGCTTTATGCTCTCCAGTAGCATCTTTCTCTACAGCTCTGCCACAGTCCCTAGCAGTGTGTGTTTTCATCATACTCTAGCTGTCTCACATAAACATCGCTAAGGTTCAGCCAGGCGTTCTGGCCGTTGGAAACAAACAAAAAACACTGACATGGGCCCAAGTGCAAATAATTGTTAAGTCAGAGCCCCCTATAACAAGGGCCCATCCTAGCAAGTGTTAGTGTGTGCTTTATGATCCTCTTCAATTACATATTTAATAAATCCAGCTAACAACATAAGTCTTATGGATGGCAAGACGTTTTCCTTAGTTGCTGCAAAACATTTGAACACCCTTCCCATATTGATCTCTGTAACAGAAAACAATCTGAAGTTCAGGCAGCTTTGGGCGCAGTGGGATTACACACACACAACCCCCTCTCGGAGTGTTTTGAAGCCACTTGACTGGTATTAAAGTACTTATTAAATGTAAAACCTTATTACAACGTCTCTTTTTATGGTTAATTCTCGTTCTTATTGTATGGCATGATTCGTTTTTCACTTATAAGACTTGTGGGGCGCGCAGCCCTCACAGGCCATAATCAAATTGACAGAATGGTTAACAACCTTATTATAAGCACATTTTATTAGTGTTGTGGAACATTTACAGAGGGAGGATTTCAAGGTGATGTAAAAGGTAAAGCATTGCAATGGTAGGAACACAACATTGGGAAACATGTCTCTCATGGAGACAGCCAATAGGACCACTAGTTTGACTTTGTGTTAACAAATATTCGTATTCACATTTAGATATATGAACAGGAAAGAGCAGATCGTCTGCTCACTGAAACATTCGAAAACTGCTGTATTAGTGAATTTTAGTTTCACAGTAAGTGGGAGAAAAATTGTGAAGGCACTTGAACACTAAGCAAAGGACGTTGAATACAAGATGGTTTTAAATGTCAAACAAACTGATCTTAGGAACTAATTTCAAGAAAGGGCTGCATTTTCAAAGCCATGCATATGATGATAGCTTGTGATGCTTTCTTAACCAACGGAATTAGTATGATCTGATAAGGCTTTCATAGGTGGATCAAATTATAGGCCAACCTTAAACTGGCTATGCCTCCCATTGCTCTGCTTCTCAAGTGCAGTACAACAGCAATGTGTGATGGGCAAGTAGTAGATGATCTAATCACAGCATCCAACAATAGTTGAGATTTTGATCAGCATCTTACGTGGTATGTCTGGGGTCTGTGTTCCAATGATAGGCAGAGGGGCGATACAGAGGGACCACTTCCTGCTAAATAGTCATGCTTGCCCCGTCTGTCCTCTCGTGCCCTGTGGCGGCTTTTCGGCTTCTCACTCCGTACCGTGATCATTCTTCATTCTCTAAGATTCGTTTTCGTCCCTCCGCCTGGTTCTCGTTCTTTGGAAGCCTCGCTCTCGTTCAACGTCTCTTTCTGTGCCCGTCTCGGGTGCTTCCCGTCACTTTTGCAAACAGTATGATAGCATGTCCGCATTTCCCTCATTATGTAGCATACCTACTTCTCCCCGTCCCTCCCACCACTATCCCTCTCAGATACGTACTGTATGTCCAAGTTCATTACAGCCCGCCTCACCTCACACACACATACTGTACACCATGCTGTGTGGTTCCCACATCCCGCGTACCTCCCAAGGTTCTCCCCCGACCCCAGCTGCAGCCCAACTCTCTCCCCACATGTAGTCTCAACCATAGCTATGCCCCCATTCACGCTGGCTTACGTTATATCCGCCTATCTTCCTCTCTTTATCTCACTCACGGCCATATTAAAAAAAAAACGGTTCCCTTACACCCCACCCCAAAAAAATATTCCGGTTGCCACTTTCGCTGTTTTCCTCGTTACTGACGGTCTCTTTTTGGCCAGGTTAATTGTGCCTCAGCTGTGCTCCCTGTTGCTTTACCCCCCTCCTCTCCCAGAGATCACGTTCGTTCCCCCGTCCGATTCCCGTCAGGAGCGCGGACAGAGCTAACGGTGTAAACCCTCAGCGTCAACATGCATTTCCCCCCCCCTCATCAGCGCAGGGGCGCGCGCCTAACACCACCCCCCCTCCTCCCGCGGTCCCAGTTCTGCGGGCACCTCCTCACCTCAGGAGCTGTCAGTGCCCGCGCAGCCCCGATCCTCCTCCGCCGCCATCTTGGCTGTCAGTGGGCGGGAGGTGGGTGGGGAGCGGCGCGTGACAGGAGGAGCGAGGGCTGTCATAACCCCGGACTTCACAACACACCTCCGGCCGAACAGTAGTGGGGAAGACTGCGCTGAGAACGCCGAAGGGTAGTGGACCCAATTTCCCCGACCTCAGGACCTGTAACTCCCCATTCACCCCTAGTATCGTTATGGCATTTGTAGTAAGTACTCCGCCCCGTCCTCCGCCCCGTCCACGTTAGCGGTTTATGTCGGCAGAAAAGCAGCGATAAGTGCTATGATGAAACAACATTAAATACTGCCCGAGACATACCCAGGAAAACGTATCCGTTCTACACCAGGAAATGCCCCATAACCAGGGCAACGTACTGTGCCACCAAGCCGACAAAATATTGTGCCTTTAGTAGTGCACGGTGCATATACTACATAGCGAAACCTGTTGAGTCTTCAACGCTGGTGAAATCAGATGCTTGTAAGGGTGTTACTACACAATCCAATGGAAATTAAGATCGTTCCGCGGATGATGGTTTGCTGGGAGCATTATCGCATTTAAGCTAGTTCAAAGAAACGTGCTTTTTGGGTGGGTGAACAAAAGCCTTATTGTGACAGCGTCTAAATGAGAGAAAGTTTATTGAACATACCTTGCCATCACATCAACAGACCACGTCCTGAACGTACACCATGACAACATACCATGCCTACCATCCCATACCAGAACACATTAATTGTTGTCAAACATTTAGTTAGTGGACAATGCCATTGTATGATGCAAAGTCAGCAAAGCATGCTGCTACTAGGAAAATATGTATATTGAAGCATACGTAACGTAATGCCCAACAGGCTCAATGAAAGGCAGTCGCTGTGCATCGTCAGGTGCCACAACGGATAGACTGTCTGGGCTGCGTGTTTGTTCTGGATTGTGCTGAGAAACCTGTCGGTCAGCGGTGAGTGTGGTGCTCATCGCAGCATCCATTTCACACGCAACTACTGACGATGAGATGGATGCTCTGTACAGGGGCTTCGCTTGGATTTGCGGGGCCCTGGGCGGCATAAGATGTGCTGACTGTTGAGTCATGGAACCAGACGCACATATAACTGTGAGTTTATTTTCAGGAAAGCGGATAGTACACAGCAGGCGCCCTCCTCAAGAGGCAGGCTCCAACTGCCTTTACATACAAAAGAAAATCTGCACAAACCTTCCAATTAGAATGAACACATCAATGCATTCCAGTTAGAATCAGGTTACATCATAATGTAATTGAGTTGCAGTGTTTTAGCTAAAAGCAAGTATGACACTTTTCTGAAGTAAAAAGGATCTAAATCTCAACACATCTCCTTCCTTTAAATCAGAAGCATTTAACCTAAGTAATAATCATCAAACTTAGTAGGTCTGTTCCTGACTCTGCTTGTTTTCAAACCACTGTCAATGTTAATATTGCGGTCACACTCAAAATTCACTACTCTACCCGCAATTGGTCCAGGCACTAGGGCTTCTTCCTCATAAGACAAATTCTGGTCCCGCTCCTCACTTCTTTCACTCACAACTTTATTGCTTTTGGCAAGTCTAGACATTGCCCAACATTCACCACCCTCCATTATAACAATATTCCCCCTTATGGCTGCGATTCTCTTGGGACCAATACATTTACTAGTAATGCACTTGGGAGAGACTCTAGGATTTTTGATGTAAGCCCAGTCTCCAACCGACCAAATAATTCCTCCAACAGACTTTTTTGCATCAAAGCGAACTTTGTACTCATTCTGAGTCTCCCTAACAAGGTCCATGACTTTTCCTCTGTCAATATGTACACTCTTCGCTAGATTCAACCAACCCGGACACAGCCTTGTACCAGGGTGTCTACCCTTGAGAGATGAGAAAGGTGAAATACCAGTCACCGAGTGTGGGGTCACACAGTAGTTCCAGACCATTTCCCTAAGGACCGTCTGCCACTTCAACCCCGAGGCCATGGCCAACTGTAACCCACCCTTAAGAAACCTATTGGTTCTTTCAACTAGACCATTCGTTCTGGGTTGGTACAATGCTGTCCTGTAATGTTTGATACCATATCTATTAAAAAAATCAACCATTCTGTCCGAACAAAATTGGACCCCATTGTCTGAGATGAGCTCAGAGGGAAACCCCTCTCTGTAAAACACTTCCTCAAAGAAAGTGATCATTTGTGAAGTGGTTGCCTCCCTTATGGGTTTCCACTCGACCCATTTTGAGTGATAATCTACTAGTACAATAAGGTATTTGAAATCTTCACCTAATTCCTGAATGGGTCCCATCAAATCCACTGCTAACTTCCTCCAAGGCTCTGCCGGGACACTAACCGGCCTTAACGGGGTATCCCTGACAACTTCACTTTTATCACTCCTTTCACATTCTTTGCAATTCCTGACACATCTCTCCACTTCACCATCTATACCTGGCCACCAAAATGATTGCCTGATGTGTCTTTTGGTACCCCCCAACCCCATATGGCCTTGGTGAGCTATGTCCACTAGCTTGGATCTGATTTCATAGGGAGGTATAATCCTCATCCCCTTTCTGAGTTGAGACCCGTCCTCCGACAAATTCAATTCTTCCTTGACATTGTGAAACACATCAAACTTCCTCTCCACCAGATCCTTTCTGGGCCAACCTGCTTTGACCCAGACTTTGACTTGGCCCAATACCTCATCCAGATTATCAGCAGACACCCATTCCTCTTTACTTATAGCATTGTGCACCATTTCACAAATACTGACGGTAGACTCCACATTCACATTCTTGAAATCTCCGGCTGAATAGGTAGTCTAGAAAGACAATCAGCAATGACATTTTCACCACCAGGAACATACACCATCCTGAAATCGTATGCCAACAAATCAATCATCCACCGGGATATCCTGGGCGAACCCTTAGTCCAGTCGGCACTGCCCAACAACTGAACTAAATGTTTGTGATCAGTTTTTACAATGAACGATTGGCCCCATAGGAAAAATTTGAAATGGTCTACTGCCCACGACACAGCCAAAGCTTCTCTCTCTACCACAGAGTAGTTGTTCTCCGCCCCCCTCAAGGGCCGGGAGGCAAAAGCTATGACATGTTCAATGCTCCCTTCATACTGAAAAAGGGCGGCCCCAAGCCCTAACATGCTCGCATCCACAGCAAGCACAGTTTTCTTTCCAGATACAAACCCACCCAAAGAAGGTGCTTCGACTATGCCCTCTTTAATTTTCTCGAAGGCTTTCTGACATTCATCCGACCACACATATCTGGCACCTTTCTTCAATAAGTCTCTCAAAGGAGACGAAATATTAGAGAACCCATCAACAAATTTGTGATAATATTCTGCCAACCCCATGAAAGATCGCAATTGTTCCTTATCAAGGGGTTGGGGAGCACCCACAATGCTATCAACCAAGGACTTCCTAGGAGAAATACCATTGCTGGAAATCTTGTGCCCCAAATAATCTACTTCTGTCATAGCAATTCTGTATTTCTCTCTTTGCACAGTCAAACCAGCATCCTTAAGTCTAATCAACACAGATCTTAAAGCATTGTCATGTTCAACACCGTTCTTGGCAAAAATAAGAATGTCATCCTGAAATACAGTTACATTGCTTAGACCTTTAAGTACTGTTTCCATCACTCTTTGAAAAACCGATGCCGCTGATGCCAAGCCAAAGGGCATGCGTTTATAGATAAAAACACCTTCTGGAGTAATAAATGCAGTTAACTGTTGACACTCCTTAGACAACGGGACTTGATGGTATGCAGAAGAAAGATCAATAATGGAAAACAGTCTAGGCTCTCCTAGTGTGGAGAGAATTTCCGAAATATTCGGCAAAGGATGTCTTTCAACTACAATGTTCCTATTAAGACTGCGTAAGTCAACACACAACCTCATTTTGCCATTTGCTTTGGTAACTAGAACGATGGGGGACAGCCATTCTGTAGCTACTACGGGTTCAATAACCCCTTTGACCATCAGACTGTCAAGTTCTTGTTTAAGTTGTGCCCTCATCTTCAATGGCACTTGACGAACCTTATGCACAACAGGTTGAGCATTATTTTTCAGTCTAATGTGATGCTCAAAGTCTTTGAGTTTGCCAAGTCCCTCAGAAAACACTTCTGGAAATTCCTTCGTCCAGAAATCCCCCACTTCGGCAATTGAAACTGGAACAGATGCACTAGCTTGTACTATGATACCCAATTTCTTCTGTTCCTCCCAACCCAGTAAAGAAGCTCCCTTTTCTGCCACAAGGAATGTGGCTTGACAGTTTCTTCCCTTGTAGAACACTCCTGCAGAGAATTGGCCAACGATATTTATATCAGAATTTGCATATCCGCATACTCTAACACTGGTGGTAAGAATGACGGCATCATCTTTTTTTAAAAACATTTCTCAATGTGTCCCTGGATATAATAGACCATGGTGAACAAGAGTCCACTTTCATTGAGAGTTCAACACCATCAATCCAGAATGTGTCCACAGGACCTTTGTTATTAGTGGACAATTCCGAAATTTGAAACACATGTTTAGGGGTCATCTCTTGTATGGCAGAAGTTTGATGAACATCGTATCCTGTCTTGATGTCAACTTCCTCATGATTGAACATTTTCGTTTCCACACAGTTGATTGATTTATTTTTGCAAACATTTGCAAAATGACCCTTGCTTTTGCATCTGAAACAATCTGCATACTTGGCAGGGCATGACGGAAAATTCATTCCATGTCTGGAGCTGCCACAACGAGGACACATGCTTTTTGCGTTCCACCCTCCTCTTTTGATCGTAGTGTAATTACCCTTCTTTTTTTGATCCACCACGCACACCGAGGCCTGATCAGAATTAGACTTGTCATTCTTGAGTTCCCTGACATACTCAGAGGTTTTTTCAATGCTTCTCGCCATTTCAATTGCCTCTTCAAGGACCATATCTTTTGCAAGTAACTTCTCTTGAATTCTTGGGTTATTTGTGCATCTGACCAGCTGGTCTCTGATGAGAGAATTAGCTAATTGCTCAAATTCACACGTATAACTTAATGATCTGAGACCAGCAACATATGATTCGACAGATTCCGATTTCTCTTGAACTCTCTGAAAGAACTTATGCCGCTCGAAACTGACATTCTTCTTTGGCTCAAAGTGGTCCCGAAGTTGTTTAAGAGCAAACGAGTATTCATCCATATCACCAGCTCCTAGGTCTCGATCGCTAGGAAGTCCATCATAAATTCTGCGCCCTTCAGTGCCTAGATTATGAAGAAGGAGAGCTTTCTTCCGTGCAGCGGGAAATCTGTCCCCACCCATGGCCACCAAATAGTTCTCAAATACATCTTTCCACCGATCCCATGGGATGACTGGGCGGCCCGGTTCGCTGACAAAAGGAAGAGGAGGTGGAATAGAGGTCATGTTATGTCCTGGCGACACCAAAAACACTTTATACTCAAAATAGAAATGGCAGCTGGGATGTCTTTTTTTTTTTTTCCAATTCCCTTTGAAGCGCTTTTAAAACTGCTTGTATTCCCTTTGTTTTAGCAGTGGCATAAACAATTGGGGATTATCAGTAGGTTATGTAGGTGCTTGAACAAAACACAATTTAGTTCTGAGTGTTCCCCTTTAAATGAACAGATGAGTTCTTCCGTAGTATGACCATGGGCTTTGGGCGAAGTTCCACACGAATAGGAAGTGTCACAAAAGGAGATCCGGGGTAAACAAAGCACCGAGCCCCAGCCAATGGCAGCACTCTGTTGGACGTGACGCAACAATGGGGGCTGGCGAGTTGACACGCAGTGAGGTGGGCGTGTTGAAGAGTAAGCGCACGCAGCGAACTCTCTTTGTCTCTCACGCCGAGGTGCGCGCAGAACCAGCGCGAGCCTCCGTGAGGAAAAAACAGGCTCGAGCCAGGTGCACAGTGAGCCGTTGTAGTGGCCTTACAATATCTCCCAAATGCAAAACACAGCACTCGCGGGCACAGTACTCACTCGGCTACTCCTCCGGATCAGCCACTCCCTCCGCCTGCCTCTTGCCTGCTGTGTCGGAGGAGGGAGGCTCGGAACGCTTGAAGCAGCGAACGGGAACAAACGAGGGCAAAACAAACACGCGCGGGTTCTGAAGGTGCCCTCGCCTCGTCGCCAATGTTGAGTCATGGAACCAGACGCACATATAACTGTGAGTTTATTTTCAGGAAAGCGGATAGTACACAGCAGGCGCCCTCCTCAAGAGGCAGGCTCCAACTGCCTTTACATACAAAAGAAAATCTACACAAACCTTCCAATTAGAATGAACACATCAATGCATTCCAGTTAGAATCAGGTTACATCATAATGTAATTGAGTTGCAGTGTTTTAGCTAAAAGCAAGTATGACACTTTTCTGAAGTAAAAAGGATCTAAATCTCAACACTGACCCCCTTATTTGCATAAATGGTGACCAATGATATTACATAAAATTATTTCACAGAATCAGTCTTTAATATACAAAATATTATAGAAAGTTACATTAAAAACACGTTGCCATTAGTAAGGAAGGAGACAAATACAATAAAGATTACCCCTGCTAACTGCGCAGGGAGTATTAATTATATTAAAGACTAGGAGGCATTATGCTTCAACTTCATTTCCTACTCTTCAGCAGTTTTTACAAACTATAACAAAAACAACAACATTGAAATGTCCCAGTGACTTTTCCACTTTCCTACTCCAGCTCAGCTATGACTACTTCCTGTCCCTGAGCTCCTCCTCTCTTTTACGTGCTACGAATGTCCTTTAACTATTAACTTTTCGTCCCGCCAACTGAGCGAAGACTATTTCCACTCCAACTGGGAGCCAACTCCTTCGGCAGATCTCTCGCCTTCTCCTTATTAGTCATCTCATTCAACTATTCTGCTCTTCCCCTAAGGAAAATACAAAATAGAGTATCAGGGTGGTTTGTTTGTTTATTAATTTGATAGTGGTGTCTAGCTTTGTTATCATATCTGTCACGAACCGAGGAAGCTGGCGGTTGTGGCCCCGTTGGCGTATGAGCCGCCATTGATATTGCCGCCACGTTCCCATCCACCGTACTGTGACGGTCTAGTTTTTTTCGGAATACGCCGTCGCAAGTCTATTTCTTTGCGTTCAACCCGGAAGCTGACGCGTTGCAACCCTTCGCGTTTAGGCTTTCGGGTTAACACGCTGTTTTCCTCTAGCTCTCGCTTCCCTTCCCCCTTCCTGCTTTCCGCCTTGCTATTGCTGAACTAGCGCTCCTCTCTCTTCTTCTGTCTACTTCCCCATCTTATCTCCGCATTTATTTACTGTATGCCTCCAACGTACCTTCCACCGCCCAGTGCACGTCCGCTGGAACGACCAAGGAACTCCTCCACCGGAACCCTCAAATTCCTGCGGTTCTCCTCTACCATCCATCAAGACAGGGGTTTTTTATGCCGTAAGGCTTTTTCCCCGGACCGGTCTGCTGCGGAAGGAGTGCCTCTCCTGGACCTCCTAATAACGGGTTCAGGGTGGTTTCCTCTCGCGGCCGGCCTTATCTGCACAGCAAAGAAAAAACATTGTGGCGGAAGAGGTTCGGAGCAAAACCGGAATTCAAACCAGGTGAGGAGGAGGATTGGGAGCAGGGGGATCAGGAATTGGAACCATTACAGCCCGAGCCTGATAGTTTGCAACGCCAAAGTGTAGCAATGGCCACTCCCGAACAGATCCAAGAACTCATTAATGCGGTTCAGGCTATGAATGTTGAACTGCAGAATGTTAAAGCTGACAACACTGCCTTAAGACAGATGATCGCTACACGAGAGACTCGTGAGATAGACTTATCCCCTATGATCTTGTCTTCAGGCAAATTTGACGGGAACCCCAAGAAGTTAAAAGAATTTATGGAAGCATGCTCCATTTATTTTGCATTCCGCCCCCAGACCTTTTCTTCAGATCATACCAAAGTCGGATTTATGGTATCCAACATGACTGGAAATGCCCTAGCCTAGGCAACACCGCAAGTCTTAAACAATGATCCCGTCACCCATGATTATGGGGCTTTCTTGAATCGGCTTAGACAAACCTTTGAGCAGACCGAGATCACGCATGTAGCAGCAGAAGAACTCCTAGACGTTCAACAAGGCTCTAGTGATCTACTTACATACATTTCAACTTTCAAGAGACTTGCTACTGAAGCAGGTTGGCCAGAACGGGCTCAATATACCATATTTCGTCGTGGTCTCAAGGAGGAGATCAAGGACGAACTAGCCCGCATAGCCCGACCTACCACCCTGTCGGATCTGATGTCTCTTGTGCTCCAGATCGATTACCGGCTGAATGAACGAAGGGTAGAACGAAGAAAGCATAAGCCTCCCGTGCCCCACACTCCTGGTGCCTCCTCCCTGCCTACGTTGCCATCCCGAAGTCAAAGGGAAGAACCAATGCAGATAGGGGCGGCTCGAGCGCCCTTAACTTCAGATGAGAGAAGAAGACGAAGAGAGTCGGGCCTCTGTATGTATTGTGGTTCAAATACTCACCTGCTTCGTAGCTGTCCGGATGTACCCCCTAGGAAAATGGGAAACGACCTACCTCGGAACTAATGGGGACGAGTCTCCGAGGTCTAACCCCAAGTCCCTATGTCACGGTAACCATCTCTTCACCCCCAGACACCATGGACTCGCGTCTCATGGTAGTGGCCATCCGACTGGAAACTCCCACCTCAGTACTTCATACCATGGCCCTTTTGGATAGCGGTGCCGCAGGCATGTTTATGGACACCCAGTGGGCACACCAACAAGGACTCACCCTACAGAAACGTGAAGACATACAAAAAGTGGAAAGTGTGGACGGATCACCCTTGTCTTCAGGTCCCATAACCCACTCTACTGAACTTCTCAAGGTACTTATACTTCAACACATGGAACAATTACAGTTCGATCTCATTCGGGCCGCCCATTTCCCCATCATCCTGGGTATCCCCTGGCTTAGGAAACACAATCCAGCCATCGATTGGACCCGGAACACCATGGCCTTTGAGTCGGAATACTGTAGACAAAGTTGTTTGTCGCGTATTCCAAAAGAGACGGTGCAGATTTTGACTTCCGAACGCAAAGAAGTATGTGACATTTGTAGTATACCCACTGAGTTGGCTGATTTCCGGGAAGTCTTTAGTAACAATCCAGTTTTGGAATTACCCCCACATCGTCCGGAGGATTGTGCCATAGAGTTGGTACCAGATGCATTGGTGCCCTTCGGCCGCATGTTTTCTTTATCCATCACAGAAAAGAAGGTCCTACGCACCTACCTGGATTCTCATCTTACCAATGGGCTCATCCAGCCTTCAAAATCCCCAGCCGGAGCCCCTCTTTTTTTCATACCGAAACGTGATTCAGCTGAGCTACGGCCTTGTATAGATTATAGGGGCCTTAATAGGGTCACCGTTCGTGATCGCTATCCTATGTCCTTAATTTCCGACATTTTGGAGGCCGTTCAAGGAGCCACCATCTTTTCGAAATTAGATCTACGGAGTGCCTACCATCTTCTACGCATAAGAACAGGGGATGAATGGAAGACCGCTTTCAGAACCCCCTTTGGTTTATTTGAGTACAAGGTCATGCCTTTCGGGTTGGTCAATGCCCCGGCAATTTTTCAACGGTTTATGGACCGCCTGTTTTCCGATCTGTTGTATGTGAACACTATAGTTTACCTCGATGACATCTTGGTATTTTCGCCGTCTCCCCAAAAACATGCCCAGCATTTGAAGATGGTCCTTCTACGTCTTCAATCCCAACACCTCCTGGTCAAACCCGAGAAGTGTGTATTCAAGACCTCCTCTGTCCCTTACTTAGGTTACATCCTCTCCCAAGAAGGCATATCGATGGATTCCAGGAAGGTGACGGCCATCTTGGAATGGCCCGCTCCATCCTCCCAGAAGGATGTACAAAGGTTTTTGGGTCTGGCAAATTTTTACAGGAAGTTTATCAGACAATTTTCCCAAGTTGTTCTGCCAATCACAGCTCTACTCAAGAAAGAGGCCAGAAACTTTGTCTGGACTGACCAAGCCAACCTAGCTTTCCAGAGTTTGAAGAAGATGTTCTGTACTGCTCCTGTCTTGCTTCAGCCAGACCAGACTCAACCTTTTATAGTGGAAGCTGATGCCTCTGCAAGTGCTTTGGGAGCCGTACTCTTACAATCTAAGGATGGAGAAGAACACCCTGTGGCCTATCTCTCTAAGACCCTGTCAGCAAGCCAAAGAAATTACTCAGTAATAGAAAAGGAATTGTTGGCCCTTAAGACAGCGTGTGAAGAATGGAGACATCTGTTACAAGGAAGTGCCCATCGGGTTATACTGCGCACTGACCATAAGAACTTACAGGTGCTCAGGAACATCGAATGTGTCAATTCCAGACAGGCACGCTGGGCCCATTTTTTTAGCCAATATGACTTCTCCATCACATATATTCCTGGCACCCAAAACAGTCTAGCAGATGCCCTGTCCAGACGAGACTCACCTGCCACTCAGTTGGTTCCACCGTTAGAGTACATGTTTCCCCGTAACCGGTTGGTGGGAATCATTACCTCCTTCCTCCAGGATGTCAAATCGGTTACTACCCCGGAGCTGGAAAATAGGGTGCCTCTCAACCTGCGGAGACTTGCTAGATGGTCTGAGGGTCTTTTATTCATTGACCGAAGGTTATGCATCCCTTCCAAGCCTTTCCAACAAAAGATCCTGAAATGGGGTCATGACCATGCTATTTCTGGGCACAGAGGCATACGAGGTACCATTGACTTGATATCCCGTTCTTTCTTTTGGCCCTCTCTCACTCGAGACGTTAAGAAATATTGCCGCACCTGTCAGGTTTGTGCCAAGAGTAAATATTCCACTCACAAACCTTACGGCTTGCTAGTGCAATCAGAGGCGCCTGTTCGTCCCTGGTCTCAGGTTTCAACAGACTTCATAGTCGACTTACCTTCGTCCCAGGGGTTCTCTTGTTTGATGGTTACAGTGGATTCTTTCTCGAAACTGGCTCACTTCACTCCGCTTCCAGGAGTCCCATCTGCATCGGTGATGGCAGAGGTGTTTCTCAAGGAGATATTTAGGTTACACGGGCTGCCAGACAAGATAACATCCGATCGGGGGAGCCAGTTTACTTCCCGTTTCTGGGGGGCCTTATGTCAGCGATTAGGTATTGAGCGGGCCCTCTCCTCTGGTTTCCACCCTCAAACGAATGGCCAAACCGAAAGACTCAATGCCTCTCTGGAACAATATCTTAGGTGTTATACTAATAGCTTGCAGGATAACTGGGTTGCCTTATTATCGACAGCAGAATTCGCATATAATAATGCCATACATACTGCCACGGGCCTTAGCCCTTTTTTCTGCACTTACGGAATACATCCTCGTGGCATACTTCCTGTTCATAATCCCCCTTCCACCATTCCAACTATAGAATCCATTTTGGCTGACATAGCCTTAGCCCACAAGGTGGCTCAGCAGAACTTACTTTTATCTCGAAGGAGATACAAGGGACAGGCTGATCGTTCTCGTACCCCCTGTCCCGATTGGAAGGAAGGGGATAGGGTATGGCTATCTACTAAGTTCCTCCCTCGGTGGCTCCACCCATCCAAATTATCTCCTAGGTATTTGGGACTTTTCAAGATTTCTAAGAGGGTTAACCCCGTGTCATATAAATTGCTGCTTCCCAAAAGTATGCATCGCATACACCCAGTTTTTCATTCCTCCCTCCTTCGTCCGGTAGATCCGGACACCCCTTCTATTAAACAGAAAGGGATACCGGATTTAGTGCCATCCTCCCCAGAAGAGTATGAGGTATCGGCCATAATAGATTCCAGATACAGAAAGGGCCGGCTGGAGTATCTGGTGTCTTGGAAAGGTTATCCTCGTTCTGAGGATTCCTGGGAGCCTGTCTCCCACATTCATGCTCCTATACTCACCCGACGCTTCCATAGACTCCATCCGGGTAAACCTGGTGGTATAGGTTTGGGAGGGGGGTATACTGTCACGAACCGAGGAAGCTGGCGCTTGTGGCCCCGTTGGCGTATGAGCCGCCATTGATATTGCCGCCACGTTCCCATCCACCGTACTGTGACGGTCTAGTTTTTTCGGAATACGCCGTCGCAAGTCTATTTCTTTGCGTTCAACCCGGAAGCCGACGCGTTGCAACCCTTCGCGTTTAGGCTTTCGGGTTAACACGCTGTTTTCCTCTAGCTCTCGCTTCCCTTCCCCCTTCCTGCTTTCCGCCTTGCTATTGCTGAACTAGCGCTCCTCTCTCTTCTTCTGTCTACTTCCCCATCTTATCTCCGCATTTATTTACTGTATGCCTCCAACGTACCTTCCACCGCCCAGTGCACGTCCGCTGGAACGACCAAGGAACTCCTCCACCGGAACCCTCAAATTCCTGCGGTTCTCCTCTACCATCCATCAAGACAGGGGTTTTTTATGCCGTAAGGCTTTTTCCCCGGACCGGTCTGCTGCGGAAGGAGTGCCTCTCCTGGACCTCCTAATAACGGGTTCAGGGTGGCTTCCTCTCGCGGCCGGCCTTATCTGCACAGCAAAGAAAAAACATTGTGGCGGAAGAGGTTCGGAGCAAAACCGGAATTCAAACCAGGTGAGGAGGAGGATTGGGAGCAGGGGGATCAGGAATTGGAACCATTACAGCCCGAGCCTGATAATATCATCACAAAATATGCACACAGAACATATGATCAACAAATAACAGTGGGTGGGAACTAACGCTCGCCTCCTAGTCTTTAATAGAATTAATACTCCCTGCGCAGTTAGCAGGGTAATCTTTATTATATGGCAAGACTGGAGGCGAGCATTATGCTTGTTCAAAGCTGCCCCAATACTGTAACCGCTATACTCTCAGCAGGCTTAAAGTAAAATTCTCTAAAGGTACGATCATTCCCCCAGTCTGCTGCTGACATGATGTCTTGTAATGGTACTCCTGTCCTATTTGCTTTAGACGCCATCGCTCCTCTTATTGAGTGAGCCCTGTACTTCTGCAAATCAATCCCTGCTGCTTGCATTATCTCCCTGACCCATCTCGCGATGGTAGCTGTCTTTATGTCATGGAAAGGCTTCCTACGCGCTATTAGCAATTGTGTTGTACTCTCTACTCTATTTTCTGCTGTCCTAGCTTCGTATTCTCTGTGGGGAGAATATGCACCATTTAATGTTATTCGTAAAATATGGATAGTGCACTGATGTCGTGCATGTCTCAGTCCTTTCCACTACTACAAAAGACACTCCTTCCGGCCCAAATGTCCTCCTACTGATCTCTAATGCTTTGATATCCGACACACGTTTACAAGATATAAGACAGAGCAGCATCGCTAACTTGCCTGACAGCTGTTTAAGAGATAAATATCTGTTAGCTGGCCAGCTCTCTAATAGCCGCAGCACTACTGTCACACCCCATAGGACCTTGTATTTAGGTTGCGGCGGTGTCTTAAACTTAGCCCCTCTGATGAGCCGACAAACTGCCGGGTGTTCTCCTGCTGGCACTCCCTCGATCGGTAAGTGCCCCGCAGAGATTGCTGATCTGTACACTCCTATGGTGCAGAATGCGTTCCATCTTGCAGGAGCTGTGCTAGAAAATTCAGTATAGCCACTACAGGTGCTGAAATGGGATGAATATCTCTCCTTCTAGACCAACTAGTCCACTTGGCCCAAGCCGTGTCATAGCTCCTCCTAGTCGATGGAGCCCAGGATTCAGCGATGAGTTCTGAAGCCTGCATCGAAATGCCTGGCAGCTCCCATCGTTTCCTGATATTCTGCGCGCGATGAGCGGGAGTGTCCCTCTCACTCTCAGAGGATGACTCTGTCCAGCTGGGTCCGTGAGTAGTCGCTCTCCTTCAGGGAGTACTCTCGGCAGGTCTATCAAGTGTTCCATTAACGTCGGGAACCATACTTGTGATTTCCACAACGGGCCTATTAACACCAGCTCCGCCTTCTCCCTTCAACATTTCGCTAGCACTCTGCTCAGCATCATGAAAGGGGGAATGAGTAATGAGGTCTGCCTGCCCAATCTTGAAGGAATGCGTCTGTCCCGCTTGCGTCCGGGTCTAACCTCCAGCTGAAGTAGCTGGTTGTCTGCGCGTTGAGGCGAGACGCAAACAGATCCGTGTGTATCGGACACCACCTCTGATCCAGTGCTTGAAATACTGCTGGATCCAGCCTCCAGTCGCTGGAGTCTGTGAGGTATCGGGAGTTCCAGTTTGCTACTACATTCAGTGCCCCGGACAAGTATTCCACTCTTACTGATGTCCCCGCCTGCAGACAATGGTGCCAAAAATCCTTCACTAGCTCCGCTAGCATTCTCGATCTCGTCCCGCCTAAGTGGTTTATGTAACGTACTGCTGATATGTTGTCCATCTTCAGCAGTACGCACAACTTCACTTTGTCTCTCGTGAAGGTCTTTATCGTGAAAGGAGCCTGCCAGAAGCTCTAGACAGTTTATGTGCAAGCTTAATTCTTCTTCGCTCCACTTTCCTCCTGTCTTCAACTCCCCGCATCGCACTCCCCAGCCTAAACGGCTGGCGTCTGACGCTATGATCAGGTCTGGACGGTCTCCGAAAATGGCACGTCCATTCCAGGCGTCCATATTCTGCAACCACCATTCCAGTTCTGTGATGGACTCCTGATCTAGTGGTACCAACTGATGGTATTTCAGTCCCTGTTGGAGGTGCTTATTTTCAACCTTTGTAAGGCTCGATAGTGTAAGGGACCCAGAAATATGGCTTGTATGGAGGCTGATAGGAGGCCTACTATTCTCGCTAGCACTCTCAGTGAAATCACTTTCTTCCTCAGGCACATTCTGATCTCTCTCTTGATGTCTCGAATCTTCCTTGCTGGAAGTTCTAGCGTGGCTTTCCTCGTGTCTAACACGAAGCTGAGGAAGTCTAGTCTCTGAGCTGGTCTGGTATCTGACTTCTATATGTTCACTAAGAAACACAGTGACTGTAACAGGTCCAAGACCTACCTTGTCTGATATTCTAGCGTTCCCCAATCCTCTGCTAGGAGTAAAAGGTCATCTAGATATATTATCAATCTTATGCCTTTCTCTCGGATAGCTGCTGCCACGGGTTTCATCAGCTTGGTGAAAGCCCAATGTGCTGACGCAAGCCGGAAGGGCATCGACTTGAATTGCCAGCGCTGTTTCTTCCAGTGAAAAGCTAAGAATCTCCTGAACTGCTTCTGCACTGGGATCGTCAGGTAAGCATCCTTTAAGTCTAGTCTCGTCAGCCAGTCACCCTCTCTCAGGGAATCCCCGAGCTGATGAATCCCTTCCATCTTGAAATGATAGTAGACTATCCAACCGTTCAACTCTCTTAAATTTATTACTGGCCGTACTTTCTCCTTCCTGTGAGCGAGAAACATGTTGCTTATAAAACTCGGGGCTATTGTGCACCTCTCTATGGCATTTTTCTTTGCTAAGAGTGAAAACTCAGCATTTAGGGATTCTTGCTCTGCTACTGCTAGGCGCGGGCGCTGGAGTACTCGGACCTGCACTGGCGTCTGCATGAATTCTAACTGCAGGCCTCTGACGGTTTGCAAGATCCAGGCATCGCTGGAAAGCGTGTGCCAGTTTTCCCAGAACATACTGGTCCTCCCCCCTACTGGAGGGTATGCAATCGCCCTTACCTGGCGTGAAGCCTTGTCCTCGTCAGAAACCTCTGCCTCTGCCTCTGCACCCTCTGGTGTTGCGGCCTCTGGCTGGGAAGAACGCATCTTGCTGCCTGTTCTCCCAGTACTGTGCTCTATGATTAGGGGGCCTTCTTTCTCCTTGTTGGCGACCGGTCGTGCGACTCCTGTAACGGCCGGTCCCGGCAAAAATTCTATGCGGAAAGATTTTCCGGATAGATGCTTGGGCTTTCTCTAGCAAAGTGTAAGTGCCCACGAAACGGCCCATCTCTTTTCTGAATGTTTCCCCGAATAGGAGGCCCTGAGCTGCTTCTCCAGCTTTGTAGGACGCCAGGTCGCTGAGCTTCGAATCGATCTTTAGCAACAGCCCTCTCATTCTCTCCGATGCTATGGCGCAGTTCGCGTTCCCCAGAAGGCAAATTGCTCTTTGCGCCCAGCCTGCTAGGGCTTCCGGGTCTACTTCCTCCCTGGTGTCTCTTGCTCTTTCCGCTAGGTCCATAATTTTAGCGAGAGGGCCAGCCAGGTCTAGCGCTTTCTCCTGGCAGCTTTTCCATGACCTGTCTATACCTTTGCGTGGGTCTTTGCTGGTCTTGGACACAAAGGTAAGTATTTTGGGGTCTAGTTCGGGAGTCTCTGCCACCTTCCCTGGCAGGTCTGGGCGAGGGTATTCTGCCCGGAGGCGCTGTCTCACCTCCTTATCCAAGGCCTTTCTTAGCCTTGCTGTCATGTATTGCGCTACCCTCGGGGATGGCTTCCAGTCGGATGATCTCAGGTTACGGATGCTCTCCAGATCAAACATGTCATCATGCTCCTCCTTGAGGTGCTTTTCCTTATGGGTCCTCTTTCCCCCGCTGGGTTTTACCCATTCCTCTTCCACTGGCTCTTCAGACTCTTGAGGGAATAGGTCCCCTTCTGCTGGCTCCTCTTCCGAGCCCAGTCTTCTTCTCCTTCATTGTCATCCCCAAGAGTGGGGGTTGTGAGGTCTGGCACTGCCTGACGCTGCAAATAGGCTTGCTTAAGCTTTGCGAAGGTGTCAGCAACCTCCGGGGCCTTATCTTTCGCCCCTTCCGTAGGGCCCTGGGGGTCGGTAGAGGCTTTCCTCTTGCGAGCCTGAGTTCTCCCCTTAGACCCTGTTCCTTAGGGTTCAGTGGGCGTGCAGTTTGTCCTCGTGGTGCTATCTTTAGGCTGGTGAAGCATCACTTCTAAAGTTTCCAATCTCTCTTGTAGGGGTCTGACCCCTTGAGCCACTGCATCTACTAGGGAATTCCCCAGCACCTCCTTAAAGCTGGCTGCTAAGTCTAATGACTGCTTCTCCTCGCTCCATTCGAACTCAGATATGGTAGGATTGTGCTTTGTGCCTTAATACCTGTTAAAGGTGTCTTTGTCGCCCCTTCCTAGTAGATGGTCTAAATTGAGATAGATCTCAGGTGTCTTTTCACTTTCCACCTTAAGTCTTTTTTTTTTATGTGGCTGCACCGGACTCTTTCAATTCTTTATGCCTGTGGTGGCTTATGTTTCTTTCTTCCTCTTCCCTTTAATGTGAGGCTGATACATCTTGCCTGCTGGAAGGGATTTGATCCTGCTTTTGGTCGCGGATCTTCACTGCCTCCTCTCCATGTGTCGGGGCTAAAATCCTCTGTGCAGAGGCTTTTGCTTTAAAGCGCTTCGGATTAAGGCGCTTTGGATTAAGATGCTATATAAATAACACATCATTATCATTAACGACTGAGAGCTGACAGGGCTCTGCTTAAAATGCGACGCGGCTGACACACACACCGGAGACCTGCTCCGCCCCCGCGAGGGTGGGGGCCGGAGTGCTCTGAGGGTCCTTATGAGCGCGCCTCGGCGCTCAACCCCGCCCTTCCAAGGGAGGGGGTCTGCTCCCAAACCCTCTGCTAGGGTTTGTTATGCGTGCGCCTGGGTGCTAGACTCCGCCCCCTCAAGGGAGGGGGTCTGCGCTCCGAGCGCTCTTGCCTTATAAGAGGATCCAACAGCTCCACAGCTAATACGAAAAAACCCCTGAGGTGCCGGTCATGAGGCACGGGGCGAAGCGCCGCTGGAGCTCCCTTTCTAGTAAAACACGTCTGATTGTGTACGTCCCGACAGTATTCAACAATGCCCAATCATTGTGAAAACGCTGTCTTCTACAGACTTACGTGTCGCATAAATGCTTATTCTATTTGCGCTCTGCCTAACGCGCTGTACAATACTACGCTCTGCTCATCTATTCATTATAGATACTCTCTCCTTAACCCAGCAACTATATGGTATCCTACTCTTATAGCTAACCAGGGAAGCAACGAAAACACTACTTATCTGCTTGAAGAGCAGTAAAAGAAGAGGAGCTCAGGGACAGGAAGTGGTCATAGATGAGCTGGAGTAGGAAAGACTACAGAGACTATGGGATGTGCAGTACGAAAGTGGAAAAGTCACTGGGACATTTCAATGTTGTTGTGTTTGTTATAGTTTGTTGAAACTGCTGAAGAGTAGTAATAAATGAAGTTGAAGCATAAGGCTCGCCTCCAGTCTTGCCATAGAATGTAACATCCAGTATATGATTTGTCATTTAACATTTACCTATGTGACAATATCAGGAGCAAGGCTTTATTTTGAAGTAGCAGACAAAATGAGAATGGAGCCTTCTCAATGTGCCCCTTGAGCATTCATTGGAGGGGGTGAGCAGGCCACAACTGTTTGGTGGGGGGCATGAATTGAAAGGGGAAGCGGGGAATCCCATAACACAATGTTGCAACGACAACTGAGCAGGTTAGGTGACTGTTGCTGAGATGTTAGATTTATATCTTCATATGGCTTTTTTCCCCATTGCTGCTACATAATGTTTTGACTATGGGATGGATACGGCTCCCCCGCATCACTAGCTGTGGGAACTTCTGGCCCCATTGCAAAAATCAAAAGCGGGCCCGTATGAATATATGCACAGTAAGTGTTGATATCTTAAAGTAAAATACACAAGTTTGATTCAATCGACCTTTCCCTTAGAAGTAAGTGCACCAGGCAAAAGAGCATTGGCATTTAAAAAACATTAATCAACACCAGAAAATGAGCTGAAAAGGTAGATTTTCCAATGACTACGCTGGCAAAGTGTAAAAGGTGCCCACCTTTTCCATCTATAGTGAAATATACCCAGCAAAACACAATCCCAGTAAGAGACATGTGTTGTGATGACACTTTTATGTGGTCTTGTAGGTAAGCTTCTGCATTTGTATAACCTGGGTGAAATCCTTGTAGCCGAACACTTGAGCAAGTTTGCCGGACTCAAAAATACCCAAGTTGTGTAGAGGCGACCCTCCAAAAAAAGTGTGCCCACCCACATGTATCACCTGCTTATGCCTTAAAAAACACCACTTGGCCACAATGAGAGACAATAACATCTACATGATTGCAACCTCTGGGCATACATAAATGACTAGCTTGCCTGCTCATCGTTTGCCCTTACCCTCATGTTTGGCTTTGAACAGTACTCTATTTTTATAAATAGGATTTAAAAAGTACACAAACCATAGTAAGGTATTCACACAAATATATACATCCTTATAGAAACATGTTAGGCAAAACATTTTCAATTGTGGCATTATGCGCCTCTTCCTGAATGGGTGACTACAAATACCAGAATGCAATTCAGCAGAAGGCAACAAATATGGCCTTTGAGTTTTGGAAATGTACTTTCAAGACGACTAAAATGTCACGTACCTGTTTATGTTTCAATGTTTGACAAATACAGGCTTTATATATACTACCAAAAATAAACTATTTTTGTTCTGTTAAATATGAACATCTGAAAATAATGTAATTAGTTTGAAACTGCTCTGTGAGATATATTTTAAGTGGACTGGAGGAGGGTGTACACCTAGGCAGCTAACTGGTGCACTGTATGTGCTTTTAGAATAAAAATGAGCCTTTGCATTTCTTAACATGGAAACACCTTGCCAAAAACAATGGTCTCTTAAATGAGAATTGACGTGTAAATCGATGCTGCCCTAAAAGCCAGACTGGAGCAAAGAAAGTGATTAAGCCAGACTGGAGCAAAGAAAGTGATTAGCAGTAATTAAGGGGCCTGCAGCGTCTGATGGGCTGCTGCAAGTGGGTATTTGTCTCAAGAGCATCACAATAGCTTTGGAGGTGACAGCGTGGCCTCCCTCAGCACAGCCCCTCTTTAAAATAATGTGACCATCTATAGTCGAGGCAGGGACTGGTGCCTGCCGGGGGCCCCCTTGAGAGCGGGGCCATTTGCCACTGCACACACTGCACATACTTCGGCCGGCTCTGTAATCTAAGCAGGTGATGATGTCTGTGAATAAGGTGTGGCTTTACGATCACTTCACTGCCAACAGGGAAATTCACCTGGAGGGGCAGTGCTTGCTGCTGCTGCTGCTCTTTGCTGTCGAGGAGGTGTACAACTTGTTCCTAACGCTGCCTAGTTAGGGTGGGTAACTTTACAAAATGGTTTTGTAGCACTCTTGAGATGTGATAGTGCATTGGAAGTGGCCTGCGGTGCTTGCCATTCTTTATGATGTCATTTGCACCCATCTTTTCCTTCCCATCAACATTTCTGGTAAAATGAGTGGCAGGTGGCATTTTAACACATACACGTGCAAAAACACACCTGTGGGATCATTATGTTTGCAGGACACTTATCTGGTAGAGTTCTGTCTAGACCGTGTATGGCACAAGGTAGGATTGAAAAGATCCTTATTTGCATATGTACAGATACCCTCAGAGGTGACTTCAGAGAAAAGGAACTTTCCAGGAGCATCATCAGTCTTTTGGACTCACAGGCACCATGGTAAGTGACAACACCCTAAGTTGCCATAAGTGAGCCGAGACAAATAACTGTGGGATGAAATACATGAATGGTCGCTATTATTATATGAGTCAGGCATATGGGGACCAGACGTCCCGGTTTTGCCGGGATTGTCCTGGAATTCGGTGCTCTGTCCCCCTTTCTCAGGATTGTGTTTCCAATCGAAACTGCAGTGGTCCTGTTTTTTTATAGGTAGATCTTTATAGCTGGCAGGCAGGAATGCACAATCTCACATGGAAGAAATACTACATTTTACAATCTCACTGGAAGAAATACTACATTTTACAATTTTACAACTACATGTTATTAAGTTGTGATAACTTAATAACAATATGTGTTTATTTGAACAGTAACACTTAAACCCCCTTCTGCGCCAAACGCTACTGAAGTATAGTGCCTTGACAGCCACTTTCAAGAGCTAGTCCTACTTTTATGTTAGTTGCCCTGTCCCAGTTTTTTACTTTTTAAATCTGGTCACACTAGTCAGGCATATCTTAATAGTGTAGAGGAGCAGTTCCGCCCCCATCCTACCTGTATGCTGGAAGCCAGAGATCGCAACATGCACAACACCAGTGATGGTGCCTATTCCACGGAGAGCATTCGAGAAAAGGTATCCATTGAGAAAACCCTATCTGATGTATCCCCGAAGAGATCCCCGAAGGAATATGAAGATGAGAGAAAGAGAAACTGGTGACGTCACAAGAAGCGAGCGTGACGCACTGAGAAGAGTGGCTGAGGAAAAGGATCTATAGACTTTATGGAATCTTATGATGTAAGGAAGAATCGAGTAAACTTTCATATGTGGAATGAAGATTGCATGCGTGAAGAGCACTGCAGAAAATGCAAGCCGTTTTATAACTGTACAGATGCAGAAACGCAAGTAGACTAAGTGATCTTAAAGGCTAACTATACGTAGTGGCCAGACTGCAGGCGGTGTCACCATTATATGGAACTCTGGACATCAGTGTCACACATTTAGTAAGCTCAGACCCACGGAGAAAGAAGGATCGGAAAGCTGTGTCGTAGCAAACATGAAGTCAAGAGCATGGAAAGGCCTGGAAAAGCTGTCTGGCCTGGTGTCAAAGGATGGAGCAGCCATGAACTGGTTATCTATCCATGAAGAACAGTGAATGTGAGACGCTTAATCAACCCTTGTTAAGGTGCAAAGAAAGAACATCACGAGTGCCAAGTTTATTAATTCAAGACAATTAAATGCTGCAAAACAGGCCAAAATACGGTCTCCTGTCACATGAGCCAAGGATGGAAATACGAGTTGGGCATGCAGACCAGAACTGTGATAAGTGTGTGCCTATACTCCCTTAAATTCCCAGGAGCAAGGATACTTTACAAGGCCACGTTCAAAGACAAGTAAGGAGGTATGAGTAATGAGAGATGTTGGGCCAATTGGGTGGGAAGACATGGTCAAGTCCACCCACTGACACCTGGGGTACCAGCTTACGTGCTGCTAGTGAGCCGAATGTTACAGAAGGGCACGAGTGTCCAACCAATTGTAGAGGGCCATATAACGAAGGGCCTTATAGTTTGAGAGCCAATGATATACCATGTACTTAATAACTGTTGAAGATGACTTGCACTAGGGGTTGGCATACGTTGTCCACCTGACCGTAGAGACCCAATCACAACCCGTCCCTATATAGAAAGTATACTTAGAAGTTCCCTTTGAGCTTATCACAACCCCCATAGGTTTTTCTTGTTTTCCACGTGGTATGACGTCACGTATGATGATTTTTTAGTATATAAATGTGTTTTTTTTATGAAAAATGATTGAGAGCTCGAACGAACGTCCATTGATGACCGTTGCAACTCCCTGTTTTAGACAATTGATAATAAAACAGTTGGGAGAGACTTTTTGCCAACTTGCTGAGTCAGTCTTATTATTTGGTCTAAGAGTTATTCTGCATCCCGTCCATGCATGACTTGTTACTGATTTAAGGTCCCCCGGGTTCACGTGGTAGCAATGTCGGATGGTTGAATAAAGACCCATCGACCCGTTGACTCCAGCGAGCGAATGGTGAGTAAACTGAGGGGATTGAAAAACTAAGGGGATTGTAGGGGTGATAATTTAAAAAGGAACGAAAGTAACAAAAGTAACGGGTGTAACGGGAGATTTTTGTGAAGCGAGAGAGATAAAAAGCCCAACAGTCCTAACCCAAGGGGGTTTTAGAAGAGGTTGTCTCACACTCCAATCGGAGTAAACTAAACTATGTGCAGGACAGGTCCGCATAAAGTGACAATCTAAACTCTGTGATCAGAGTATTAATTAGGGGCAGAGAGTAAGGGCGATCACCGAAATAAAGAGTTGACTAGTTTGTTTATGTATTTGTGTTGAATTAAGGTTTCGAGGAGCGACATGAACAGTTGTGTGAGAATTGAGACAAAGTTAATAAGTTATACTATCTATCTAGGGAAGTGGTTGGTACCAATCCAGAGGTAGACGGAGAAAAAGTGGAGAAATAGAGTTTAAAAAATAAATAATTATTTGTGTATAGTTCAGCGAACTTTTACAAACACTACATTAAAAATATCAGTCTAATCATATAAAATTCGAGTTGCCATACAAATATAAACACAACTACAAATACAGGTAAAATACAGGTGCAGGAAACACACAAGTGCGACTATCAAATCACATTTTACACTTACAGGATACAGTTCGAGAGTACAGTTTCAAAGTGCAATTTTGGGACTCCAAGTCCTTTACTTACACTTTATCTTACACTTGCTAAAGAGCAACATTTTTTGCCAGTTCCATCTAGGCTTACATCGACATTAAGGCAACATATTCACTTTTCCAAGCCCAGGCCAGATTCAGTGGTAAACACTTCACAGTTTTCTTTCTCCAACTTTCTGATCACTGTGGACCCCACATTGAATAAAGAAAACTTAATTCTCTCTGAGTCTGAGTTAATACAATAGTTCCAAAAGCCGTTGTCCTTTATCACTTCATATGCATGCAGGAAGCCCCCCAACCTTGTCATATACACCTCTCCTAACGTTTTACACTGTGTAAGGTCATGGCAGGGTGTTTCCAGTGCCCCGGGTACCCTACACATACGGCATATCCGGTCCCCTTCTGGTAATTTGCACCTAGCAGTCAGAAAAATGAGGAGTGCAATTGATAAATGAGCATTGGCAATTGATTTGTTCGTAATTTCAGAAGGAACCGCTGCATAGCATAAGACAGACATTGCCTCGGATATTTTTGTGTCTGCAGATAGAAATGTGTCACATTCACCACATACTTATAATTGGTAAGGGTAGACAGGTGCGAGTAATTGTTGGTCCAATCCCACTTCCTCAGTTTGTTTTTATACAGTAACCAGAAGATTGGCCCTCGTCGCCCGGTTGAAATCGGGTTGCCAACCTATCCACTCGTATATCTTTACCTTTTGGTTACCATATTCCAAGTCGCAGTGTCTATTAGCATGACCAATGGGCTCTCTTAAGGTGGGCATTTGTTTACACTGAGGGCTGGAATTTGTTTTCATATGCAATTGCCCCTGTCTCACCATAAACTGGCCTTTCAGGGAAACCAACCCCAATTCTAGTCACACATACTCCATCGGCGTTGTTACTCAGTTTTAATACCCTTTTCCAAAATTAGCCTTCAAGGCCATCCAGCCACTTGTAATCGCCCATACAAAGTACATCCAACCGATATAATACCATTGGGCAGAAGCACTGGGAATAGAGCGCAATAACTCCATCCAGTGTAAAAGCAGTAGTCTTGGCCGCAAAGGTACTAATTAATGCAGTCAGTTGTCTTGTATTTACACTCTTGGCTTCTTTAATTTCCTTTTAAGACCTCCTTGCACCCATCTCCATTGTTGGAGCGCGCTCATATTTATTGTTTTTAAGAATTATAAAGCGGCAAAAGTACTTTATAAACTCTGGTAAGTATTGACAGTCAATAGAGACTCGTCACAATAGTAGATATCACTCCTCTGATGCATTTATGTAAGACATTGCCAAAGCAGTGCAGAATGAGTGAAATGCATGGCAGATAAGATGTTCATGCCATCGCCTCATTATCAAAGGTGGTATTACAACACGTGACCACATACTTGCATGCTGCGTACAAGGAAAGAAGTTAGAGAAGAGGTTAGCTATTTTAGAGCTCTGGAAAATGTACCTGGAAGAGAGGGAAGATCCACCATCCAAAGAGTGGATGCTTAACCAGTGTAAGGAGGAAGGTGTTGAGCCCTCAGCTCCCCTTGCCTCGCCAGAAGTAAACAGAGATATTGCGGAAGAAATTGGATTGTATCATTTAAAGGAACTGAAAGCAGCAACGGGGTATAGTAATCCGATATATCTCTCCTGGCCATTCCCTTATTGTGGCTACCATCTATCGGCCATCTGGTCAGATCCCCCCCTTCCTCTCTGAGTGGGCAGACCTCTCCTCCTCCTTCCTGGACTCAACCACTCAACTCCCCCTTATTGGAGACTTCAACATCCACCTGGATGCTTCCTGTCCTTCCACTGGACTTTTTTGTGACCTTTGCGACTCTCTCTCACTCTCTATTCTCCCCTCTGGCCCGACTCACTCTGCAGGGCACACTCTGGATGTTCTGATCTCTTCAGACCTTCCGCTTTCATCCCTCTGACCACTCCTCTCTCCTGGAATGACCACTTTCTCGTTTCTCCCATCTCACCCTCTCTATCCCTCAGGCCAAGCCAGCACTGCCACCTACCTTCTCGGTTATCTGACCCATGAAGCGTGTGTCAGTTGAGGCTTTTGCCGCCACTTTTGCATCCCCCTTCCCTCCTTTGCTGACTCACACCCTGACACAGCCCTTTCCATCCTCCACTCTGCTATATCTGATACTCTTAATGTTCTTGCCCCTGTCATGAGGATCCGCTTGACGCCCAAAGCCAAGTGCAACTCTTGGTACGACTCAGAACTCGTCCTCCTTAAACACAAGTGCAGGGTGGCTGAGAGGAAATGGCATGTTTCTTGTACATCCTCTGGAAAACTGGCTTGCCGCCTGCTCCAAAGGCAATACCGGCTCTCTGTCTGTACCAAGAAGAGAGCCCACATCCAAGCCTGCATCTCCACGGCATCTAACAACTCGGCCAAACTCTTTAAAAACTGCAAGGAGCTGGCCAATCCGGCTACAGTCTCTACCTCTCCTGTCCCCTCCCAGGCCCTCTGCACGGCCCTGGCTTCTCATTTCATCTCTAAAACTCAGTACATCCTGTCCTCGCTCTCTTCCTCTCCTTCCACTCCCTGCTCTTCCTATGGGTCTTCTTCAGCCACCTCTCTCCCCTCCTTCGCTGCCTTCCCCTTTTTCTCCTCAGACGAGGTTTCTAGACTGATCTATGAAAGTCTCGTCAAAACAGGTTCACCCCTGTTCCTCCAAAACCTTCAAGGACCACATTGACACCCTGGCTCCTGCTCTGGCTGATTTCAGCAACCACTCTTTCCCCACTGGAGTCTTCCCAACCCACTGAAGCACTTCCTTGTACACCCTCTTCTTAAGAAACCCTCTGCCGATTCTTCCTGTCCGGCTAACTATCATCCAATCTCCATCACTCCTTTCCTGGACAAACCCCTGGGAAAACTGGCCATCTTCCAGCTTAATCTTCACTGTAAATCTGTTGGCTGTCTGCATGACCATCAGTCTGGCTTCAGAGCTGCCATAGGCACGGAAACTGCTCTCCTGAACATCCATGAAGACCTGCTCTGCAACCTCAATTCCAACACCCCTGTGTCCTCATCTTACTCGACCTCTCTTCTGCCTTTGACACGGTCAACCATGGCATCCAGCTCAACCATCTCTGTGATATCCTGTGTATCACTGATCAGGCCCTGGCTTGGCTGACCCCCTTCCTCTCCGATCGACCTTCCCAGGTCCAACTTGGGTCCTTCCTTTCCTCTATCTCTTTCTCTACCTGTGGTGTTCACCAGGGGTCTAACCTCTCTCCCTGGATGTTCAACCAATACCTGGCACTTTTTGCCCACTGCATAGCTGCTCTCTACCCCAACTTTCAGTGCTGTGCAGATGACACAGGGCTCATTTTCAGGCTCCCTTCAGCCACCTCTTCTCCTTATCTCATCTCTAACTGTCCGCCATCCAGGAGTGCTGTACCGCCAATGATCTCTACCTTAATGCCAGTAAGACCGAGATTCACCTCATTGGCACACCTGCTCCCTCCTTTCCTGTCACTCTCTGGCCGGCCTCTCTTGGCCCTCTTCCTGCTCCCACCTGTGAGGCTAAAAACATTGGTGTCAACGTCGACTCCACACTTCCTTTCTCTCTTCATATCTGCGATGTCTCTAAGAAGTCACACTACCAGCTACACCTCCTCAGAGGTATTCTTCCTTTCCTCTCCTTTCCCCAGAAGCTCACTGTCTCCAGAGCTCTGGTTCTCTCTAGTCTGGACCCCTGCATCTCATCCAAAACAGGACTGCAAGACTTGTCCTTGACCTCAAGCCCAGGGATCATATCTCTCCAGGACTGAAAGCTCTGCACTGTTGCCCAGTGGCAGCGAGGATTAAGTTCAAAACCTTCTGCATGGTCCACAAGGCCTTTTGGGGTCTGGGACTTCCCTAACTTCAACTCTCTTCCTAAATATCTTCCTTCCCGAGCTCTTCGCTCATTTGCCTCTAACTCCCTCAGGGTTAGTCGCTTCTACAAGCAGCAAGTTGGTGGTAGATCTCTTTCTTCTGCTGGAGCCTCCCTCTGGAACAGCCTCTCTGAAACTTGAGGAGAACCATCTCTGGTTCCAGAAGCACCTCATGACCTTCCTCTTTGCTTCTGCTTTCTCCCCTCCTCTCCCCTGCTGAGCTCCTGACTGAATCTGAAACTGCACTGGTTTACCTGGCCACCCTCTGATCTTGGGCCCAGGCCCCCCCACCAGTTGCACACCTGCACTGCCCCCCTGGCAACCCTGCACTTGGGGACTGTTTCTGTATCCCTACAGACCCTACTAGCACTTGACACCTGATGTCTGCACTTACCTTTGCACTTGCCACCAGCTGGCTGCACTTTGTATTTATTGTCTTTATTTATTTTACTGGCTTCCTATGCACTGCACTGCCTTTTCCCCTTTCACCTGCACTTTTCCCCTTCTCCCCTCCCATGCACTTGCGCAATCTCAATGTCACCTGGCCTAGTAGGATCGCTGTCTGTCTTCCCTCTGTTTCCCTTCCCTTGTCTCATCGCACCTTGAAACGCTTGTGTATAGATGCGTTATAAATGCCATATAATATCAATATGATTGGACAGAGTGGAAGAGTTCCTCCCGGTAAAGGGAGCAATGTCAGGGCCATCTAGAGTGGCCTTAGAAGAGAACTTTGATATAGGAAATATCTGAGACAGGATCGATAAACTCTATCAAGAATTAATGGAAGGTAGCAAATCGGGAGGCCGAGAGAAGGGAGATCAAACCCTAGTCTTCCAATCATGAAGCGAAGAGGAAAATCCATTTAATCTCGAGCGTAGAGCCTTATCCTTAAGCAGACGGACCTTAGATAAGGTTGAAGGGGACGAGAGTCATGGTAGTTGGGGACTAGATATGTCAGACGAGGAGGGAGAATCCTTCTGTGGGGAAGAGGGAGGAGGTGCATGTGCCCCCCCGAGGGAAGCCTGCAGGTGGACAAGGAAGTAAGATGGTCTGATCTAGAGAAACCTAAGGATAGGACGCCAGATCCTATAGCATATCCAGAGCCTACCAGGGGACGATCATGTAGTGAGAAGGGAGAATCTCTGCCATATGTGAGCAGATTAAGATCGTTGTCACGAAGGAGGCAGTCAGGAACCATTGTCCCTACCATGGATAGGCAGACGATGTGAGCTGATTGCGGGTTAGGGTTTATGCAGTTTCCCTTTTTTTGAAAAAGGGGGAGCAAGACCACAGTATATTCCATGGCCGCAGATGGACAAGGATAATTTAAGATGCAAACTCCCGAGTTTGATATCGGGTGCGGGAAAATGGATTTACCAATTGGAAAAAATGACGGGAGGAAATACGCTAGCCATAGGGGACATTAAGGGTCTCTAAGCAGCTATTCTTGGGGAAAGAGCTGATGACATATGGAAGAGAGCAGGCTATTCAAGTGTGACAGCACATAACACAGCGCACAATGGAGCAACATTTAATAATTGCAGAGCAGATGTTTAGAGGGCTCTCAGAGTACAGTATCCTGTTACATCAGACATGGGTGCAATCGTGACACGTAAGATGAAAGAAGATGAAGACCCTCTTGCTTATATTCAGGATATTCAAGAGTGTTGAACTCATGAAATGAGGGAACTGTGGGAAAAATTGGTGGCATTATTTTACCACATTTTATGTCAGAGATTGCCCGAACAAGTAAAGAGGCAGATGAAGAAACAAGTGGGAATTGAAGCAAAGCCATGGACTGAAATACAGTTGACAATAGTGCATCACTATCGACTGTTGCAGGAGAAAAATAAGAAGAGAGATGAGGCTAGGAAACTTGAGGAAGCTAAATTAGTTCTGAAAAATTGTCAAAATATTCTGTAGAAGGGGTGTTATTGACAAGCAGAGAAGTACAGCAACAGCGGGTACATCGCAGGCAAATAACCAGCGCCCGATGAACCAAGGAGGGAATGAGTTCATGCCACGAAGTAGAAGCATGGGTTGCAGAGGAAGGGGTGGATTCCAAAATAATGAAGGTGGGTTTCCGAATGCGCAGAATTAGAATCAGAATGTGCAAGGAGGATTTAACCAAGGGGGACTAATTAGAAAGGCTCCTCCTGTATGTTGGACTTGTGACAGGGCACATTGCGCGCATATGTGGGAGCTAAAGGAAAGTACAGAATGGCCAATTCTCAAGAGGGGGGCAGCTTATCCGCCAGCATATAACTCACAAGCTAAGGCAGGGTTTGCCCAGGATCAGACAGTGTATCAAACACAGGATCCACAAATGCAACAGGCACAGCAACCACAGCAAGCGCAAATGAATCCACCACAAGGGCACTCACCGCACACCACAATGAAGACACAGCAATATGCAAACTCAGGACAATTGCTGACTACATTTGTAGTTGAAGTCGGGAAAGCAGTGCAACTCGCAGAGCAAGTGTCTAAGAAGCCGGTGAGTGAAGCACAGCATTCTAACACATTGGTAAACCTTGCCAGTAATAGTATGCAGCTCCTTGTTAACTTGCATACGTTTTTTGTTTTTTACATTTATTTATAAAGCACCAACAATTGCAGGCATCAGGGCTCACATAGATACAAGGGCTTAGTAAACTGGACAGTAAAGATAACCTAAATAAAGAAGAGATTTACTTCCATAAGATGTTTCCAAGCAAGTCGACAGAAGTGTAAACACTAGCAGGAGTTACTCAAATAGGAGTGTTTTTAAACGCTTCTGAAAACACAAAAGGCGCTTTTCTAATCACAGTTCTACGGGAAGAGAATTCAACACTTCAGCTGCAAGAACAGGGAAAGAATGCCCAAAACCCTTTGTTCTTTTATATCTTGGAACATCCAGTTGTCCCTTAGAGCTGGATAGAAGTGATTATGCGAGTAGAAGTTGTTTGGTGTCCTCTTTCGCCCCTTTTGTTTAATTTGGTTCTGGAG
The DNA here is from genome assembly GCF_040938575.1 of Ambystoma mexicanum. Taxonomy (NCBI): domain Eukaryota; kingdom Metazoa; phylum Chordata; class Amphibia; order Caudata; family Ambystomatidae; genus Ambystoma; species Ambystoma mexicanum. The sequence continues at coordinate 1,022,688,282 of NC_090934.1, forward strand.
CCGCTGTTAGTATATCTTAGGCAGGAGCAGAGCATCTGTGGCTGGAAGCTGAGGAATGATGAGGTGAAAGTCCTAGCATATGCTGACAATTTGACGGTGGTCTTGAGGAACCCAGAGGTGGGCTGACCTTTATTGAGAAATATGTTGCAGGAAGTGGGAGAATTGTCTGGCTATAAGATAAATTGGAGTAAAACAGTAGTTTTTCCACTTCGGATGAATCCGTTGAATAGGAGGCTGTTGGATTGGAATTGTCAATGGGCTGATGTTTCGATAAAACATTTAGGAGTCTACTTAATGCGCGATGTTAAGAGAATGGTGGAATACAATGTAGAAAAATTGAAAGAAATTTTGCTGAAAGATGTGCAGAAATGGGAAAGGTTAACTCTGAGTGTTTGGGCAAGAATCAATGCTATCAAGATGATGTTGTTGCCAAAGGTTCTATATTTTATTCAATCACTCCCCCTTAAGTTTACTAAACGAATGCTCTGGAGCATTGATAGGATTTTCGTGGACTTCCTATGGGGGAAGGGTAACAAGCCGAAAATTCCAAGATATATTTTGGTGCGTAGAGTTAAAGATGGGGTATTTGGTTATCCGATATTGGAGAATTATTGTAAGGGCTTTTTATTAAAGAAAGCTTCTTATTATTTTAAGGAGAGGCGGGCATCAGGCCCATATTGGCTTTTAATAGAAAGGGAACTGTTGTCTCCTTTTTCTTTGGATTGTTTATATTCTTATGGGAGACTGGCGAATTCTAGTGCTAAATTGGAAGCTCTAGTGGTTTCAAAGTCGGCTTTGGTTGCTTGGATTCTGGGGTGTGGACAATCTTTGTACTTGTATGCTTCGGCTTCTATTTGGTTGAATCCGGGTCTAACCATTAATAAGATGCTTAATTGGAGGGGTTGGGCTAATAGGGGTGTTCTGAAGATCGGGGATGTATGGAGAGGGGGAAGGATGGTTCTGTTTGGAGAATTGGTTAATTGTTATGGGTTGCATAACAGGGAGGCGGGTAGGTATGGGCTTTTAGAGCGGTTACTAGTAGAAAGGATACAAATGTTGAGTGAACCTTTAGGTGGTAGTCCTCATATTTTTGAGATCTTCGCTATATCTCCTCAGACAGTTTCTTCATATGTTAAGTTGATGCCTCTGTAGGATTGTATGAGGAATTCATGGGACCAGTTGCGACTGAAGTGGGTGTGTGAATTGGGAACTGACCTTTCTGAGAATTTGTGGGATAATAGCTGGAGGGCTTCGGTGAAGGCCAAGGTTGATTTGAATCTGAGGTATATTCACCAACGTCTTTTGGGTCATATTTATTGGACGCCAGTGAGGATGAAAGGGAGAGGTTTGACTGATGTGGACTTAAACTGGGGGTTTGTAAGCTTGAGAGGGACTTATCTGCATATGCTCTGGGAGTGTAGTAGAGTGGTAGACTTTTGGCGAGAGGTTTTAGATAGTATTGATATGGTAACTGGTATGTTCTTGCCTCGTACCTTTCTATCAGTGATTTTCCTTTCAACTGATGGTTGGAATGTGGAGTTGTGGGACTATTCGGATTGGATTGATAGGGCATTGTTGATGGCCATAAAACAAATAATGAAGGTGTGGAAATCTAGGAAGAAGCCGCATTGCGAGAATTGGGTGTCGGATATGCGGACACTTTCTTGGTATGAGAAGACTCAGGCAATTCGACATCATAGGGAAATTGAATATGAGGAAAGGTGGGGGTCATTTCGCGATCTCTTTGCATAAGGTGTAGGATTTGGTTTTTCTGTTAATGGATTTTGAGATTGGGGGGTGGGTAGAGGTGTTTGTTTTGTGCTGTTGTTGGTCTTGTGGTTTTGTTTTGTGTTGTTCTGTCTTGTTATGGGGTAGGAGGGTGGGAAGGATTTTTTATTTTTTTGTTTTTGTTTTTTGTTGTTCTTTTTTCTCTGAAAGGCTGTTCACTTAGTGTGTAATTTATATTATAATGAACTGCTGTATGTGATGTGTTCTTTCACTTATTCTCACTCTGACATTTCTGATGTTGCTCAGTTGTATTGTTTCATATAAATTTATTAAATAAAGTTGGGAAAAAAAAGGGAAAAAAAAGTTGTTTGTTGCATTCAGAATACCCTGAACAATGGAAATGTAAAACACGTGTATAATGTGAAAGATCTCTTACTCGTTTGAGAAGCTAACATTACTGAAACTCATTGTTCCATTATAAGACTGTTTCTGTCTGAAGGAGTGGTTGTCTGTCCCTGATTAAGGTAAGAGAACGCTGATATGACCATTACCGAATACCTAACCTTGAAAATACAAGAGTTACACACTTTGAAGTGGGGGAAACTACATCAAAGAATGGTTGCATGTTCCTAATTGTGATTCCCAAAGGAGGCCTGAACTCTATCCTTTACCTTTAAATGGGGATACAATTATATATCCATCTTTATTCCTTGAAAACTACTTCAAAGAGACGTTGCGTGTGCCTAATTCGGGTTTCTACAGAATGACGGAATCTTATACTGTATTGAAAAGTCACATACCTTTAATTTCTGAGAAGCTAAGGAGTATAAACTGTTGAAGAGAATTACAAGCACTGCCCAAGTCAAGAGGTACCCCACCAGCTTCCAGGTTTCGCTTTCTCCTGCCTCCCGCACCGCGTCTGAGCCTCTGATTTGGCCTGGAACCCTATTACCATCCATCCTCCCAGGGCAGCCCTACTGCCTGTGCCGCCCCCTGTGGCGCAGGGCCGCAAGGTAAAGGGTAGCCCGTACAGTAGCAGCTCCAGACTGACAGGGTAATTCATGGAATTAATGTGCGCTGAAAAGGGGAGCGCAAGTGTGAAAATTGCAGCGCACCCGTGCTAAAGCCGCGCACGCAGCCGTTTGTGGATTCATGGAATGCGCTGTGCGTGGCTTACCTGAGATGTGCGCTGAATATGTGTGTGGCGCAGACATCATTGCGACATCCCGAAGGCTGTGCGCGAGATGGCCAGTGAAGGTGCATACAGGGCAGCGCACACACCTAAAAAGGGGGAGGAACATGCGGAATGGGGAACAACACGTGAAAATGTAGGTGTTATGGGGGAAGTACCGCTGCTAAATCCTCGCAACGCCCACACGCGCACTAACAACACATATTCATGGAATCGAACAGGGGAAACCCACGCGCCACAAAAGACGCGCTAATCCAGAAACACGTACGTCAGCAGGAAGCTGGCGTAAGCGGCCCCGTGCAGCATAAAAGTGCGCGCAAACAACAAACAAGCTCATACGCTACAATGAATATACCGTTCCTCGCAGCAGTGGTCGTGGGACATTGCAGGAGGAGGAGGATAGCCAGGCCCTGCATTTTCTTACCCAGGACCATCCTTTTTGGGATGCCTGATGACCAGGTGTATGGCAGGTACAGGTTTCCACCCCAAATCATCCTAGAACTGGTTGCTGAGTGGGAGGATGACCTCACATCACCCACCCTGTGCTCCCAAGCACTGAGTCCCTTGGAAAAGGTGCTCAATGTACTGCATTTCTTGGCTACTGGGTCATTTCAGCGGACAAGTGCCATAGCTGGGGGTGTCTCACAGGCCACGCAGTCACGCTGCCTACACCAGGTGTTGGCGATCATGACTGCACGCCCCTCAGTCCGCAGGCACACATACATGCCCAGAACACCTGCAGAAAGGCAGGGCATGGTCCAGGAGTTTTACGGGGTGGCACATTTCCCCAAAGTGCTAGGTGCCATTGATTGCACCCATGTGGCCCTATGTCTACCTAGGCCTACTGAAAACATCTACCGCAACCGCAAGCACTGGCATTCCTTGAAAGTGCAGCTTGTATGTGATGCCATGGGAATCATCACCTCTGTCCATACAAACTATCCAGGGTCCGCCCATGACAGTTTCATATACAGATTGTCCACCCTGATCCAGGCACTGGAAGCTGGGAAGCATGGCGACACATGGCTCATCGGTTAGTACAAATGCCTGTGCACATGCATGCATGTCAGACACAGACAAATACACAAACCCAACTAATGACAACCATCATGACCTCCCCAGGGGACAGTGCCTACCCTCTCAGAACCCACATGATGACGCCAATTCAGAACCCCACCACGCCCCCCCAGGTAAGATACAACACAGCCCATATTGCAACCAGGGCCATAGTGGAGCGCACATTCAGAGTGCTCAAGTCACACCTACACTCCCTTGACCGCTCTGGCGGCCAGCTACTATATGAACCCCCAGTAGTGTGCAGGATCATTGTGGTAGCATGTGCCCTGCACAACGTCGCAACACTGCAGGGCGTACCTGTGGACATGGTGGTTCCCCCACATCCCCAACCACATGCACAGGTGCTGCTCATGGGAGGGGAAAGGGTATGTGGTGAGGTAACCCGGACCCAGCTTGTGGCCACATTTTACACCTAAACTCCCACCCCTGCGGAGTGCACACAGGCCTGGCACATACCAGGTGACAATCGATGATGACAAAGAGACAGTCAACTGTCACAACATTACCACCCTGAGAATGGTGCCACGGAAGTGCTAAATTGTGTGCATCCCTAGCTACTTAAACATAACCAAAAGGAACACATGCAAGGTGAATATCCCACCCCCCCCCTGCAAAACAGGCCATGTAAATCACTGCTATGTCACCCAAACCCTGCCAACACCCATGACCCCTGTCCTCCATGCCATGCCATCATGCCCCATGGCATGCAATAGCTGAACAGCCAACCAAATGCACAACACATGACACAACCGTCATTAAGTGCAGCGTGAGAAATGTAAACCGGCATGAGACATTCACACCTGACATGGGACCTGATGAACTCACTTGGCAAAAATCTACCACACATACAAAGGGGGTCATTATAAGTATGGCGGTACACCATAGACGGTGCCGGTACGCCACTGGCACCATCCATACCGTACCACCATATTACGAGTAACCCTGGTGGGTGGCGGGCTGTGTGGTGGTCGCCACAGCTGCACCTGCAGCTACCACTACTGGTGGGCCCGTGTCAGCACATGTTACTTACTGTCGGGTCTCAAGGGTGCCAGGGTCTGATGCAACAGCAGCATCACCTAGAGCCACAGGGGGTGTGGCATAGCTGCACCAGCATGTGGCTGGACATTCTGCCCCTGTGGTGCACCCCTGCTTCTTCGTGCTCTACGGCCACCCTGGACTCCACATACTCCCTGGTCACCCCGGCCACGTGCCTGACCACTCCCAACACTGGCAGGACACCCAGCTGAGCCCCCCCATAACCTTTGGTGGCCTCCCAACCATGGCAAGGATGTACTACTGCCAATGGAAGTTCACTGAACAATTGTCCTGGTCAATTAGAGTGAAGAGGGCAGGGTACGTGATGGTAGACGCACCTCTGTGCTCCTGCAAGGCTGTCTGTGGACCCTAGGGATAAATGATGCTCACGCAATGCTCAGGCACCCCAAAAATACAAGAAAAACATATACGCACCCCTGTAGCCCATGTCCGTGTAAAAAAAACTCACGCAGTATGCTGTGGCACCCAGGAACACAAAAAAAACGTATACGATTAACACGCGGGCTACACGCTACTATGAAATCAATAAATGAGGTACGTGACAAACAGGGGCACCCACAGTGGGAAAAATAGCATGCAATAGCGTGCGCGACTCACCGTCTGTGTGGAAAATAAATACGCGTAGGCACTGTAACCGCTGTGTAGTAATCGCGTGTGAACCCCAAAGTAGGAAAAACACGCGTCGGTCTCCACTGAAAGTACGTACAGCGCGTTGCAGACCGGTGTGGACCATTTACATTTGCAGAAGGAAACGCCTGCTCGCGTTACGTCACTTACGCGCTTAGGGCCTTTCCTTGGATAACACGCTGACATGCTGTTTTTTCACGTGCAAAATCACTCTGTATCAAGCTGGCTATGCGACAACACACGGAAGACCACGCTCCTGCCAAGAAGGCCATTTTCCTGCCCCCCAGAGCGCTGAGCCGACTCCCACCAGCCATCTGCTGCTGCCTGCCTGCTGGCCACGTGCCCTGCTATTTGGTGCCTGCACGTCAGCCATCTGGAGGGGTCCAGTTGCTGTGACCACCCCTGCTGGAACAGAAGACTCCCGACTGCAGTTCCATCGCTCCACTGCACCTCACCAGGACCCAGTTGCCCACCCACACCTTCCTCAGGAGTTGCCATGTCGGGGGAAACAACATCTGAGACCACTGGCAACCCCCAGCCAGAGAGGCAGAGGGCTGCCAGCTTCACAGCAGGAGAGGTTGGCATCCTGGTGGAGCAAGTCCTGGTGCATTATGATGCCCTCTTTGGAAGAACACGCGCCGACAAGGATGAACAGAGAAGGATCTGGATGGACATCATGGTTGCCATCAACGCGGAGGGGGGGGCAACCCGTGACCTACCACACGTCCACAAGCGCTGGGAGGACTTCAGGTCCAGGACCCTCAGGAAGGCCCGCGCCTGTTGGACGCAGCGGATGCAGAGGGGTGCCGGGTCTGCCTTACCGACGAGCAGATGAGGGTCCTGGAACGCATACGCCCAGCGCTTCTCCTCCAGGTTCTTGAGAGGCAGACCCATCCGGAGTCAAGCGGTAAGTGTCCATGTGTACTGATTGGACGCAGTACATGTTGAGGTGTGGCAGGAGTGTGCATCTCGGACATATGTCAGGAAAGGCCCATGTATGGATGTGTATGTGCAAGGACATGAGCCTGCCACATGTGAGCCCAGTCATGTGTGATGCACATCAATGGTGTATGTGTTCAAAGCATGATGCACAAATGCATGTGTAGACACAAACATGTCAGCATTTCTGTGTATGTACTATGCCATGGTTGGGGTGTGACACATGGATGCTGGTTCCACCTTCATGTGCGTACACAGTGTAAAGGTGCATGTGTGTGTGTGTTTGACATGTGTGCGACTGTGATATGCCATGGATGCATGTGATACAGATATGTAGGGAGCCAATTGGCAGATGTGACATAGTTGCCGGTGATTGTGTCACAGGTTTCCCCCCTTCTCACCTGTCTGTGTTGTTTGTTGGAGTTCTTCGATGGAGTCTTCTTTCGCACAGTTCGGGTCTTGAAAAACCCTGTGCGTAGGTCCTCGGGTTCCAGCGTGCGTTCAGCGTCCCGTCTCATGGGAACGTTCAGATGTCCGGGAAAAGTCCAGGAAACGGCGAGGAGTGCACTCGGGGAACGAGTGCAAGGAGATCCAGGAAGCAACAGAAGACAAGAAGGGGAGGTATGAAGGAGGAGGAATTTAGGGGACCGGCAACCAGGAATCAAAGGAATTTGCAGTACAAACTACGGCAGCACACATCTAGCCACTGCAAGCGGTAGCGTTGAGACGCGCAGGGCCGCGGGGGCGTGTCAGCTTTATAGAACGTAGTGCGTATGACGCGGAAACTGGTAAACAGCGTTCCGCGTTTGGCGGCCAAGTTGGAAGTACTGCTGAGTGCAAGCCCCTTTGGGTCAGGGACCAGGAAGTCCAGAAAGGACGCGTCTGATGGTTCATGACAGATTGCACTGTGACAGGTGATGGGGGTGCACAAATGCATGTCTTCTAGTGATGGGTGTGCATTCGTTTGGCACTCCCCATGTTGCTTGTGACGTCAGGCTCACCTTCGGATGTTCATGCTTTTGTGTGTGTATGGATGCTGCTGCCTGCTACACCATTCCTGTTAATTTGGGCATGTGTGTGAGTTCAAATGATATGTGTGCTGGGGAGTGTGATGCCATCTGTGAAGTTTGACACTGCCACTCATGTGCAACTGTCATGTGTGTATACGACCATTGTACAGTGCCCTGATGCCTTTGTTCTGTCTTGCAATCTACTGATGAAGAGCACAGCGGCAGGGATCCCACTTCCAGCCGGAGACGCAAGGCCCAGCTCCCCTCCCAGGTAGTCATCTCTTGGGGAGTGAGGAGTTTGGTGCCGCGTCCATGGCCGCAGCTGCCGAGAGAAGGTCCAAGAGGCAGCGATTGGAGGTGGACTCCTCGGCACAGAGTCATCCAGGTTGGTGGGGGGGTTCAGTTGAGGAGGAGGCCGCGGAAGGCCCACGCACTGGGCCTGAAGGGGGGGATTCCACTGGTGCTAGTGGTGCAGTCCAGGGGCAGGGACAGGAGGCAGCACCGGATACCGCGGAGGTACCTGTGTGTAACCCTGTCCCCGATTCTGTGACTGCATCATCGGGCACCAGCAGGGATGCCTGCGTCCAGACCCGTTTTCAGGGAGGGGATGCGCATACAACAACTGGCCTTCCTCTCCCTGCGGACGTTGCAATCCATGACCATATTGAGCCTGTCCTAGCTGGGGTGGTGTTGCGCCAATGTGGGATTCGGGATGACGTGCTGGGTTCTCGACTGGACAATGCATGTCATTTCGGATCCCTCTTTGGCCGCGTCGACCTACTAGGACAGGTCGTCGGCACTGGGTTCACCCGTGTGCTGTAACGTCTTGTGGCCCCCTCCTCAGCTGAACCCCCCTATGTGCCCGTCGTCCTCCGTGCCATCTTCCCGCCCAAGTATCACCTGGGCCCCTATGGAGCTGCCCTGAGGAGGCACTGCTTACGATGGTCAGGGCGGAGAACTCTATGCGCCGGGCGTTGAGGCGGGCTGAGTGCTTCGAGGGAACTCACAGGGAGTTGGAGGAGGCCATGGCTGCATCCCTGCAAGACCTCGAGGCCAAGGAAGAGGCCCCGCTCTGGAACATCGACGTGGAGTTCGATGATGCCCTGGCCCGGAACATGAGGCAGGTGCCCGTCACTGGGGGTCGGGTGGGGGGACATGTGTCAGGGCTTCCAAGTGCATGGTGCCATTTGGGTTGCCTGCAGGTCATGGTCTGGGGTCATGGGCTGCCTACGGGGCATGCCAATGGGGTGTAGGGTGGTCCCCTGTGGTGGGGGCTGCCTGCAGGGCATGGGGTGGGGGGGAGAGGCACACCCGGGAGGGCCCACAATGCCAAATCGCGTCTATTACTCCCTGCGCACCCCCGGATTACACGTACCCCACTCGCTCCAGGCCAATCGCGTGTAAAACTCCATGCGCACCCCGGAATACACGTACCCCACTCGCACTAGGTCAATCGCGTGTAAAAGTCCCCGTGCACCCCCGAAATACGCTTACCCCGCTTGCGCCAGGTCTATCGCATGTAAAACTCCACGCGCACCCCCGGAATATGTGTACCACGCTCTTACCAGGTCAATTGTGTGTAAAAGTCCCTGCGCACCCCCGGAATACGTGTACCCCGCTCACGCCAGGGCAATCGCTTGTAAAAGTCCCCGCGCACCCCTAAAATATGCGTGTCCTGCTCACGCCAGGCCTATCGTGTGTAAAACTCCATCCGCACCCCCAGAATACGTGTACCCCGCCCGCGCCAGGCCAATAGCATGTAAAACTCCACACGCACCTCCGGAATACACATACCCCGCTTGCGCCAGGCTAATCGTGTGTAAAAGTCCCAGCACCGCCCGGAATGCGCGTACCCTGCTCGCGCCAGGCCAATCACGTGTAAAACTCCACGCGCACCCCCGGAATACACGTACCCTGCTCGCGCCAGGCCAATCACGTGTAAAACTCCACACGCACCCCCGGAATACACGTACCCCGCTTGCGCCAGGCCAATCGCTTGTAAAGTCCCCATGCACCCTTGAAATGTGCGTACCCCACTCACGCCAGGCCTATCGCGTTTAAAACTCCATGCGCACCCCCGGAATATGCATACCCCGCTCGCGCCAGGCCAATTGCATGTAAAACTCCACAGGAACCCCCGGAATACACATACACCGCTCGCGCCAGGCTAATCGCGTGTAAAAGTCCCAGCACAGCCCCGGAATACGCATACCCCGCTCGCGCCAGTCCAATCGCATGTAAAACTCCACGTGCACCCCCGGAATACGTGTACCCCGCTCGCGCCAGGTCTATTGCGTGTAAAGTTCTCCACGCATACCCCGCTTGCGGCAGGCTAATCGTGTGTAAAATTCAACTTGCACCCCCGGAATACGCCCATCCACCCTCCCCATGCCCTGCAGGCAGCCCATCCACCATGACCATGACCCGTAGGCAGCCCATCAACCCAGACCATGATCCGCAGGCAGCCCACACCACAGTGGGCACATTTTCCACGCAATTTTCCTGGCACAGGCGGAGTACGTGTATTCAAGGGGGTGCGCAAGTTGATTTCCACACGTTTTGGCAGCCACGAGCGGGGTACGTGTATGGACGGGGGTGCACGGGGAGATTTTCATGCGTTTTGGCTCCCGCGAGCGGGATACCCGTATTCAAGGGGATGCACTAGTACATTTTCACACGTTTTGGCTGCCATGAGCGGGGTACATGTACTTTTTCACTCGATTACAGTGTAGCGGCCCTGTAAGATGGTCCAGGGTTAGGACGGCCCTTTGAATCGTATTGGGGATTTCGATGGCTTTTCCTTGTGCAAGGTGCATTCTTGGGGGCGTAACTGGAGCTGCGGGATGTTCACTGCGCCACAGCTCCAAATGGCTTGGAAAATGCTGTTTAGCGCACATGGCTGGCACAAGGCTGGTGCATGCTGGCGCACGCTCCCTCTCTGCACTGCTCGTGTGCTCTGCTTCTGCGCTGAATTCTATGAATTAGCCCCTATGTTTGCCTGTGTTCGCCGGTGGAGCATGCAGCACAGCCATCAACCAGCAGCGAGTGACAAGGTAAGAAAGGTATAGACAGAGGGAACAGACATTACTGCTCCCTAATAAACTATCCCACCTCTCTTATTACCCCTTCTACCAAAATGCTTAAGTCTGCTGCACGTCACCCACAATTGTATGTTGTCCATAATCGGGCACTTAGGCCCTATACAGGAAACTTGCATCTAGGTGTTATGCTTTTTCTGCTGTATGTTGAAACCTAGACTTTTCCCTCTATCCAGTCTTTTGCACCTAGGTGTTTTGCTTTTTCTGCTGTATGTTGAAACCTAGGCTTTTCCCTTTATCCTGGACACTTGAATCTGGATGATTGCATTGCTGTTGTGTTGAAATTGACTTCATGCTTCTCCCTCACCCGAACTCAGGCCTCCCTTGGCTCCCCTCTCCCCTTCCCCACTCCTCTTTCTCTCCCACTTCACCTGGTGGGGTCCCTGGACGGCTACACTCTGTGAGAGCTCCTGCTCCTCCAGAACTTCAAGGACAACATTGACTCCCCTGCTCCAGCCTTGGCGGATTCACACTTTGCCACTGTCTCCTTGACGCATCTCCTCAAGCACTCCCTTGTGCACCCTCTCCCCAAAAATGCAAGTGAACTGGTCCACTTGCACTTAATGTTCCCTTCTCCTCCCTCCCGATCATTCCCCTCCCTCCTGTCCTGCACTTCTCTTCCTCCTCTTCTTCCCTCATTTCTGTTACTGCACTTGCACGCTCTGAATTTTCTCATGACCTAGTAGGAACGTTATTGTTTGTCTTCTTCCCTGCTCATCCCCAACCTACACTTTCCACCTCTCCCCTCTTTTCTGTTACTGCACTTGCACGTTCCAAATTGTCTCACAACCTAGTAGGAACTTTGTCTTCTTCCCTGTTCGCCCCCTACACTTGCCCTCCTCTCCTCCCCGTCCCCTGTCATTCTTGGTACAGCACTTGCACAACCCGAATGTCTCAAGACTTAGTAGTAAATTTAATATCTGTTTTTTTCGTCCCTGTTGCCCCCTCCCTCCTTGTCTTGATGCACCTTGAAACACCATTTTGCTGTATAGGCGCATTATAAATACCTATGAAAAAATATTGCCGTTTTAAACTACAGCATGGCGTTGTCATAAAAAGAAATGGGCACAAACACGTACATTTCCCCTGATACATGAAAAAAGTTTGCCCTGATACACGTAAAGAGAGGCAATGCATGCCCGATTCATTGAAATCATTATTTTGCAATATCACACACAACGTGGAAATGCCATTGTAAAATGGCTGCCATGTCGACAGAGGAACATACCATGAAGCGGTCCTTCATTAGATTTTACGCTACTGAAAGCGAGGTTAATCATTAAAAATGCCAAGGTACCGCGTGGGAAGTAAATACAGCATACACGCCATACACAGCGTCCCAGACCAGTTGGTGGCACCAGGTACTCCATCAGACGAACAGTTTATACGCTTATACCAAAGCTAGCGGTTCGTTCCGTGGAGTAAATATAAGTAATTCTTCTGTACACGGAGTCACTACATTGTTGTGCAGCTAAGCGTGCATGTCACGGTATCTCCGGGCCCATTAGTCTTGGCTGCCTTCAGGACGCTTGGGGAAAAGGACTTAAAGACTTAAATCAAGGGGCACATATATATTCACTGCGTGGTTCCTTCATTTATCAGTTTCATTTGAGGATTTGCGAGCCAACAATCTGCGTTTCTGTGATTTTAGGAAGAATCATAAATAAATAATGCGTGCCACGTGAATTAAGAAGCCTTGAGTGACAAGGGAACAACTCGCCTCGGGTGGACTAGGTAAGAGACATTACACAACAGCTATTAAACAGTGTGCATTCAGTTTAGAGAGCAGCACTAAAAGTATACCTTTCATTCCATGTTATAGGAACCACAGAGGGCTTTCAAGAATCCATTTGAGAATGCTCATACAAGTCGTTTTTCAAAAATGATTGGTTGCTATTTATTTTGAAAATACTTGAAATACCTTTCCGCTAGACCTGTCACATTGGATGATGACAGAGAGTCAAAAGACACTTTATTGATTAATATATGTATTTTGTGTATATGTCCTAATACACTGTAATCCACTTATGGAAGATTTCATAACTACACTGTCCTGATACAGGCCGGAACACTATGAGAAAGAGCACATTGCCAGAAACACTGCACATCGACAATACTGTCACAATCTTTAATCAATATTGTTAAATAGGTTACTATTGATTGTTCTGAAAATTCACGTGAGATGGTAGGGATGATTTAGGAGAGAAACCACACCCCCTAAAAAATGATGATTCAAAGCATTTCTTTGTTTTTCCCTGTGTCATTTGTTCAACACTGTGTACACTGGTTGTCAATATTGTGAAGACTGTTTCTTTGAATATTTTGTGACGTGTCAATATGTTTTTGGGTGTTAGCACAGTTGCGCATCTCTCTAAATGTTGATGGGATTTGTGTTTTGTTGTGTGCTGACCACAAATTAGTTGCCTTATCTCAGCACATATAATTGTCTATCCGAAAATGATCCTGATCATATCGTTTTGTTTGAATGTTCATATGACGCTTGCTTGCTTTTTGCCATAGCGCTATATAAATGCTAAATTAATTAAAAAGCAGGCCGAAGCCATATGAATCCACAGCATTTGTGCAAGCATGAAACTCCATGCTGGCGGAAATGCCAGTGTACTTGGCTGGAGGAGGGGAAGGGAGCGACAGAACCGTAACTTGCGATCTGCCCCTCCGCTCTGCCATACAAAGGAATGAAAATGGGGTGTGACGTGAATGAAGGCAGGCTTTTACACCTTACATTTACATTACACCCGGAGCAAAATAAGCTCCAGTGGAGTAAGTGAAAGGCGTAAAATCCTTGCGTAAGGCTTTTACATCTTTCATTCACGTCACGCCCCATTTTTATTTATCTGTACAGCAGAGTTTCGGGTGGATCGCAAAGTACGGTTCCACCACCCCCTTTTGCTCCGCTGTACAAGTACTCCAGCATTTCCAGCAGCATAGATTTTCATGCTGGTGCAAATGCTTTGGATTCCTATGGCGTCCGCCTGCTTTTAACACTAGCAAAAAGTAGGTGGACTCCATAAGAATCGATTATGAGTACATGGCAGTCTGTGTTTACTTCAATTGAATTGTGAAGTGCAAAACAGGCGGTGTACACCCCCTTTTTGCACTCCGCCATTCAAATGAGGAAAATTACACAGTGGGGACCAGCTCAAGCAAAAGTGAAAACGTAACAGCTCGCAATTAATTTTTTATTGCAAGCTTAATACTGGAGACTAGTCTCTTAGCGCTGGACCGGGATTCAAACCTGCATTGTTCTGTGTTATCTTGCTTCCAAGACACATGCACTGTCCCTGAGCTAGCCTCCCAGCCGTGTGTGTTCCTGGGGACTCCGATTAGGAGCCCCTTTGTGGTGATTCTGGGATGTGGGCATATCTTCCCAGGTTTCGTTGATATGTATATTTGCTATAGTTTTGGTTTGCTTTTCATATGCTTAAACATTAATGCACTGACCGTGAGGGCAGGGAAGGCAGATTGCTCTCCCAGGGAGTGTGGCTATTTGTTTCTGGAGAGGGATTTCCACGAGTGTAACACTTTGAGCAGTGACCCAAAATAAGACAGAAAAGGAATAACAAATCATTTGTCTTTCTTTAATTCTATATGATAATTGCTAGACTCGTTAAGGGTTTATGTCAGGCACTCTTCAGTAGGGTGAGTCACTGATTTAGTCTGTTCATAAACTCCTCAATTCAGCCTTTCATCCTTCTGAGGTCAATAAATGAGTACCAACACAGTTTGGGTGATACTGTATGTATATTTGTTCTATATAGAAAGCTTGTGTAAGTGCTATATAATAACACATCACTATCATTTGGGCTTGGATGTCTGCTTGCATTCACAGAAATATGGCAATATGGGCCTATACACACCGATAGTAACGATACATATGGTGATCCATTCTTGTATGAAATGTATGTCACATTATAGTGATAGCGTAACGATATTTTTCATAATGTACTTAGGCAATGCAATGCCACGTCCTGTTTTGTCAAGGGGTGAAAGGTCGTGTTCCATCGCTTCCCGTGATGTCACTTCGGGGTGGGGTCAAATTACATCCCTTAAGGGCCATGTGATGTCACTTCCCCTACCCCTGGCATTTTGGTGAAATGACGTCCCTGCGCTCTCCCCCACTTGGCTCCACAGTGCAGAAAAAAGGGAACATTTCAGAGTGGCCCAGGACTTTTCCTCAGCTGCTGCCTCCTCTGTAGAGCCCTGAGGGTGGAGAAAGTATCCCAGCCGCTCCTTCACTGTCATCCTAGGCATAAACGTTTTCACACTTCGTTTCTAGCAATGCTCAGCTAGTGAGCAGCACTTTAATTCAATGGCTGCAGCCACCACTTCCATTTTGGGCAGTTGCTGAAGGGCCCTGCTCACCTACAGAGCTGTCATGAGAAGGACAAAATGCAGGTGACGATAGGCACCTTGACAATGGCCTCTCTGTTACTACTGTAAAACATTTATTTTGTAAGAAGAGCCTTTCTTAGGCATGAGTGTTTAGTTGATTAACACAGTGTTGGGACATTTTCAAATGAAATACTTTCCCCACACTCTTCCAGTTATCTACCAAATTTGGATCTGCTACTAAGATAATTAAAGCAAGAATCACAATAAGGCTCCTTTGAAATATTCACTTATATTCGTGATGTTGACTAGCTTGACAGGCCCAAAAATGGGCTTGCTTTTCTGTAGATAGTCCTGCGTTATTAGCATTACGCATAACAGTAAGATAGACGTTTGTGACACTCTCTATACCAGGTGACCTTCCTACACAATTTCTTGTAGTGTGTCTTAAAATGCTAAACGTACAGTAGTGCAAAATGGGACATTTTAATATTTGCATTATTTAGCATTCTGGGAGCTTTGGTTTTCAATTCAGGGTGTGCAATTAAAAGCACAATGGCATTACTTTTTTTTGACATGATGTCAGTTTGCTTTACTCTGTGATTTGTAAGTAATTACTATGAGACAGTATTATTGTAGTCCTTGAAAGCCAAATCTTAAATACTTGTATGAAGTAAAACTTGGACAGTATGTGGCCAAGTGCCTACACTATACAGTGGGTTAAAATCTTGGCTTCACTGTTTAACTAAAGTGTGTGATCTGGGGCAAATAATTTAATATCACTGTGACTTAACTGCAAACATCGGAGTACCCAGAAGTGATTAAGTTCACAATACTCAGGAAAAAATCATTTACAATTGGGCAGATTTAAGGATGTTTGGAATACAAGGTTTGCCTTATGTTAGATGCCCCTGAGATCCTAAACTAGAATTGCATTATTGTTGTGCTGGCTCTCCCTTTGTCCCACAACAGTTGGTTTGACAGGCAGCTATATAGTTTCTCCAGACAGTCAGAGCACCACAGATTATAGTTCAGGGCATATATTGAGACAGAATGACAGATTTGGTTTGGACACTAGCAGCATGTAGGTTTGTCAGTGCGTGCATATATTATCACGAGAGGCCCTGTTTTGGGAACTGGCAACATGAAAATGTGTTTACATGCGGCAATGTCGGCATGTCTTGTTGAGACCAGCCTCATTACTTTCTTTGGACAGAAAAAGCATGAAAGGGAGTCAGACCTCATGATGTGGTTTAGCAGCACCTGCTTGAAATTGGGCAGCGCTGGCATATATGTTGAGTGAGACCTCCTGTTTTTACTTTGGGGTCACAGCCAGTGTCAACACCTGTTAAACATTTTTTCCGTGTGCTGATGGTGACGTGGCATCTACGAAAATGTTTCACGTGTGTCCTGCAGAGCACAGTGCACATTCTACACTAGGCTCCATTTTTCAGAAATTTAAGATTTTTAAACTATTGTTTTGAACAAATCTTTAAAATGTGTTTTAAAAAAAGGTTTGGCACTGGCCAAAACCATACTGGATTAGTTCAGGTGCACTCGCTTGGGGTTGTAAAGATTCACCAGGTGCAACTGTTCTCGACTGTAGTGGTATCGCCAGAGTGCGGCATGAAAACCTAAGAACATGGCTAGTAAGGTCTTGCTACTTTCTTTGACCACACATTAGGTGAGCCCAATATGCCCCATCAAAAAAAACCAGGACTTTTTACCCACAACTCCTACCATGCTGGATACTCACCTGGTCGTATATAATACTTTTTTTAAAGCAATGCCTTGAAAAGAACAAACATTACATAATCAACTAACCATACACAATATAAATGGTCATAGAAACATGCACAGCAAAAAGACCATCAGGCTCACTACAAGTCTGCCGGTACGGGCTCTGCTTTACCAGCAGGCCTAAACTGCCGGTAGATCAGGCCCCTACCGGCAGATAAGTGCCTGAAGCACCGGCACTGGTACTAAAGGTGCCGGTGATTCGGGCAACACCTTCCCATGGAGTTCCAGAGGACTCCATGGAATGGGGAGTTACCAGCATCTCCGCCTCCCGTAATATCCTGCTAATACCGGGATCTCGGGCGGCGGAGACGGTAAGCTAGTTCCCCGGTATCCCACCGGAATTTCCTGCAGGATACCAGGGAACTCATAATGAGCCTCCATGGCTTTAGCTTTATTGTTCCGATACTGAAAAGAAGGTTGTAATTAGCATCATGCAAAGCAATGTGAGCCTAAACAAATCTCCATTGGATTTTAAAACTGTAGTCATTACTTCACACAGCATGCAGCATTATGCACCCTTTCCACTACTCGTCACCCATCATTCACAATTCTTAAAGGACAAGCTACCCTGTGTAAATTCTGCAACTATAATGTTCTGCTGATGCAGAGCAACATGTTAAGATAAGAGCTGGGAAGGCTTTGATCCTGCCCAAAGCAACGTTGGGATTTTCCCATCCCGGACAAGATGTGCGCGGAGCACAAGACACAATCTATACATTCGGGACAGTACCGAAAAATATGGGACAGTTGATCACACTGTGCCCAATTCTAGTACTAAAGAGGATTACAGTACTGCAGGCACAGCGCTCCATGCTCACTTTACCCAAAGGTGGATGTAGTGTATGAGTGCTTTCTATTATTGTGTTATGTCACTGGACTTTGTTTGGTCTCCAGATGCTTCGGTGGATCAAGCATAGGGAGGGGTGGGTTAGGCTAGCAGAGAAAGGGAAAATGCACCTACTACTTACTGGTAATATTCATTACTGCTAGTCCTACTCTTCCTCGTCAAACCCACCTCCATTCGCAAACCCATTCCCAATCATTTTAGTTCCAGCCCCTTTCCCTTCAGAGGTGTACAACTCCCAGCATCCCACAATACAACATTTCCCCGAAGCATTGTGGACCCTTCCAGCCAACAACAGGTTGAGGTGAGTCATCAATACTGTGACGAGAGAGTGTGAGACTAGGAATAATGTACATTACTTAGGCAATATGACCCGAAGAGGCGGGCCATCACCGGTTACATAGTTTGAACCCTGAGCGAACCGAGGGCATTAACGGAGCCCTGGGGGCATCATCCAACCAGTAATGGCCCCCTTGGAGGGTCATGTTGCTATTAGTATTCCTGCACGTCATACCAGGGTACTAATTACAATTTTTCTCGAGTCGAGAAACGGAGCTGCAACCGTTTCTCAACTCGAGGAAAAAAAAGCAAAAAAATGGCCACCGGTGATCGGGAGAATAGACTTCATGTAGTCCCTTCTCCCTTTCCATAGCAGCCATTCAGTTGAATGGAAAATAAAGTAAATGAAAAAATGACCACCATGGAACAGGGAGAAGGGACTACGTTGTAGTTACGTCTCCCTTTCCATGATGGCCAGTCATGGAAGGAACCCCAGAGCCGCGGCGATGAAGCAGAGGCTTCAGAGCCTTCTCTGCAAGGTCTCTTGCTTGTAGCAAGCTCATTGGCCCTTGCCAGGTACTAATGGTAAGTAATCTGTGAATTACCTCCATGCCCCTCTTCCTCATCTCAGTGCTTATCTTTGAGGTAGGCCAAATCTTCATATGGAAGGGTCTCATGACTAAACACACAGACCAAAAAGAATGTTGCCACACCAACAACACAATCTTTATTGACACCAAGGGGGTCATTATGACCTTGGAGGTAACCATGCCGCACTTTGCGGCATGGTTACCCCTTACCGGGTACCGTGTCCGGGTTCCTTGAATGAGGAATTACCGGCAATTCCAACCTTGGAGGACCCGGTAATTCCTCATTCAAGGAACCCGGACCCGGTACATCCCCATTCCCATTTGAGCCCCCTTAGGGCTCAATGGGAATGGGGAGGGAGCTAACAACGGGCCCGTTAATAACAGGCCCGTTGTTAGGTCCCTGGTCTGCTAGCGAGACCTGCTAAGGGCACCTGGTTTTACCAGGTGCCCTTTGCGGGTCCCTCGAGCAGACTCGTAATGGGGCGGTAAGGGGTTGACGGCTCCGGCACCATTACTGGCGCTGTTAACCCCTTACCGCCAAGGTCGTAATGAACCCCCAAATCTTTTTTCCACCACCTGAACTCATTCCAGAATGCAAAACACCAGTGCCCAGAGAACCAGGGGCCTAATAATCTGCATTCCTTTCACAGCTGAAAACTACCCTTCTCACACCGAGTGCCCAGTGTCCCTCATAACATTTTGGGGATGCCGGTCACCTGGATTTCTGCAAGGAGGAGGACACCTGGCCAGAGACTCCCAACTTCAGAAACCCTCTCCTCTAAATCTCCCTACTGAACATTGAATCAACCTTACCACTTCTACACCTCTATAGGAACTCAGGGGAGAAGGAGACCTCAGAGTAGCCCATGCTGGAGCAGCTGGCCACTCCATAAAACATAGTACCATCTCTGCCTGGGCCAGAAATTAACCACTAGGAACCACTTTCTCCATGGCTTTTTCCACATATCCATGGGAAATAGTGCTGCTGGGGAGTCACATACCCGTCCCTGTGGCCAACTGAAGGATAGCGCATCCACCTTTTAGGCTCCCTGCAATGGGAATATTGAAAAGAATTTGGTCAACTGAGCTGTCAACGGGGACACAAACGGGTCTATCAGTGGATCTCCAAGCCTCCTATATGTGGATAGGAAAATCAGAACAACAATTCTTGGGAGTTCATGCAAGGTTTGCTACCACATTCTCCACTTTTCTCTCCCCAATCCTAGCCACCAGTTGGTCTACCTTCCTGGACCTTGTCCCCCACTCACGTTTTATATATGCTATTGCTGAGCATTGCCCCTCCTGATAATCACAACCGGAGTCTTTATCCATTGAGAAACTACACGTAGTGCTCCCCTTACTGCCGCTAGCTACCTCCGGTTCGGGGACTGAATGGCATCCACTAGTCCCACATTTCCCGATTAGGTTTTCTCCCCTACTGTGGCTCGCCAACCTATGTTGCTGTCATCAGTAGTAATTATGGTCACGCCAAGGAGATCTAACATTACCCCCCACTTCAGGTTGACTTTCTGTAAACACCACCTGAGATTGTAACATAACTATGTGAAAATAGGGCCTAGGCTATTCTAAGGCCTCAGATGGCGGTACCTAATACCTGTGTATGTCATGGGCTAATGGCCTGAGATTCAACCTAGCCCAAGGCAGCACAAACACACAGTATGCCACATGCTTCTGTAATTGTGGAAATATTCTGGCTGTCGCGTGGTCCGGTCTCATTGTTTCTCTCAAGAGCTTCCTCTGGGGTCTCACCCTGTCCTGAGAAAGGTAACGTTCCTGATTTTCATTCAAAACTGGCCATTTATGGAAGGAAAGCCCTTCGGATGTAGAGATGCCACAACAGTTTCCAGAAGCTTAGCAGAGACTTGGGGGGGCTGTCCTCAGTCCATATGGTAAGACTTTGAACTGAAAATGCTGCTTGCAGATCGCAAATCTTAGGAATTTCTTATCCTTTGACTTGATCAGTAAATTGTAGTATGCATCCTATAAATTGATTGATACTAGCCAACCCTCTCTGTGAATGAATGGCGCAATCCTTTGTAGGGTCTCCATTTTGAAATTATTTTTGCATTTGCATTGTTACGTGGCTATGAGATCCTCTACCAGTTGAATTTTCCTGAGGGTTTCCAGACCATACATATCATGAAATAGAATCCCTGATTGTCTTTATTGCTGGGAATTCTTGCTATCCAATTCTTTCCCTGCAGCTCCCTAAATGCAAGGTTCATTGCAAGTCTCTTGCTATTGTTACTTGGTGTTGGCATCAGAAATAGGCCTTTTGGCATGGCAGCGATCTGAATTTTAACCGGTATCTAAGCCATACTGTGCAGGATGCCCACACATCTAATGATAATCTTTCCCACAACTTGGGAAGGTACTGAAGCCTGCCTCCTACTGACCATCCTTGATTGTCAGGTCTTCTGTCCTCTTCTTGGAGACGACTTTCTGCCCATTTTGAAATGGAACTTCTCTCTTAACTGGAGGAATCTTGACGATGGTGGAGCTTTCGGCTGCTTCAGGTTCCCAGGTGACTTATATCTGGCCCAAGTCCTCTCTTTCTTTCTTAACTTGTCTGCGTGCCTGTCTGCATTTCATTTTTTGTTTACTATTTCACTAGGGAGCCCCCAAAGAGTTTCCTCTCTTTGAAGGGCAACTTTAGCGCAGTTGCTTTCTGAATTCCCTCCATATGCCAGTCCCTAATATGGACATGCATTGTGCCTCAGATGGAGGTTTCCAAGAGCATAGCAGTATTTTACACTCAATGAAATGATGGTTGTGGCATAACCCCTACTTGTTCTGCATGTTTGCTAGTAAGAATGTGCCCCCTGTTCCATCTTCTATTGCCTTACAAACATTTGTGAAGGCACCATGTTCCGTGTAGGATATATAAATGTACGCTCTTAACGATAGAAATGCCCAGCACTCGATATTTTGTAGACTGATGCTGTTTTTTAGCTAGCAGATGTCGAACTAAGGTTTCTTCAGCTGACATCGAAGATCTCCCCACCGGGTTTGATAGAATTTGGCCCACCTCAATTGACTCTGGCAGTGATGCTTCCTCACCCCACAGAGGGTATAGTTTGGGCATAAATCTGGACATTACTGGATGCACTGGTTCTTCCCATTTTTTCACTACCTTCTCCTTGACATCTGGAATCCGAGGAAGGCCCGTCTCGGAAGTACCCTATATTGTCTGCTTTGTGGGTCAGGAGAAGCGTTGGCTCCAACTTCTTCTGAAAACCCCATAAACTCGGAGACCTGGATCAGGTAATTCTCTGCGTCTATGTCCAAGTATTTTCTCCTGGGATCACTGTCTTCCTCAGAGCGGCAGGAGGGAGATGATGAGGGGGATGAAGAGACTTCCAATGAAGAGTAGGAAGAAGAGGAGGAAGAAGAGGTTTGGTCCTTCTTCGCCTGTTGCCATGGTGTAAGCAGTGATCCGAGCCAACCATAGTCTGCCCTGAAAGGGACGACTTCAGACTGACGTGCAAATAGCCACCTGTAACGTCCTGTTTCTGCTGTTTTTGTTGAGAAAGGAGGTCATGTCTCCTTTCTACTGTTGTGCTGGGTTGCAGCCCACGTGTTTAGATGGGTGGAGTTCCGCCAGAGCGCCAGTTCACGCCTAATTAATAAAGTAGAAACAACTCAATACCTTGGCTCCTCGTTTTATTGAATATCGTCGCGTTTCTATAAAAAAGGTAATCATTGTACGCATGCCAGAAGTCAACAATGGCGATGAGGTGATCCTGCGGAGTTCTCCGTATCAACCACTGGGGGTCCGACACTCAAACACACGCCCCCACTATGCTACACTACTGCCATTTCAAGGAGCAGCAGGAAGCTGTGCCCTGCATAGATGGCCGCACAGACTGCCTCTGAGGCTGATGAGCCCAAAGAAGTCACATCAAAGGCACCGCTGTGGAGGAAAGCATTGGAGCATGCGTGGCAGCTAAACATGTGCAGCGCCACGCGGCCCTCATCTCCTACTACAGGCACCGCCACAGAGGAATATCTGGCTAATTACCAAGGGAAGACAGCCTCAAGAAAGTGACTAATTAGTGCGTGCGCCTGCACACGCAAATCAGGTATTTTCTCACCAACATTTCTCACTACGCCGTCCCCCGTGAGTGTCTGTGTGCCCCCATTCCCCCATGAGTGTCTGTGTGCCCCCATGCCCACCGTGAGTGCCTGTGTGCCCCCATGCCCCCATGAGTGTCTGTTGTGCCCCCATCCCCCCTGTGTCTGTTGTGCCCCCATGCCCCCGTGAGTGTGTGTTGTGCCCCCATGCCCCCCGTGAGTGTCTGTGTGCCCCCATGCCCCCCGTGAGTGTCTGTTGTGCCCCCATACCCACCGTGAGTGTCTGTTGTGCCCCCATCCCCCCCGTAAGTGTATGTTGTGCCCCTGTGCCCCCATGAGTGTCTGTGTGCCCCATGACCTCCTGTGAGTGTCTGTTGTGCCCCCATGCCCCACCGTGAGTGTCTGTGTGCCCCCATGCCCCCCATGAGTGTCTGTGTGCCCCCATGACCTCCTGTGAGTGTCTGTTGTGCCCCCATGCCCCACCGTGAGTGTCTGTGTGCCCCCATGCCCAAGTGAGTGTCTGTGTGCCCCCATGCCCCCGTGAGTGTCTGTGTGCCCCCATGCCCCCCCGTGAGTGTCTGTGTGCCCCCATGCCCCCCATGAGTGTCTGTGTGCCCCCATGACCTCCTGTGAGTGTCTGTTGTGCCCCCATGCCCCACCGTGAGTGTCTGTGTGCCCCCATGCCCAAGTGAGTGTCTGTGTGCCCCCATGCCCCCGTGAGTGTCTGTGTGCCCCCATGCCCCCGTGAGTGTCTGTGTGCCCCCATGCCCCCATACCCCCCCGTGAGTGTCTGTTGTGCCCCCATGTCCCCCGTGAGTGTCTGTGTGCCCCTTGCCCCCCGTGAGTGTCTCTGTGCCGTTAGGTCTGTGTACCCCCCATGCCTCCCTTGCACTGCCTTCTGCCCCTCCCCGATCCACTAATCGCTCTTCTTCTTTTTGCCTCCTTCCTACTCCTCTCCCCACTTTATTTCTTCCTCCTCTCATACTTCCCCCCACTTAGCACTTACTCTTATCATTTGTTCTCGTGACTTTCTCCTCATTCTTATCCCCCGTCCCTCCCTCCCACCCCTCCTCTTGTATACCTCTTGCACTACATCAATTGTCGTCAGGTATAGTAATGTTACTGCTTGTTTTGTTCTCCTTCTTTTCCCCTCCCTCTTTGCCTTATTTGTTCTATGCACTTGCACTATCCGAAATGTCGACAGGCCTATTACGATAGTTATTTTTCACATTCTGTATTATTTCAAGGACTTTAATCGAATGTAACTGTATTTTCCTATGTCTCCCTCCCTCCGTGAAGCGCTTTGAAACACATTGTGTATAGGCGCTATATAAATAAACAATCAATCAATCAATCAATCAATTACAAGCTGAGAACTACACACTGCACAGACCTCTGAACGCTGCACCATCCAGCTTCATTCAGCCTACTGCAACACGGACATCCTCAGCGATAGCGTGTTTCAAGGTACAAGTTGAGCTTTTCAACTCCCTGAGGCCCTCCCATCATGTCAGGAAATGAGGCAGACAGCAGCTCGCAAAGCCCACAATCCAGCTCCACTTCCCACAACCCCGTGCTTAGGGAAGAAGGAAATCATGACTCATTACAGCTTCAAGCCATGCAACATTTTGACATCTCAGACAGCAGTAGCCTGGCACCCAGGTGGGCCAGGTGGCTAAAGGAGCTGCACACATATATTGATGCAACGGGTGTCCGGGAAGAACGTCGTCAAAGGGGAATGTTAATCCATTCACTTGGCCCGGCGCTAAGAGACAGTGGGCCTCATTACGAGTCCGGCGGTAACCGTGCCGGAAAAAACGGCAAGTAGCCGCAGGACCTCTAAACAGTTAGCGCCTCCGGACCACATGGTAACACCAGGGTATTACAACCCTCAGTGCCGGTAATTCCGTAGGCGGTAACTGTTGTTCCCCATTCCCACAGAGTCCCATAGGATTCTATGGGAGTGGGGAATATGGTAACACCGCTTCCGTCTATGATGGAGCCGGTGTTTCCCTTTCCGCCTGCAGGTGGGTGGCATTACTCCCGCCAGGTCAGACCCGGCAGGAGTGACCCCACCCACCTGCAGAATTCGTAATCTGCCGGTCCGGAAACAACAGTGGCGGCGGGTTTACCGCCACCGTTGTTTCCGGACCGGCAGACTCGTAATGAGGCCCAGTGTCTTTAAGATGCCAGAAAACACCACAGACGCATTTCAAGGCATGATTGACTTGATAAATAATTATTTTGCACCGCTGCGAAACATGAAAGAGAGGCATATTTTCCATACAACCACGCAGGATAAAGGTGAAAATATGGCCAATTTTCTAATGAGATTGCAAAAAACGTGCAAAGTATTGTGACCGATACTCGACAGAAGAAGCACTCAAATCACAAGCCATTGCGAGATGTGAGTTCCCTGAATTCAGAAAGAAGTTGCTTCAAAAGAGTAGAACCCTGGATGAAATTTTACAGCTAGTGAGAGCGGATGCTGCTCTGTCCTTGAAAACCGAGACACTCAGTAATATTAAAATAACTCAATCTGCATCACCAGCAATTGTGTGCCCCATTTGCACATCAGAGAATACTGCAGAACAGAAAAAGTGTTACAGATACAGATATAAGTTCCCAAACGTCGGCCCGTGTCCAGCCGTAGGTCACCATTGTGACAAATGCAGGGGTGAGAACCACTTCTAATCTGTCTGCAAGAACATTAGATACCTTCAATCATCGGAAACCAGCAGAGACGCCAGGAAACAAGATGGTCGACGCTCTAGGTCGGAAAACCCAAAACCCAAGACGTGGCGATCTCCTACGACCAGCAGATGCAGTTCACACAGAGGATCACGAGAATCATCACACAGAGACATATGGCGTGATGACAGAAAAGACAATTCCGGCCAATGCAGGAGCAGACAGGACTCACAAAGACAGCCACAACCCCAACAGAAAATTCAGGTACCTGGTAAGAGTCCCTGCAACGCCAACGTTATGCAGACTCCTCCTCGTCGAGCGGAGACAGAAAGAGAGGGTATGTTCCTGCCATTGGAAATTACACTGCAGCCTAATACAGCCCGGCAGTATTGCTACAGATACATGAACAAAGCTGTGAGTTCCTTATCTATACCAGAGCTACGGTAAACATCATTAATGAGGACACATACAAATCTTTGATCAACAAGAAGGAGTTAAACAAAGCAGACACTGAAATATACCCATATGGCTCAAGCAAACCCCTCAAGTGCCAAGGCATGTTCACGGCCACATGCCAATATAAGGACAAAAGCTTAAAATGTAAAATATATGTCATAAAAGGAGAAGTGCTAGGGGGAAGCATCCTCAGTTTTCGGTCAGCTATTCAAATGGGCCTAATACACATAATGTACCAGATCATGTTGGCATACACCTCCAGTCCAAAGGATATGATAAAGAAAATGTTCTGACATTGTTCAAAGGACTGGGAGAACCTCAAGGGCAAACAAATTAAGCTACACATAAACACACAGATACAACCAACAGCCCAACACTACAGGGGCATACCTCTTAACATCCAGAGACACATAGAAGACGAAATATCGTCCTTATTGGAACAAGACATTATTGAACCAGCATCAGGACCCACACCTTGGGTGTCCCCCATAGTGCCTGTGCCAAAAAAAGAGAACAACACCAGCATCCGTATCTGTGTAGTTATGAGGGCTCCCAATGTAGCAACAGAAAGAAAACGGCATCTTGCGCCCCGGATGACGGACATGATGCATCTATTACATGGGGCAAAGGTATTCTCTAAACTAGATTTAAACAAGGGTTACCACCAACTGGACCTTCATCCGTCCACCAGGTACATCACGTCCTACTCCACACACCTGGGACTTTTCAGGTACAAGAGACTCAGCTTTGGAGTATCATCAGCCGCTGAGATATTTCAAAATAAAATCCATCAGGTCATCAAGCATATCCCAAATTGCTTAAAGTACAGTGATGACGTTTTAATATTTGGTACCACGCAGGAAGCACATGATGATACCCTAAGAAGAGTTTGCATGGCGCTTGAGGGTGCCCATTTACTGTTGAATGCTGACAAATGTGAGCTCAGCAAATCGCCCCTAAAATTCGGTCATATATTTTCAAGCAACGGCCTACAACCAGACCCGGAAAAGGTGCAAGCACTGGTGGAAGCCCCTACACCAACTTCTGTATCTGCAGTCAGGTCATTTCTAGGAATGGCGAGCTATTGTACACGATACATTCAGGACTTTGCGTCGGTGGGCACGCCCCTCTGGTTACTCGCGGGAAAAGGGCAAGAATTCTACTAGTCCAATGCATGCAAAAAAACTTTCCAGGAAATCAAGAAACACATTGCCTCCACATCCTGCATGACGTATTACGATCTGGACCTCGACACAGAAGTGACGGTTGATGCCAGCCCTGTTGGCCTGGGGGCAATCCTAGCCCAAACCAGGAGCCTCGCCTGATGCACCGAGACGCATAGTAGCGTACACAAGTTGCAGCCTCTCAGCAACGGAGTGTGCCTATTCTCAACCGGAAAAGGAGAGCCTTGCAGTTGTGTCGGCATGTGAACACTACCATCTGTTCCTATATGGCCGCCCATTCACCATCATCACTGACCACCGGGCCCTCACCACCATATTTGGCATATATGGCAAACCAACTGCCAAAATGTAACCACATATTGCAAGGTGGGGACTTAGGCTGCAAGAATACTCATTTAAGATCATACACCACCCGGGGAAAGACAACAACCCGGCAGACTTCTTATCCAGACACCCACTTCCAGTTTGTGATGAGAGACAGTCCACCAAAGCCAACCAATACATAAATTATCTGATAAGCAATGCGCTTCCCAAGTCCATCATGAGCGCTCAACTGATAATGACCACCTACTCCAGAAAGTACAGGAATGCCTGCAGTCGGGCCAGTGGCACGTCAAGACCAGCCATGGGCAACCCCTATCCACGGCTTAACAGAGGCAATTCCACACATTCAGACTCATACGACACACGCTGTCCATGTCCCCAGAAAGACTCTTGCTAAAGGAAAACAGAATTGTCATTCCAACGGACCTGCAGGAGCAAGTGCTCGCACTCGCACACGCCGGGCACAGATGAGAGGAATTGTCTCAACAAAACGACAACTGAGAACCAAAGTGTGGTTCCTACAGATGGACGAAAGGGTAGAACAGATGTTAGGCAAATGCATTGCCTGCAAGGCAGTTGCCGCACGCACCTTTCCGAAGCCTCTTAAGATGTCATCATTGCTTTTGCAGGTACGGGACAAAGTTGCCATCGACATGTTCGGCCCGTTAGCCAACGGCAAGTACATACTTGTAATTATCGATGACATTTCCAGATTTCCGGAGGTGCACCTGATCCACTCCACCAGCGCCCAGGCGGTGATACCGGCATTGGACAAAACGTTTGAAGACTACGGAATTCCATCCATGGTAAAATCGGACAATGGCCCTCCTTTCAGCGGACATGACTTTGCCATGTTTGCAGAACATCTTGGCTTCCAACACCACAAGATAACGCCGCTATGGCCCCAGGCCAACGGAACCGTGGAGAGATTCATGGGCTATGCTTGATTACCAAAGGATCATTTATGCAGGCAATATGTATCTTGTTGAGGGACTACAGAAACACACTGCATAGCTCGACAGGTACATGTCCATCGGCGCTAATGTTTGGGTGAGTAGTAAAAACCATACTGCCACACAATCCAAATGCTTCTCTCCCCACCACATACCCAGATTCCGACAAAAAACAAAGAAAGCAAAACCAAAATGAAGGAGTATGCCGATCTACGACATAGAGCAAAACCCAGCCGTTTCCAAATAGCAGACCAAGTACTGGTGAGACAGACTCAAGACGCCAAAGACGCCCCTGCTTTCAGACGCGAACCAATGACTGTGACACACATACAAGGGTCAATGGTAACCACTGCGAGTCCCGCGGGCACAGTGACCCGAAACTCGTCATTCTTTCAACTTTTGAAGGTGACAGATGCCGGGAAAGCAGTTGCCCCGCTGTGGGAGAGGACTCCCCTGATTTGATTTAGACTTTGAGTACACAGAAGAAGACATGGACGCAGATGACAGTGCCAGTGTCTGCACTATGAATGAAGTCCCCCTGCACGTAGCCCTTCTCAGAGAGTGGTTCGCAAGCCCTCACAGAAATGAACTGACAGTGCATTGTTTTATGATAAGCAAGGGGGAGATGTAACGTCCTGTTTCTGTTGTTCTTGTTGAGAAAGGAGGTCCTGTCTCCTTTCTACTGTTGTGGTGGGTTGCACCCCACGTGTTTAGATGGGTGGAGTTCCGCCAGAGCGCCAGTTCGCGCCTAATTAATAAAGGTTTAACAACTCGATAACTTGGCTCCCCGTTTTATTGATTATCGTCGCATTGCTATAAAAAAGGTAATCATTGTAGCATGCCAGAAGTCAACATCACCCATCACACTTCAATCAACGGAGGCATTCACTGTCATGTCTTTTCACTCGTGATCATGCCCTGGCTCGGTGGAGGGAGCTGTCCCCGTCGGAATGTTTCTGTAGTTGGCGCCACTGGTGTTTCCGAAGACTGTAGCGTTCTGATGTCCTACATCCTCACTAAAATACAGATAAAATTGAGCGTTCAGACGAAAATTGAGTTTCCCCACGATATCTGCTATGAGATGGATTGCGTTGTCATTACGCAGAATAATCTGTCCACCATCGCTGACGTTACACAAGTTACATGCGTGTATGATTTTGTAAAATTACAAAAAAAATCCTACTTAACCCCTCGGAAGTATTACCCTACAGTGCTCAAGGGGCACCCAGTGCCTGGGCGGTGGGTACTGGCAGGCAGTTTGTCGTCCCACTGGACTTCTGTGCTGCCTCCCGGGCACGTCTCGCGCAGAGAACAACCGTTGAAAGATAATGAGAGTCTGTTCTGGGAAGAAACTAGGCCATCTCGCCTGATTCAAAGGAGGTGCGCCACTGCACCGCCGTTTGCATTGCTGTCAAATCAATTTAATCACATGCGTTTTTCATGCTGGGGGAAAATGGAAGATTTGAAACTATGGATGGAAAAGCCAGTCACGTGGGAGACTCGACCCTGGAAGGCTGAGAGTGTTGGTGAAGAGCTAGTTACTTATCAATCAAGCGTAGAGCCGGGCTACAGCCAGTCAAATGTAAAGTTGCAGTAGAAAGTCTCTGCCCACGGCAGACACGCATGACATGTGACTGACTCTCCCTCAGCCCTCCCAGATTCGTATGGATTGCCATTCGTGTACGTATAACATACATTTGCCACTGCTGTGGTCTTGTAGAGCTGCCGGTGTAACGTCACTTTTTGCTATGTGTCAGAAAATCCTATCCTGCTGACTGAGCTAACAGATAGGATTTTTTGACACCATGAATGTGGTGTGCCTGTCTTTTTGGGGACCCCGGGGTGCAGTTTATTTAACTTTATGTGAGCTAGGCTGACTGAAATAAAAGAACAAAGAGAAGTCATTTCACGAGCGACTTCAAAAGGGACGGAAAGAGCACGAACCCAGCGGACGGAAAGAACAAGCACCCAGCTCACACTATGCGTTTTTATTCTATAAACTCCCAGGATTGTAATAATCACTAAATGCGGTGCCATTGTAACCCTCCTCCCCCACACTGAATGTTTTCAAGGTTGCACGTTATTGTACATTTCCTTTCACAGAACACATTGCCTGGGTCTGCCTCCTGCTGCACTGGCTAATGTGCACGCTGGTGGGAGCGGACTGGGATCTTTAGTTTAGAGAGAGCTGGCACGGGATAGAGGGAGGGGGCTCAGGCGGGTAAACACAGGCGAGGGGGGCTTTAGATGTGATCACACCCTGTCTCGAGTAATTGGAGTCAGCCATCTGCATATAGAAAGAGCGACTCGTCCACTGCAGGAAGTCCACATAGGTGAAGTCATCAAATAATCCACTTCAATATGTTCACAACAATATTGGGTCATGCTTCTTGAGAGAGCCATTGCAGGGGTGTGTGGCAATAGAAAGGGACACAAGAAATAGAGGGCACAGTATTTTCATTTACAACAAAAGATGCATTCATCATGGGACCTTAAAGAAGTGCTCGATATATATGCAGCAAAGATGTTCTATGTTTGCTCAAACGTGACATGGACAGTGGCAGAGATTGAGTGACAGTGGGACAAAGGGAGCTGTTAGAGGTGTCATCTTGCAGGGGGTGGAGGAAAGAGGTGGTAGCTGGCAGGGGGTTAGAGGTGGTAGTGGGCAGATGGTGGGAGGAGAGAGGTGGTAGTGGGCAGAGGGTTAGAGGTGGTAGTGGGCAGGTGGTGGGAGGAGAGAGGTGGTAGTGGGCAGAGGGTTAGAGGTGGTAGTGAGCAGGTGGTGGGAGGAGAGTGATGGTAGTGGGCAGATGTGGGAGGAGAGATGTGGTAGTGGGCAGGGGTTAAAGGTGGTAGTGGGCAGGTGGTGGGAGGAGAGAGGTGGTAGTGGGCAGGGGGTGGAGGAGAGAGGTGGCATCTTGCAGGGGGTGGAGGAGAGAGGTGGTAGCTGGCAGGTGGTTTAGAGGTGGTAGTGGGCAGATGGTGGGAGGAGAGAGGTGGTATGGTGGCAGGAGAGAGGTGGTAGTGGGCAGGGGGTGGAGGAGAAAGGTGGTAGTTGGGAGGGGTGGGAGGAGAGGTGGAGCAGAGAAGTGGTAGCTGGCGAGAGCTTCGACCACTTTGGCGCGGCGGCCAGTTCGGTGTGCCCATTTTTTCTTATTTTTTTTTTTCGGTGCACCCATTTTCTTATTTTTTTTTTATCGGACTGTTCCATCATGACAGTTAAATATGTAATTTTGCTGTCCCAGGAACAAGGGCAGTTTGGTCTTATGGTTAAGTTCCAAGCCTCACAATCTTGCAGGCCATGGTTCGTGGCTGAGCTAAACCTTTCTTTATTTTCTCTGAAAAATAAAAATAATGGGATATTTTAAAACTACAATAAAATAAAAAGCTTTAGCTCAGCCACGAACCATGGCCTGCAAGTTTGTGAGGCTCAGAACTTAACCACAAGACCTAAGTGCCCTTGTGTATGGGGCAGCAACATTACATATTTGACCTTAGTGCCCTTGTGTATGGGGCAGCAAAATTACATATTTTTACATATATATTCCATCATGATGCAACAGTCTGATAAAAAAAAATATATAAGAGAGAAATATAAGCAGAAATGGTACACCCTCTTTTGGCGTCGCTGTTTACATCAACCCAAAGCCACAATTCTTTTCAAATGCAACACGATAACATTTCCTGCCAACGTGCTGCATTTGAAAAGAATTATTCTTCGGAATTTGGCGTGAGGGAATTTAGACGTGGCTGCAATGTCAGCCACGTCCAAACGTCCCTCGCGCCAAATCGGCAGCACCTGAAAGGCTCCTGCGCCAAAATGAGCGCGCCGAACTGGCCGCGCCGAACCGGCCCGCAGCGAAACGGCCGCACCAAAAGGGGGTGTACCGCTGGCAGGCTGCTAGCTTTGCGAAAGGACCCTCGCCCCCTGTACAGCCCGAAGGGACATGTGGCATTCAAAGGACGTTAAACAAGTGATGTTGCCCCGTTAAACTTTAATGCCTGTCTCTAGGTGGTAACTGGCTGCCGAGCAGCTGACTGTATGATATGATATTAGTAAAGTGAATCTTTGCTGCTTTAAAATAAATGCCACATTTATTTATTATTACAAATGCTCCACCCTCCAATGAGGACGTCCAAACCAGGTCAGCAAACAGTCAAGGGGAGGTTTCAGGTAACTCACTTCTGTAATCGGCACAGGGTATGCATGACTCCAGCAGACTACACACAGTTAATCATTCCCATGAACGTCTGCTTTGTGGTGAGGGCCAGGCAGAGTTTTGGTATACGTTGTGTTAATGTTCGACTATAATCATATACTGGGATGGGGTAATGGCCCGAATTAATGAGTTACTATGGAGTAATTATACTCGCACACCGTCTATCTGCTTGTGGGTAAGGCTCGCGGGAGGGAAGAGAAACAAAACTCAGAAAAGGACAGTGCAATTTATGCTGATATTGGCTGAAAGACAGGTAGCCATATCCTGGAAATGCTCAAAAAGCCCGCAGGTACAGCAATGGATAAAGGAGAAACAACGATGGGGGTAGGTGGAAAGGAAATCTTGCGGAAGAATATTAATCTGGAAGAGGATGAAGGGGTGGAACTAGATAGGGGTCATATATTAAACAATTTAACCTCATCCCTGGATTTGAAAGCCCCCGTAATGCAGTCAGGAATTGGCCAAGTAGGGACGAAAGGTTGGGGAGCCATGAATCGAAGAGGAGCATAACAATGGCTCGGCATGGAAGGAGGAAAGAGGGAAGGAGACGGGTATTTGGTGAGAGTTTGATAGAGTGGAAGGCTGGATGTGGCCAAGTGATAGTGGTAGTTTTAAGCATCTGCGGGCGATGGGCTGAGAAATGGTTAATATGGAATTACAGCTGATGAACTTGTGAACATAAACCGTTGTGAAGTATGGAATGTTAGGATATGAAAAATAATGAAAAATTAATAAAACAAAAAAGCCAAATGCTCATGGATTATCACTTGACACACAACCACACTCAGTGGCAGGCTCGGTGCCCCAAAGGGTGAGCGGCCGCTTGGTTCTCACATAAGTTGCAGAAAAGGCCCACTACACTCACCACACTGAGATGGGTCACATCTCGGACCTTCAATTCTGGTTTTAGGTAACTGGTCCGGGGTCTGGCGTTCAAAAAAGCCCCCACACTCAGATTGATGAAGTAAACGTTCATGATTGCGTTTGGAGGCAGTTGGATGGGGTGGGGGTCTTATCATTGTGCAACGGGTGTGGGCATGGAGTGGCTGTCATTATAACAGTCTTTATGAATGATGGAATAGTTGAATGACAGCATGTTGAGGAAGTGACAGTAATGTAATGTATCTAATAGCATTTATAAAGCCCAGCACTACAGCCAGAAGGCATCTAGGTGCTAAGAAACAGCATGTAGGAGAGTCCACTCCAGAAATCCTAATAGCAAGAAACTACAAAAGTTAAGTCTCAAGAGCTTTCCAAAATGCTAAATGATCATGAATGCCTCTTAAATGATTTGTGGAGAAAGCACGACCACTGACCCGGATCTTTAGAAGCAAGGGACCAACAGAGGTTTTTGAGACTCCGAACGGAGCTGCCTTGAGGGAGTGTATGGAATGAGTCTCACCTGCAGATACTCAGCACCCAACTGATAGAAGGCCTGATGAAAAATGCAGAGAGTCTTAAACTCGATACCACTATGCACAGGAAGCCAATGCAATTGATGGAGATCTTGGGAGAGGGACATTCCACCAACTCCAAGAGCCAGCGGTTCCATGTAGTAATGTCCCTGCAAAAATGTTTCCTGACAAAAAAGTCGCTGTTTTTTGCAGAGACATTATTACATTGCACAAATGCAGGGACACTCCTGCAACCCACAATTTCTTTTTTTTTTTTTTTTTAAATAAGGTGAGCAGTGGACATTCCCGCAACCTGTCCCCATAAATAATGTCACCATATATAATGTCGCCAATGGCTTATCCCGGCGACATTATGTATGGGGACATTATTACCTGATACTGAGCCAGCTGGGCTGCAGCATTCTGAAGGAGCTCTTTGAACCAAGAAAGCTGGCTGGCCAACATTCAGTAATCAATAGACCCAAGAATTGAAGCTGCAGCAACCTTTGCTCGAGACTCGGAGGGTAAAAATGGCAGCGTCTTCCTCAAAATGCTAAGCTTTAAAAACCCAGAGTTGCATACTGATGCAATCTGCAGCTCCCTGGAGCGTGAGGACTGAACTTTAACACCAAGACTTTTGATAGAATTGACAGGGGCTGTACATGGGCCAAAAGAATCTGGCTAAAAGTCAGTGGTACAGGCTGCCTGCGATTCAGCGGCACTTGTTACCATAATCGCGGTCTTTGCAATCTTCAACTTCAAGCATTTATTGGCCATCCAGTCCCCCATTGCTGTAAAACAATTCTTCAATTGGGATGAGGGATCACTTTCTAGAAAATCAAGCCTTAAGAGTACTTGTGTATCATCGGCATAGTTATTGAACCATACCTTATTATGTAGTTATCTTCAGTCAGGAATATCTCGACTATTAATACACCATCATACTTCAGGCCAGTGACCAGGCTCGGGATGAAGGCCTGTCTAATAAGGAAAAAAAAAGACTTGAAAGGGAGGCACCACATGCTGAGATATATACCCTGTATAATCAGAGGAATGGGAACAGTGAAGGAGGAAAGGAGGTGACAAGAAGCACATTTTGTGTGTGTAAAAAATGAAGGAATACAGCATCAAAGCTAAAGAGTGCTGTAGAAAGCCACCTCAGGATCAATAACATCAGAAACTGCTCATCCCTTAACAGGTTTCCTCATTACATTTGAGTGTTGTTTAATTCAATGTTCCCAGCGGACCGTGGTTAAGTATGCATATGTCACTTTATTTGTAACTCTCCGCCCTCGACCCCATCTACCGCCTGTAGATCCTTACTGTGCAGGCAGGCTGAGCTCCTTCTGTACTATATGAACAAACAGTGTGTTGTGCACTTGTAAGCTTAGGTACCACACAGCCACTGAGTACATGGGAGACATTGACCCCGTACTCCCAGATCCACTAGGGCAGGAGTGTCAATTGCCCAGTGGGTATACTGCATGTATTTTATGAGGATGACCAAAAACGGACAAAAAAGCATTGAGTCCTGTGTGCTTTTAAGCCGCAGGCCTTTAAATCACTTGGCGTGAGATGGCTTCTGGGTCCTGTCCTGCTAGGCTGAGATTCGGTGAAGTGTTAGCATCCGTCTTGTAAAAGTAGCACGTGCTGATCACTTCAAAGTAGAAAGGACTCCACATGATTGGACCACTTGAGCCTTAATTGCAGGGTGGAGGGGGAAGGAGAGGGGAGACAGGCAAAGCTGTCTGGCAGGTGCAGAAGAAGTAGGGGCAAGGTGGAGATCCAAAAGCAGAATGCAGAGGAAAGACAGCTCCGGAGGAAAGGCGACTGTTGCAGAAATGTTATAGGTTTAGAATTGCCAGTTATTCCTGTGGCTTTTTTTTCCCATTTATTGCTGCAAAACGTGCTTTAAAATGGTTTGTTTCAACCTGGACATGGGCAGGGCTCCCTCTCTTTGCTCAGTGTCGGAATGTCTGCCTCCATAGCGAAAATCATAAGTTGGCACCCAAGCTTGTAAGGTCAAGCTTTTCCAATTACCCGTACAGTAAGGCTAGTTTTTTTATGTCTGGTTTCGTAAGGTTTGATACTTTGGTTTGGCAGTTATGAGGAGTGCTCTGCATTTCAGACGAGAACAGGTTTTACGTGTCATTGCCATAAAGACTCTCTCCTAGCCGATTTGTGGATGGGTAGCGCTGCGTGGGCTTGCTGGGTGAACAGTGTCTCTGTGCAAATGTGTTTGGAGCCTGCTGTGTTTCCCCGTCTCTCCAAGGGGGACTTCCTTGAGCTGATGAGAGCCACTCCAGACACTTATATAACTGGATTGGCCCCTGCTGCCGGAACACCTACATGCATCCAGGATAATGTGGCGAGTCGGTAGAAGGAGTCGGACATACTCTGGACAGGTTGACTTTCTCTGGATGAAATTATAAAGAAACGGCCCATCTCCCCCCAATGCTAGAGGGGGTTCCCTGCCTTACTAAAGTAACTGAAAGTGCTTGTCTATCGTCACAAAGTGTCAAGTAAATGTCCTCAGTCCTAAACGTAACTCTATCTGACCCTTCCACTAACACAAACAACTAAAGTCGGCCAAAAGAATGTCTCTCATCTCCTGGTCATTTCCCTTTTGCCTTCTTGGCAGTGGCTTTCTCTCAGGGTTTTTATGTTAGCTCCTTATATCGTCAATAAACAAAATCTCTCTGTTTCTGAAATATGTTGCTTATGCTGATTTTCTTTGACACTCTCTTGGAGTTTCCTTCATGTGTTCTTGTAGCTAATTCTAGCTGTTCATTGGTCTTTTATTCTCTTTAGTGTTATGCTTATAATGATTCTCCTGAACATACTGTCTCACTTTCTTTACTTTACTTTCAGGTTTCTGACACCCTGAGATCCAACCTTTCTTAAGGTTTTATTTGTGTTAGGAATCCCCCCCTCCTGGGTTTCCCTATTGGTTTCTTTCTCTTGTTATTTAATTCACTTGGCAGTTTCAAATCATAATTCCTTTGACCCTTGGATATGGAGGGTCTTCCCCACCCTTCAACACTGAGCTGCTATTCCCCTCTTTCCAGGGTATTCGTTTCCACCTTTCCTTCATTTCCCACTCACCCTTGTTTGTCAAGCTCTTCATTTGTTCCTCATATATTGACTTATTCAGCTTTACTATTCGAACGTAGCCCTCAGGCCTTTCACTCGTTCCACTCCTTACAATAGGTTGCCCCGGCGGCCTCCCGCTTCTCCTATTTTCCCCTGTACCATTGTTTGTCCTGGGTGACATTGCGTGGCTCAGCACTTGCTGGGGTAACCTGCCTCGTGTTTTCGGTCTCGGGTTTCTCCAACATTCTGTTCCTTGCGTCTCTGTCGGCTACTGTAGTCGAGGGATGCTGGCCAGTGGGAGGTGTCGGCGCTCCCTGCTGTAGGGGTTTCGTCATTGTTAGGCGGGGGTCTGGCACACCGCAGGATGGTCCTGGTCACACCACCACATCGGACAGGTTTTCTCTCCCCATCTTCACAACGGCTTCCCCGTTGTCTACTTCGCCGGGCCTCCGGTGTCTTGAGCTGGCATTCTTCAGTTTGTCGAACAGTCACAGGTTCCACGGTTTCCTCCTAGTCTGCCTCTCCAAGGCGTGATTATGCTTGGGGGGTTCCCTTGTGCACCATAATCTCTCTCCTCTTGTGATCCACTCATCCCAATTATATATAGATCTCTTCTTAAAGAGATATTCTTTATGGAAGGCAGTCACATATATGCATATAAGGTGGGTGGTCTAGAGAGTTCCTCGTGGAAATGAGAGTAATTGTCCCCTAAGAGGAAGTCACTCCCAGTTTGGCTCAACTTGCCCAGACCACTAGGGAGAGTCTTGCGGAGTGGACTCACCTCCCTTGCCTCAAAGGGGGTGGGTCCAACCTGGAGAGAAGGGACGAATACCTTTGATTTGTCATAATAACTAAGGGGTTGCAACCCAAGATTGGTAGGCACTGCCTCAATGGCTGCCTGTCTCCCAGTGGGTGGTACAAACAGCCGTCAATCAGAATCCCATATGGGACTACCAGCCTCTCTTCAACATCCCTAAGTCTGCGATTCCGGGATATGGCGCACTTTTTGGGCGGGTGCCCGGCCTATTTCTTGTCCCAGTCCAACCCTGCTTGTGGTGTGCTTTGTCTCACCTGTATGTTTGTATGATTGAGTTCCCATCTGAGATGTGCCCTGGTGGGTGTGTTGAAAAAGGAGAGGTGTGTTATGTAGAGTCTGGAAGAATGTATATGGTCCGAGTGTGTTCTCTGGTGTGCGTGTGTACAAAAGAGGGGAGGTGTGTTATATAGTGCTTGCAAGAAGGTATGGAACGTCTGTGGTCAATAAGAATACTGTGAGAGGGATTAGAATGTTTGGGTATGAGTGAGGCTCCAGCCCAGGCAGTTGGAGAGAGTTAGGCCTGGGTGGTGGGAGCCAGTGGGTTTCTGCCACGTTCCTATGCAACTACTTCATACAACTTAATGGAACATAAGAGCAATTTACCAGAAGTGCCACAGAGCATCCTTTATGGGAACACAAGCAATCATGGGCATGCTGTGTGGTCTAGCAGTTTGGATAAGACTGCTCGCATTGGTGGCAGGACCACAACTGAAAGAACAGCAGCCCCCGAAGAAGCAGCTCCAGACCATGTTGGCCCGTGTTAGCCTGTGGTGCCTGCAGCCGTCCACCAGCAGCGACCGACAAGGTAGGAGACCAGCACCTGCTGCTCCCCAGTAAAATGTCCAAACCCAACGAAATTCAATTTAACCCCACCTGTTGTGTCCTATCACACTTAGATTCAGCCCACAGCCAAACAGCTCCTAGTGTTTCAGATTTCTGCCTGCCTCTTGAGTTACCGTTACTACCACTATTGCATTTACTGTTGTTCCCCCGTGTTAGGCCCTTTCTCCCTCTATCCAGGCGTCCCAAACCTAGGTGCTGCTACTGCATTCACTGTTATTGCATCTACTGTTGTTCCCTCATGTTAGGCCCTTTCTCCCTCTATCCAGATGTCCCAAACCTAAGTGCTGCTATTGCACTATAGCTCAGTACACTTCCTGCCATCTTATTAATAGGTGCCTCGACCCAGACTCGAATCCTTCGGTCCTAGCCCTCTGGACGTGCAGCTACTCTCTGACCCACACATCACTCAGCTGCTGATGTGCTCCATCCCACAATCATGACCGACCTCCCCTCCCTGATGGAGAAACCTAGGTGTCTAGATAACAAAGACCGCCGCTGCACCCCCTCAGCCCTGCCCCTTCTGCACCACACCCACTCGCCATAATGCACCACCCCCAGCACCTGCGCCCTGTACTAGCACCCTCTTTCAGGAACCCCCCATCATCCCACATCGACTTGCCTGA
The DNA here is from genome assembly GCF_040938575.1 of Ambystoma mexicanum. NCBI lineage: Eukaryota > Metazoa > Chordata > Amphibia > Caudata > Ambystomatidae > Ambystoma > Ambystoma mexicanum. The sequence continues at coordinate 1,022,727,565 of NC_090934.1, forward strand.
CCAGACCATTGTACTCGATCGCCGATACTCTGTCCCCCCCTCTGACCCCCTATTCACCATCCCACAACCAACTCTGAAATCAGAGGAGCACTCTGGCGCGCCAAACACTGCGCACCTCATCCCACACATTTCAGCCCAACCAGCCCACTCGCCGGCCTTCTTCCCCCAGTCATCTACAGAGAACAATCCCCTTCTCCCCTCCCTTACACCCCATGCAATTTCCACCTCACAAGCCAGAGGAGCTCTCTGGCTCTCCAAACACCATGTGTTCTATGCAAATAACACAGCATCTGTGCACTCACTCAGGAACTCACCCCCAGAGCAACCCCACCCACCCCAGCACACCCAGCCCCTGCCAAAGCCCTCTTGACACCTGCACTAGAACCCACACTCATATCTAGTGCTCCACGTCACACCATCAGGGTCAACCCTCCACCAACACGTACTCCATCCATGCTCCCCACATCACCACCTATTCCTCTTCCTCAAATGAAGCGTCGCCCTTGACAGAGTTCTCACAAAGACAACCGCACCCCACAAACTCCGCACAACTCTGAACCCCCACCTCTTCACTTGCGAAACCCTCTCGTCCAATCTCCCACACCACCATCTCCCCCACCCTCAGCTCCCTCTCGACCCCCACCCACCAACCTCCCCCTTCAAACCCTTTCCCGTCTCTCAAAATAGCACGTCATGCCCTTTCTATAACCATCACATCATCCTCCTTCCCCTCTGACCCGCCTACCCTCTCTCACAACCCCTGGCAGTCAGACCCAAAAAACGCAGAAAAGGTGACTAGCCCTCTCCCTCGACTCGCCATACCTCACCACTTCTTCATCGGTTCAACCTCCCATCCTTCCCCTCGCCTGCCATCAGGCCCTTCCCTCGCCCCATCTTCATCCTCTTGAACCCGACCTCTCACCCAGTACTCCTAAACCCCTAGCACCCGTCAGACTCAAACCCCAAACAACTTACATGACCCCACACACCTCACATGCACCACTCTCCATCCCCCCTCCTGCCAACCCCTCTATCATACCCACCACTGCCCGCTTATGCTTCCCGCACCCCATCAACCTGACCCACTCACCCCTCCCCCAAAGAGTACCTACATCCCAACCCCCCACTACCACCCCTCTGTCAGTCTCAACTTGCCAGACTAATCAGACTACTCCCAACATTGCAAAGGGCACCTATGTAGACCGTACACTCCCAGCCACGAGCATCAAGACAATCACTTCACCTCATGAAATCACATGCCTCCTTTTCAATGCCCGCTCTGTGGTGAAAACCAGACACAGCATCTTTGACCTCCTATCCTCTGACAGCCCTGACCTCACCTTTATCACTGAAACATGGCTCTCCGACGATTTTGCACCAGTCGCGCACAAGGCCTTCCCCCATGGCTACTCGCTTATCTCCCACAACAGTCCTTCCAGAGGTGGCGGAGTAGCAATTCTCTACAAACCGCATTTCTCCATCTCTCTCACTGAAACCCACACATGCAATGCTAACTGTGAATCCCTTCAAGTAAAACTCTTGCTAGCATCAACACTCACTCACAGCTTCGTATACATTCCCCCTGGATATGACAGACATTTTGCCAACAATCTCTGTGACTCAATAGCTACCATTCAGGTAAATCACCCAACATTCACACTACTGGGAGACTTCAATATATGGTTTGACGTGCCGAACAACCCTATGACCCAACCCCTGGTCGACAGTCTTGAGGCACTCAACCTCTCCCGTCATAGCACAGGTCCAACTCATCAGGTGGTAACATCATTGATGCGATCTTCAGCAGTTAGGACCTCGTCTCTACATCCAGTCCCAAACCATTTATCTAGACAGACCACTCTGCCATCCCTTTCTCTATCCACACACCAGCCCATCCTACCATGGCTCCCCCTACCCTCACCTTTGATCACAAATGCTGGAACAAAGTCACGGTACTCCCCGACCTAGCCGAAACCCTGCTACTCTGTCCCCCAACTACGCCGACCTGTGGTAGACTTATAACCATCGAATCCTTTGACTCCTGGATTAAAGAATCACTAATTCCTCTCACCCCCTGATGCCCTGCAACCTCACGTAAAGGACCGTACCCCAAATGGTTCACGCCCCACCTGAAGACTTTCAAAAGTCATAACTCTTGAGAGCAAATGGTGAGCTTCTAAAACAGCTCTCAACAGATCTATGTTTGTCCGCATAACACTGAAAGTTGGGCCAGAAGGTAGCGATGCGGTCGGCAAGAGGTGCCAGGGAGTGAACAGCCAGGAAGAAAGGTTGGACAGCTCGGGAACACCACAAGTAGAGAGACACAGATAGAAGAGAGGAAGGATCCTAGTTGGACCTGAGAGGGTTGGTCAATGAGAAAGGAGGTAAGCCTTACCAGGGCCTGATCAGTGATACCCAGGTTATCACGGAGGCGATGCAGGATGGTATGGTTGGCCATTTCAAAGGCAGAAGAAAGATTGAGGAGAATGAGGACAGAAGGAAGGTTAGAGAGGAGGTCTTCACGGGTGTTCAGGAGAGCAGTTTCCGTGATTCTGGCAGCTCTGAAGTCAGACTGGTGGTCGTGGAGACAGCCAACAGATTCAGTGTGATGATGAAGCTGAGAGATGGCCAGCATTTTCAAGAGTTCGCCCAGAAAAGGAGTGATGGAGATCAGCCGATAGTTAGCCGGGGCGGAAGGATTGGCAGAGGGATTCTTTAGAAGGGGTGCACAAGGGAGTGCTTAAGGGGGAGGCAAAAGTTCCAGTGGCAAAGGAGTGTTTGAAGAAATGGCCAAAGGCTACAGCGAGGGTGCCAATGTGGTATTTGATGGTTCTGGATGAGCAGGGTAGAGCCTGCTTTGGCGAGACTTTCATAGATCGGACTTGTCTAGAAACATCGTCAGGGGTGAAAATTGGAAAGGTTGGAGAAAGGAGGAGGAGAGACAGCCACATACGGGCCAGGAGTATAGAAGAAGGAGGAGGTAGAAGAAGAGAGAGAGGACAGGATGTCCTGAGTTTTAGTGATGAAGTGAGAAGCCAAGGCCATGCATAGGGCCTGGGAGGGAACAGGGGAGGTAGAGACTGCAGCAGGATTGGCCAGCTCCTTGCAGATTTTGAAGAGTTCGGCTGAGATGTTAGATGCCGCTGAGACGCAGGCTTGGATGTGAGCTCTCTTCTTGGCGAGGACAGAGAGTCTGTATTGTCTTTGGAGCAGGCAACAGGCCAGTTTGTCAGAGGATGCGCCTGATGCCATCCACTTCCTCTCCGCCCCCCTGCACTTGCTTTTATGGGTGACGGGGTCAGAGTCGTACCAAGAGTTGCACTTGGATTTGGGCTTCAAGCGGATCCTCATGACGGGGGCAAGGATATAAATAGTGTTAGTGATAGAGAGAGGAAGGTTAGAAAGGGCTGTGTCAGGATGTGAGTCAGCCAAAGTTGCAGAAAGAAGAGAAAAAGTAGCGGCGAAAGCCTGCGCTGACACACGCTTCATGGCAGATGACCGAGAAGGTAAGTGGCAGTGCAGGGGTCGGCTTGGCCTGAGGGGTAGAGAGAGGTGGGAGGAAAGGAGAAAGTGATCACTCCAGGAGAGAGGAGTGGTGAGAGGGAGAGATGGGCAGGTTGCATCCAGGTGGATGCTAGGGTCTCTGAGGAGGAGACATTGAGAGTTAGAGGAAAGGAGGGAGGAGGGAGGAGGAGAGGTCAGGCCACTCGGAGACAAAGAGGGCGATCTGGCCAGTTGACCTGTAGATAATGACCACAGTGAGGTAGAGGCCAGGAGAGATTGAGGTACAGACCAGGCATTCAAAGGAGGAGTAGTGCTGCAAAGGGATGAAAGAAGCAGGGATACACGGGAAGATCAAGGCTACACCACGACCGGGTCGGTTGGTTCTGGTTTCCCAAAGGATCTTGTGGCCATCAGGAAAGAGAGTGTCAAAGCTTGTGACAGAGCTGGCTGTGAACCAAGTCTCGGTGAGACCGAGAACATCCAGATCAAGTTCTTCCAGGAGACGGCAGAGGAGTGTTTGACAGCAGAGCAAGAGTTAATAGTAGCAATTTGGAGCAGGTTGCCCCCTTTGTATGACTTCCATGGAGGTGTACAGGTCAGAGGTACGTCCTGCGGAGGTATTGGAGGTGCCCGAAGGAGGGCAGAGTAGGAAGGTGGAGACGGCAAGGTAGCCGGAGGAACAGGGTGCCAGAAGGGTAGCGGTTAAAGGTGGCAACAGGGTGGTGAGAGAAGAAGCATAGGAGCCGTAGAGGTGGCAGAGGAAAGAGGCAGCAGAGGAGCCAGAGAAGGGATAGCAGGAAAGGAAAGGAAGTTTATAAGGTGCAGGAAGCATCTATCAAAAAGGAGGAGGTTGGCCTGAGGGCCTTGGACCTAGATGGTGCCATTAATGTAGACAATTATGATAGTCTTGGAGGAGTGGAAGGGGGCCAGGAGGGCCTCCCACCGGGTCCCACCATTAATGGGAGAAGAGGAAAAAAGAGACAGAACCAAGACTATGTGGGGGGGTCCATAGGCCTGCAGAGGGAACAACAAAGAGGATGCCTGTAAGGGTCTGCCTGGAGGAAGCACTTGTGTAGGTATCAGCGATAGGGAGGCCTGGGTTGGAGACCTGGATGTCCCTTTGAACTTCTTATTGCCAGACTTACTGAGAGAGATGGGATAGTCGATAGAAAAACAGTTTGAGAAGATAGGTGAGACAGAGAGGTAGGGCTGAGGACAAAAAGAAGGGAGGGACACAGAAGGAGGGGTAAACAGTGGACAGCAAAACATGGACCACAGCAACAGAAGCACAAAAACCCAATCAGAGGGGGGCGAACCAAGTCGTCAACCAAAGGAACCTAGAAGTAAAGTAATGAACACAGAAGGAATGCAGGCAATGCAATGTGGGCCAAAAACCTTGGGGAGACAAAACCTGAAACACAATACACAAAGTCAATCACAAAAGGTACCTAGAAGTAAAGGAATAAACACAGCAGGAATGCAGGCAATGCAATATGAGCCAACAATCGGGGAGAAAAACAAAACGTCAACGACACTACACACATGATCAGGGCGGGAGCTAAGAAGGGGAGGCGGTGCGTGGGGAAAGTTGGGACATAAGATACGAGGGAGAGCATGCAGCCTAAGATGCGATTCTCAATTCTCAATGGCCTAATAGCCATTCTCAATTCCTTTCATTCATCTCAACAAGTAATATGGATACTTTTCAATTTGAGAATGCTTTTTCTTCAGCGCAACAACTTTTATACAAGGTTTTACTATCTTATTGTCTGCATCTCATTGCTTCGCTGTGCTTTCACTCAGAACTTTCTATTAACATGCTGCCTGCACGCGTTGGCATTGACACAATGAAATTCAGCAACTTTCACCTGCATACCGGGTTGCTTCTTCGGATTGAATCTCACTGGTCATGCTGTTGCTTCGGTTAGCTTCTGCTTCTTACGGCTGAGGTCAGTGTCTCACCTCCTGCCCCTCAGATACTCCTGAGCTGTTACCTCTCTGCCCGGGGGAACAAGCAACTTTGTATGCTCACAAAAGGGACCACAGCATCTTTGGGCTCCCTTCTCTGGACTCTGGCTCCTTGGAGACATGGTTCCCTCGCCACATTTCCTCTTGCAGCCTCACTCTGCAGTCGGTAAGCATCTCAGCGTCCCATTCTCCACCTTCTTGGCTGCTCCGGCTGGACTGTGACTCCGACTCGCCTTTCTACTCGTGCAACTTGCTTTCGCTGATCACTCCTTTTATACTCCTGTGGAGTAGTAACCAGCTGCAGGTAGGCATGATCAACTTCAAGTGCCTGACTTTGCCGGACCTTGTTAAGGGGACATCTCCGTTCAGTATGGCACTAAGGGACATTACTACCCACGCATACAACAAAATGGAAAGAAATGCGCCGATTGTAGGTTGTAGGTGAAACGATCTAAAACAAAAGGATTGAATACAATAGGTTCGAGGCAAAAAGAACCGAAAAATAAAAGGTGAAATCTTTATTTTTTTATTTTTTTGCCCCCCTCACCCCCGCGCCAAAATCCCTGTTTTTGGTGTAAAAAACACTTTTTTTGCTATACGGAAACCAAAAATAAAAAATACATTTTAAGAAAGACATTCAACCCTTTTTTTCGGTCCTTTTGACTCAAAACTATTGTATTCGATCCTTTTGTTTTCAATCCTTTGACTGGACACCGGTATACAGTAAATATATTTTGAATACTTGGTATTACACTCAACAATTTTGACTGGGGTGCATTTGTAGGCAAACAGCCTAACACTCTTGGGCCCCTATTCCACTCGTAGCCCAAACGGAACGGCTCTCGTAATTGGCTACAAGTCACCAAAGAGCTATAAACCTAATCAGGGTTTAGCTAACCAACTATGATTCTATAAAGACCACTTGCCTGAGGAACAGTTGTGTCCTGCTGGGAGCTGTTAATTATTGTCAGGTAAGGGAGGAGTGCTTCAGCTGGAAAGGGTCTTGAGTACGGAGTGTTGGGGTAGTTTTCCCAGGTATGCCAGAGGTTGTCTGGGGGTCCGCCTGACTCTCAAGGGCCCAACTCCCTTCCCCAGAATAAATGGAGGACTCAGCCAACGGCAGGTTCAACCTGCAGTTTATTACAAAAAGCAACAGGGATCATACAAAACAATCAAGTTTCTCCAGTACTTTTCAGTATTCCATGGTGTCGGTTACAGTTTGTAGTGATCTTACGTCATCCCTGGGCCCATCCCTGAAAAACCTATCACCACAAATGATTGGGTATTGAGAGTGGTAATACCTATGGGTGCACCCTATTGAGGTAATTCTACTGGTCCTTGCATGTCAGGTGGTTGGCCTATCCCGCCCCCAAGAAACTATCTTTTAAATTGCCGCAGAGTAATGGGCTTACCATTGGTTCTTGCCCCTTGCCATCCACCCCTGATTTTCTATTCTGTGATTGGTTAGAGCTGATCTCACCAGGCCTGGGACTCGATCAGTTATCTGTGCACCTCTTCAAGGTAATGTGAACGATTATGTGTCTGTATTGTAACTTATGGTGTACCACCTTTGCCTGTGAGAATGCGCTCCTACGTTGCTTTCCTTGTCTGGGTTTGCTGGGATCGGGTCTGCTTTCCCACCATGGGTGAATGTCCATTGTCTGGCTTGGCTGCACCACGTGCTTGGAAACAAAGCCAAGCCCTTGCACTTGCATTTGTGAGGATTTATTCCGATTCTCTGTAGCTGGTCCCTTGTTGTCTAAAGTTTGGAATGCAGTCGTGTATCTCTGACCTTGGCTGTGAGCCTGCTTTGCGCTCCGTGCAGTCTGAATCAGCTCTTCTCGTCTCTTGCTCTGTAACTTGAGGCCTTCTGTAATTTTACTTAGACTTATAATAAGATTTCTACATGCCCGTGTTATGCTAGGTAACCTATAGGTTAGTCACACATGGTTCTACCAGGCTCCATATATACTCCTGTAGTCCCATAGGGTTAATTGCTTTAAGCATCAGCAAGCTTGCTCAGGATCTCTTCTTGCCTTGCGTTTCTGCGTTCCTGCATTTGTCTAATGAGAAAAATAATAAAAGCTGTGACAGTATGTATATGTATCCGTCCTCTAGCTATAGAGCTGTGTATGCTTGTTCTTCGTGTATGTAAATGTGTGTTTGTGTGATGCAGTGCAGGAGTGTGATTGTGCTTCATGACTAATGCTGCTATGTTGTGGTATCACTAATGACATCACCATTATGGCTTCTTGGTGCTTAATCGAGACTGTCTATTAGGGTATTTCCATCCTCGTTCTCCGTTGTCTCCCTATACCTGTAAGAATGTGCACTGGATTGGGTCTGTATGGTTGATTTAGGGGATATTTTTCCATGTACGTGTCAGCAAATGGTGCACTTGGATTTCGTCCATAATAAGATGGGTGGCTGCGAGCGTTCCTGGCTCGTCGTCCTATCATGTTTCTGGGGGTGAGGAGGGGCATTCTTGGGACCCTCTCTTGAGGAGGGAGACAGATGCATACAATGTGGCCTTGAGGGATGCAAGGATGGCAGTGAGGTCTTCCATAATGGATGTCTTGAAAATTGTCCAGATAACTTTGATTTTGCGAGATGGGATGTGTAGCGTGCTGTCAGTTGTAACGTTGGTTTCAGCATTAGTGCAATTCTTTCAGTGGGGTAGGCGGGGCAGGACTTTACATCAAGGGTATGACGCATGCATGGGAGGAAAACAGCACTTCTACCCAGCTGTTTCATAGTTAGCAGCACTTGGCGCTGAGGTCCCATCCAGTCCCCAGGCGGTGTTTCAGCAGAGGTGCAGAAAACCCACAACTGGCCCTCCGCAAGAAGCTTTAGGAAATATGTAACCCGTACCCTGCTTCAGGTACCCCTCTCCCCCACCGTCGCCTGAACCTGAAAAATCACACCCGACAAGCCCTCCCCAAACTCCCAACACTATACCCAGCCAAAAGCACTCAACACAAGGGGTGTGATGGAGACAAACACCTGCATCGTGCTTTATATAGCAAGAGTTAATTACAGGTGCTCTGTCTTCATGACATCACAGTGACCGGATACTGCTCTGCACTAGCGTCCTGGCTGTGCCGGTGAAGACATTCTTTACCTCCTCATCCAGTTTATACAGCGCATAGCTGTGAGCACGGGCATCAGAGCGGGGAGGTCGGTGTCAGAACCCCAGTACGAGGTTCCAGTCGCCGGCATCTTCGCTCTGTAGTCCGTGCACAGTGATAGTGTTAATGGCAGCCTGTTTCTCCTCTCCCACGACTTATTCACAGCAGCTGATCTATAGAAGTCTGTAAGCATAATGCTGCACAGAGACAGAACCGCTGTCCAACCCCGTCCCTCGCTTAAATCTCTAACTCGTAACTCCCCTCCCTCCCTTGCCACCCCTGCCCTTCTTTCCCCTTTTCATTATTTAGCACTCGCCCATTTCAGAGCACATACTTACCTGTTGACTGCAAGCTTAATCCCACAGGCAAAGCTGTCACTTATCGCAGTTGTCCTTTCCCCTCCTCACTTGTCCCCCCATTTTCCTGAAAATAGTGGTCTCTGATGGGTAGGAAAAAATTATGACCTTTGCTGTCATATTTTACTACCCTATCAAATTGTCTCACCTCTGCTTTTTGAGATTTTCTCCAGCATTGGATCTTTCATAGATTTACATACTGTGAATAATCAGCATTTCATTCTTTAGACGTCAAGAGGGCCTTAAAGTATTACTTCACCGTACAAAAGCCTTCAGGGATACCAGACAACTTTTCATTGCATTTGGGTGTAGCTTAGGCAGCAGTGAGAAAGACCAAACCTGCAGAGATTCATAAACCTCTCAGTGTTTCATATTATTAGCACTTGTATGCCAGAACAAATGCACCCTGCAATTCCAAATGGGGGCAGAGAGCTCCCTGTGAGAAGTTATCCCACCTGAAAGAGGGTACAAGCCTCCGACCTTCACCAGTCCAAACCCTAATTTATAGTGCCCAGATGCCCTATCCCAAGACCCCAGTGTACCGGTCAACCCCAGACAAACGGCCATATGTGCTAATCCATCACAAGGATCCCTGTCCCTGTGAGTTGTGCTGCAAGGAAAGTAACACATTTAAGCTCAGGGTGGGAAGAATTGGAACAGCGCTGACGGTCTGGGATCAAGCACAGGTTTGGAGTTATCGTGACCTCAAAAGTAGCCTCTGCTCTCATGCTTGCAGTACTAGGTGCACATTAGGCCACAAATAGGAGATCTAGTGAATTCTTATAGTAATTACCAATTATGAGTTTTGCGCTTGATGGCGTATGAAGAAGAATCCAATGTGGAAGAAGAGGAGCAGGTGAAGCTGGGACCAATGGCCTAGCATCCCCAGTGGACAAGGCCGCCTATGTATAGGGCCGCACCAACCAGCTACAAGGATTTCTAACCTATGTGATGTCAAAATGTGGTTATCGGTAGGATTTTCTGACGGGTGGAAAAAAATGACATTACATGCAGTCATATTTTCCTACCCTGTCACATTTTCCTACCCCTGCACAGCCTGTCAAATGTGCCTACCCATTGAAATGTACCCCCACTTTCCTTCTACACGGTCAAAATGTGCTATTGGTAGGATTTTATGACGGGAAGCAAAAATGGACAGAACATGCTGTCAGATTTTCCTACCCCGTCGCGTTTTCCTACCCCTGGGTGGGTTGCCCAATGCCTGCTCTCGGTGGGATTTTCTGACAGGTAGGAAAAAATCACAGGTCAGGCTGTCAGATTTTCCTACCCTGTCGCTTTTTCCTACCCCTGGGTGGGTTGCCCAATGCCTACTCTCGGTAGGATTTTCTGACGAGTAGGAAAAAATGACAGGTCAGGCTGTCAGATTTTCCCACCCCGTCGCTTTTTCCTCTCCCTGGGTGGGTTGCCCAATGCCTGCTCTCGGTAGGATTTTCTGACGGGTAGGAAAAAATGACAGGCAGGCTGTCAGATTTTCCTACCCCGTCACTTTTTCCTACACTTGGGTGAGTTGCCCAATGCCTGCTCTTGGTAGGATTTTCTGACGGGTAGGAATAAATGACAGGTCAGGCTGTCAGATTTTCCTACCCCGTCACTTTTTCCTACCCTTGAGTGAGTTGCCCAATGCCTGCTCTTGGTAGGATTTTCTGACGGATAGGAAAAAAATGACAGGTCAGGCTGTCAGATTTTCCTACCATGTCACTTTTTCCTATCGGTAGGATTTTCTGACGGGTAGCAAAAAATGACATTACAATTCCTGTCAGATTTTCCTACCGATAGGATTTTCTGACAGATAGCAAAAAGTGACGTTACACCGGCTTGTCTGAGATCTTTGCCGGCTGCAGCATGTATCTGTGGGAGAAAGAGTGTGTGGTTGTGGCATGTCCTATGCAGATTATGATAGGTGTCATGCTTGAACACCAATCACCAGACCTGTGCACAGCACATTGCGCTTATGTGTCTACTTTATGCCAATGTAGCAATGAAGATCCGGGGGAAAGGTATCAGATCATGCAAAGATTGTGCATGGTTTGATTCTTACTTGTAAAGACCTGAGGGAGTGCTTTAGGATGTGCAGTGGAGTGTCGCAGCCCTTGTTGAGTCAGTGGCTCAGTGCCATGGTTAAGGACTGGACGATAGTCGTAAATGGTGGTAATGGGTAAGGGCTGGGGTATGGGAATTTTCCAACTATGCACAATTCTGCACCAAATTGGACT